>NC_080170.1:116851550-117222299 GCF_950295315.1 Erinaceus europaeus
ATGCTCCCAGAGGGATAGAGAATGGGAAAGCTATCGGGGGAGGGGGTGGGATATGGAGATTGGGCAGTGGGAATTGTGTGGAGTTGTACCCCTCCTACCCTATGATTTTGTTAATTAATCCTTTCTTAAATAAAAAATAAATAAAAAAAGTAAAAAAAAAAAAATAAAAAATAAATTAAAAAAATAAATAAAAAACCTGGAAGGATAAAAAGGCTAGAACTTCTCTCTAAGTAAGAGAGAGGGGCACAGGTCTGTCTTTGAAATGGAATATATTTTTCTACTCTTGGACTTGAACTGAAACATTAGTTTTTTCTTGAGTTTTCCAGGATTTGTACTCGAACAATATTTTAGCTGTCCCGAGACTCCAGCTTGTTAATTCACTCTAATGATAATCCCAATCAGTTTCATATATTGGTGCCGGGTGGTGGTGCACCAGGTTGAACTAAGGATTCAGTTTCAAGACCTTGGTCCCAACCTGGAGGGGGAAAGCATTTTGAGTGGGAAAGCAGGGTTTTAGGTGTCTCTTTGTCTCCTCTATGTCTCCTTCCTCTTGATTTTCTGGCTATCTCTATCTAATATATAAAGATAATAAAGTTTAGAAGATTTAAAACTCTCATATATGACTAATATAGGGGTGTGTATATGTTTATAGAAATGCATACACACAGATGAAAGAGTTCTTTTGATTATATTGAAACAAAATGCAGGTTATTAAAAACACACATATGCCAAATATCTACAGTTCTCTTTTTGGATCTGTTTCTGGGAATCCATGATTATGAAACCCCCATGACTGTGATAAGCACTCATTGCCCACCATCTGCAGTAATTCAGGTTGTTATAATATTTTAATGTCACACAATAGAATTCACTATGTTTTCAAACTAAGAAAACTAAAACCCACATGATCATTTTCATGGATGTGTGGGAGCATTTAAACTCCTGTTTAAGATCAAAACTTTGGTTGACTAGGCATAGAAACATAGAGTGGAGGGGGTGGAGGTGGGGGGTGGGATGGGACAAAATCTTTTGGTGGTGGGAATGGTGTTTATGTACACACCTATTAAACTGTAGTCATAAAAATATTTAAAAAAGAAACAGAGTAAGAAACAATGCTTCATATCATATTATTTTATAATATTATGGCATAATATTTATTTTAGAAATATTTCCTGACATTAATCTTATAGGTCATAAGTCCACTAAGGAATAGCTAAGATGCTGCCAAAGAGATTGTAAATGTAATATCAGATCAATTAGATAATGCAAGACTATAAAAGTTTCAACTGTTTAATATACACAGTCTGAGAAACAATTTATCAAAATTATTGACTGACAACTGCATAGGTTTATTTCAACAGAGACTTAAACTGTTAAGCAAAATTCTCAGATGTTCAAAAATCTCAGAGGATACAATACATTCTCTTCAGTCAGCATAACTGTATCTACAATGATTAAAGGTAGGTAATTTATTTGGTTTTAAACTATGATTCATAGTTTCATCTTCTTAGACCATGGATGATATTGGTTTATTATTGCACCTTTTAATTAAAAGCGCAGAGAGTATTTAAGCTAAATAATGAGATAAAAGCAATCAAGGCTTTTTAGCAAAGATAAGTGAAAAAAATTCCTCATGATTTTAACAGTGGTGAAATTAATGTTTATTTTCTTAGATTAGATAGTTAATGAAATAGAAATAATGATGAATCTCTTTGAAATATTATGTAATTCTCTTCCAGAACACAATGCCTTTGATATTTGAGAACATAGTTATATGATTCATGAAATATATTCCATTCAATTTGCAAGTTTAAACCACTTGCCTTTAAAGCAATTTTAGAGAATCACACAATTTTGTAATTGTGACTCAGATTTTCAGGATCATAATAATGAGTACAAAAGCATCAGTGTGCTTAAAATAAGCATCGGTATCAATCATAACATATTGATACCTTTGCAAATATTTGTGTGAAAAGGAGAGGTTATGAACTGCAGGATAAAAATCTCTTGGTATAGTTCTGTTCTTCCACCTGCTGTAACCTAAATTATGTCTTAATTTCAAATCTGACATGCTGTAGTAACTCAGATAATCATTATAAATGCCTGCTCTCATGAAAGCATCACAATTACGACACACAGGATTGCTATGAATATTGATTATGTATGCAATGGAGTGCATTACTTCTTAGCATACATGAGTGACTCTAATTGCTTAAGTGATAGAAATGATGTTTGAACATCAGCAATATACAATACTCTCTTTGGATTTTTTTGTTGTTGTTTCATATACTACAGTGGCTCTTGACAGATATTTTCTTCATCACAGAATATAGCTGCATCTTAATTCCTTCCACTGAACACAAAAAAAGAAACGTAGGATGTATACAATCACGTGATTTTTTTGCTGAGAAAACTCAAACTATTAAATACGTTATTCAATGATTCTGTTTTATTTACAGTGTACTTAAATATAAATTTTCCTCTTACTACCTGATTTTTGCACAAGAAATTTGATGCATCCAAAAGTAAAAGAGGAGCCAGGTGGTGGCACACTTGGTTGAACACATACATTACAATGCAAAAAGGACCCAGGTTCAAGCTTCCAGTCCCTATTTGCAGGGGGGAAGCTTTATGAGAGACAAAGCAGGGCTGCAGGTGTCTCTCTGTATCTCTACCTCTCTGCCTCCCCCTTCCTTCTTGATTTCTGGCCGTCTTACCCAATAAATAAATAAATCTAATAAAAAATTTTTACAAAGTAAAAGTGCAGTCTACTCCACTATCCAGAGTAACAGTTCATTTTCCTCTTATCACTAAGATTTTAGAATTAAATATGCCATTTATAGAAACATCTTCATGACTATTATATTGGTTCCTCTTTGACCACAAGCCAAACTTGTCAAATTGTGTCAATATATTCTCTTGTAAAATAATGCCTATTATCTACGTTTATGTTTTAAACAGAGGTAGAAAACTCATTACAGCCTTTTGTCATTCTGTCCTTATTCCTCTTCTACATGTGAAATTGAGTCTCAGCATTGTAAAATATTCCGTTTAACACTGCATATTTATGAAACATACAAAATCCATATTTATGATAAGCATATTCATTCAGATCAAAGGGAAGCTTTACAAGGATTGATAACAAGGAGCAATGATCGCATTTGTCAGGGTTCGAACGACCAGTGGTGAGTTTGTGATCCTTGTTTGAAGTTCAACTCTCAGTCTAATATCTCAGAGAACTGAAATTTATTTCAAAAACTATCACATTTTTTTTGCACCCTGATTTATCTGTATGAAGTAGGGAGCCTCAAGCTTGGATCCCAGTAGGGTAAATAAATGACGACTACAACAATTTTCCTGACTAGATTTTTAGAACAATTGCTTCAAGAATACTGCAGCTATGAGCGTTTTGTATTGGTGTAGTTATTCTGGGATGACAAGAGCGATTATGAACATCTCCCTTCAAGTTCTGCTCTGCGACATCATACTGGTATCGTGAGACCCATCAAGGTGTGGACATCAGATTTCACGTTTAGCAAATCAGGGTCTTTTGAAATGTAAGTGCTGCATTGCTCCACTCTAAACTTTTAACTTTATCTTTTTGAAAGATTTTTATGTGTTTATTTATTATGGGAAAAATGAGAAAATAAAAGGGAGATAAAAGAGAAGACTAGGACATTGCTCTAGTTCCCAGTAACTGAACCTGGGGATTTTGGGAACTCCCATATACAACTGATATTCTAACAGGCCAAACCAAACTTCTTAATTGATATTTCAAAGTTGAACCATTGGTAATAGACACAGAGAATTTACAAGTGATTGATTATATAAAGCAAGTGCATCTATCTTTATATAAGAAATGCTATAGGGTCTTAGAGAACTGTCTCTTAAGAATTCTGTCACATATTTGTTTTGGTGTAGATTAAGGACTTGGTTTTATATACAGATTTGCATTACCTTGGCATAGTGAAATATCCATGTAATTAGTTTGTTATAGTTATTGATTTTTTCTAGTAGATCAGATAATGTATTTTCACAGTTAAAAAATTAAAACTAAAAGAAGACATATTTGTCAAGAAATTCCTTGTTAATACCCAGAGAGTTATGGAGGGAAGGTCAATTTATTTTGCACTGCTTTCCATCTTACTGACTTTCAGCCACCAAGTTCGTTCCAGATGCTACAATGATCCCATCCTGACTTTCCGGGGCAAATGATCTCATCAGAACCTCACCTCTGTAGAGACCTACCTCACTAGGAAAAGATAGAAATAGGATGGGGATAGGGACTGACCTGTCAGTGCCCATATCCAGAGAAGAAGCAATTACAGAAGCCAGACCTTCCATATATATATATATATATATATATATATATATATATATATATATATATGGAATATATATATATATGTATATATGTACATATATATGTATATATATTCCATATGTATATATATATACATATGGAATATATATATATATATACCCTCTAGAGAATTTTGGTCCAGGGGGTATGTGGTAGCACATTGGGTTAAGTACACATAGGACAAAGTACAAGGGTCTATACAAGGGCCCTGTTTTGAGCCCCCCTGGCTTCCCACCAGCAGAGGGGGTCTCTTCAAAAGCAGTGAAGCAGGTCTACAAGTGTCTATCATTCTCTCTCCCTTTCTTCTTTTTTAATTTGCTTCCCCCCCTTTTGTTGCCCTTGTTGTTTTATTGTTGTTGTAGTTATTATTGTTGTTGTTATTGATGTTGTTGTTGTTGGATAGGACAGAGAGAAATGAAGAGAGGAAGGTAAGACAGAGAAGGGGAGAGAAAGACACCTGCCTGTGAAGCGACTCCCCTGAGGTGGAGAGCCAGAGGCTCGAACCGGATCCTTATGCAGGTCCTTGAGCTTGGCGCCATGTGCGCTTAACCCACTGTGCTACTGCCCGACGCCCTCTCTCTTCCTTTCTATCTTCCCCCTCAATTTTTCTCTGTTCTATCCAATAAAAGAATGAGAAAAATGAGGAGTCGGGCCTTAGCGCAGCTGGGTAAGCTCATATGGCGCAAAGCACCAGGATGAGCTGAAGGATCCCGGTTCGAGCCCTGGGTTCCTGACCTGTAGGGGCGTCGCTTCACAGGTGGTTAAGCAGGTCTGCAGGCGTCTTTCTCTCCTCCTCTCTGTCTTCCCCTCCTCTATTTCTCTCTGTCCTATCCAACAACGACGACAACAGTAATAACAACAACAATAAAACAACAAGGGCAACAAAAGGGAATAAATAAATAAATATGAAAAAAAGTGATAAAAATGGCCAGCAGGAGCAGTGTATTCTTAGTGCAGGCACCGAGCCCCAGTAATAACCCTTGGAGGAAAAAAAAAAAAAAAGAAGAAGAAGAACAAAAAAGTTGTGGTCCATATTCCTCGGTGGATAAATGATACAGTAATTAATCCAAAAGGCCCTGTACCTCCATTCCACCAGGATGTGAAGCATTTGTCACCAGGAATCTTGTTTTTATACCATTAATGGAAAGAAGATGAATCTGGAAAGCACCAGAGGAAGCCAGGTATTGTTTCTTTTACCTGAGAGAAAAAAAAAAAAAAAAAGAAGAAGAAAGGTACCTAGGAGTAGTAATAGGTAACTCAGAAAGGAAGTGAAGATACAGATAGATAGATAGATAGATAGATAGATAGATAGATAGATATAGAATCAGCCCATATTAGTGACTTTGGGAAAATTACTGCAGTTCCCAATGGAGGGAATAGGGACACAGAACTCTAGTGGTGGGAACCACCTGGGAACTATATTCCTATTATCTTATAATTTTGTAAATCAATATTAAATGACCAATAATTTAAAAAATCCAATAAAGAAGTTCTCAGCAGTGATCTAATAATTTTGTTTATTATTAATATAGAATATCTGGCAATCAGTATCTTTCACGCTTCTGCATTTATAGAAAAAAATACATAAACAATCTTACCTAGATTCCTGTTTCTTTGGTCTAGATGACATTATTTCCTTTTCTCATGAGCACAGTTACAAAATTTAGTAAATGTTTTTGAAAAATGTGGAACAAAAAGCTGGTAATAAGAAACTGCTCAAACCTCAAATTTTCTGTTGGAAAAAGTTATTTGGGAAGTCTTTGGCATTTATTATAAAGGGAGATTATAATAACAGTAAATAAAGTTTATTTCACCTATAATGGAAAATAAAATGGCTACCTGTCTACACTGATTTTAAGAGCAAAATGAATAGCAGTTTTAGAAATTTGAATAGTCTACTTTGTAAGTTCTTCATATTATTCTGAATGTATTGACAAAAATTAGAGTGGTAATATTTAATACTGTCATAATAAAACACTTTATAAAGAGACCATACACATTTTTGAATATGCTCATTTATTTTTTCATTATGTACTATTTACCTGTACCTTTAAGACACATACTTTAGTAAATATTCCCTCCCAACTCAAGTGGATTTTTCCTGAGTATATCAAATTGGTTTTGCTTCGCAGTTATTACCTCAAGCTATTTCCAGCAAATTCAACATCACTTTTTATGAAATGCTTTCAAATAAGAATCCATTATGTTATCAGTGTGCCCTTTGAACCCATTTTAAAGTTTGCAAAAAAGTAACCATGCTCCCATTTCTCTCCTTCCCAAGTCTTTCAGGAGGCATTTAATCTGATCTACTTTAAGAAGCAATCAGCACATAAAAAGTGTTGAAAAATTTACCCTTTTCCTACATATCAGTTTATTAGTCTAGACAAGAATCAGATTTTAAACCTGATACAACTTTTTAACTTAGATGATGAACTGTTGTAACTGTTCTAATGGACTTACGGTTACTTTGTCAGAGCAGTGATATGAAATCTTTGTTAACTACCTTTCTATGATAAACCTCCAAATTATATTTTGAAAGCAATTCTCATACAAGATGTCCAAATTATCTTCCCTCAGGTAACTGAGCAGAAGTGCATATTTTCAGTCCTTCTAGATAGCTCTATGAAAGGAGATTTTTCTGAGTATTATTAAGACCATATGTTACAAAATGGCTATTTCAAAGAAGATTAATTGATTATGTAACACATAGGTCTAAAGCACATTGATTTTAATCATTCTAATTCTGCAGGCACACACATCCTGCTTTATTATTAACCACAAAACTTAGATACTGATTATTTTACTTTCACATGCTTTCTCTTATGGTTAGAATGTTTTAAACTGTGGAGCAAAGAATAAATTTCTTAAATGACTTAATTCCTTTAATTCTTTTCTTTTAAGCAACTTCATGCAAAGCAATTTCCCAGCTCCCTTCTGAATAAAGTGTTCTACACAGACTTATTTTGGAATTAAATAAAATTGCAGATGGAAACAATTTAAAGAAAAAGAAGATTAAAAGATTAAACTGGAGTAGGATCTGGGATGGGGAGGCTGGAGATATGATGAGTCACACTGCAAGATACAGGCATGATGATTATAGGATATGTATTCTGAAGCTTATAGCCTCTACTTGAGCACAGGATACTGTGTTTAGACCGCCAAGGATAGAAACCATTGACTATATAACATCTCATTAAATGAAATGGACTTTAGTAGTTTGTGATAAAGGTGTATCTGAGATCTCAGTGCACTTTTGTTTGTGCTGAAACAAAACTTTCCTATTATCTAATATTGATACTTTCCATAGAGAAAGAGTGGACCAGCTTTTAGTGTTATCTCCAAGGTAAACTATATTTACAGCTATCTAACCATATACTTTATTCATTAAATACAGCCATAAAGTGAATGTTACATTAAATCATTCATACCCAGTGCTTAAAGGAAAGTGGTGTAATACAAATGTCAACATTATCATTATTATTATTATTATTATTATTATTACTTTGCCTCCAAGCACTATGAATCCACTGCTCCTGGTGGCTATTTTTTTTTCCATTTTATTGGATAGGACAGAGAGAAATTGTGAGAAGAGGGGGAGATAGGGAAAGAGAAAGACACCTGCAGACCTACTTCACTGTTTGTAAAATGTCTCCTCTGCAGGTGGGGAGCTGGGGGCTCAAACACAGATCTTGGGCAGGTCATTGTGCTTAGTACTATGTGTACTTAGTATTATGTGTGTTTAACTGAGTATGGCACTGCCCATCCCTCAGTGTCATCATTTTTTAAGACTCTCATAAAGGTACACAAATTAAATGAAACAGTCATTTTATCCCACAAACATTAAATAAACCAAAGTCCAGTTAAGTTGGACTAAAAAGCTAGTTCACCTGGAAGGGTGCTTTTCTGACCTAGGTTCAAACTCAGCCCCTACTACATGGGGCAGTGTCCTTCTGCTGGTCTTCTCTCTAGATATTTCCATCCAGAAAAAGGTAAAAATGATCTTAATTTTCTGTGACATCTTTAAATTAGTTTCAGTCTCTAACAGAATATTTATTAAATGGCTTTTGTTCATGTTTCATGCCATTACTCTTGTCATCTCCCAGGCCTGGAAATGCTTTCATCCGTACTTCTGTTCCAACCTCATTCACTGTAAAGGACCATTTATATCTTTTGTCTATAATGTCTGAGATCTAGAACTCTGTGTTGCTAGTTCCTTTTACCAAAAGTTAATCAACAAATATGAAAAACAGTCATTTGTAGAAGAAAAAGAATACATGGAAGTCATCTTGGATAAAGAAATTATACTGCCTTGTTGGGCTGCTACCAGGCAGAAGACTGTCCAGGTAGAAACAATAGGTTGTTTTCCTCTGCAGAAGTCAGCAGAAATACATAGTATGCTTTTTTTCTTTTTCTTCCTTTCTTTCTTTCTTTCTTTCTTTCTTTCTTTCTTTCTTTCTTTCTTTCTCTTTCTTTCTTTTTTGCTTATCAACCACTGATAAACAACTAATTAGAACAAATGTTGTCTAAGATTCTGATTCAAATAAATATGTCAGAAATTCAGTCCTGAGTTAAGAGTTAAGAGTCACGACTCTTAACCACTACTGTGACTTCTGCTGGCTAGAATTCAGAAAGATAATAGTTAATGAATAAATTAGAAGACTGAATTTTTATGTAAGCTCTCCTGAGTTTAGAAGTCAGTTTAAAAACATATGTGTATATGCAATTCTTTTCATGTTAAAAAAAAAGCAACATGAACTTTGTTCAGTGTAAGTCACTATAGTATATAGAGTCATGTTTATACCCCAACTCAATCCATTTACTATGTATTTGATGCATATTGGACACTTTCTGTATACTAGGCACAATATTAGCCACTTCTTCTAGCGTTTGCCCTTATTCTGTAGCCAGTCAACAGCGTCAGGTTGAGCCTGTTGTAAAGTTTTGAGACCTCCTTTGAATCTGGAGAGGTGGCAGTCGTTGACTATGTGGGTCATAGTCTGTCTGGAGCCGCAGGGGCAGTTCGGGTTGTCTCTGGCTCCCCAGTGATGGAACATAGCGGCGCACCGGCCATGGCCTGTTCGATAGCGATTGAGGAGGACCCAATCATAATGTGCTAGGTCACTAGAAATCGTAATCACTAGAAATCGTAATCACTAAAGGGAAAACCCTTACACTTGGAGTGTATAAGTTCTAGTATTTTTTTCAGGCAGACATATCCTCAATGCATAATTAATATTTTGATTAACTGACCAATCAAGCTGATGTGTAATAGTAAGCATTGACTGATACAATATCAAATGCATAACAAAATACAAAAAAAAAAAAAGAAAATCTATATAGTTCAAAGAAGATTTAAAAAAAAATACATGACACACATCTCCCCTCCTCACTCAGATATGCACCCATGTGGACCTGAGTCAGACAGACCACATGCTCAGCTATAACTGAGAACTATGTTGAGATATGAATAAGGATTCTGAAACTTGTTTTCTCTCACCCAAACACTGATGTGAACATTATCCTCTTGATGTTCCTGTGATTCTATGATCTCTTTTGAAATTTTAGGTAAGGCGGTACACTGAGACACTAAATAGCTTTACTAATGTGACGTAAAGTATGCAAAGAAAAGTAAATAGTATACTATGAAAGGAAAGGTCACACCTGAGTAATGAAGTTGAAGGGTTGTCATTCCACACGTGAAGTCTCGGGACACAGTCTGAAGTGAAGCATGTTGAGGTGGCAATCATTGTGTTGGTTAGGTTGTGATCGGCAGATGCAATATTATTTGATATGGATTGGGAGAGGCATACGGGAAAGTGGGCCCTATCCAAGGATTCCAGGACTGGGGAAAGTAGAGGCTCTATAGTGGAGATGTGAGGTTCCTGCTGTCTTAGGGTTCAAAAAGACAATGGATAGTTAATGTTATCATCACATAATTTGGTAATTGGGTTAACTTTGAAAAGTCCTTTTGTTAGGGTTTGCTGTGCAGTACCCAGTATCTTGTATATAGCTGTGCTATTGGTTGCTTCCGATCTACTTGTTCTAGGCTTTTGAGAGAGTCTGCATATCAATTACACAGCCTATATATTGAAAAGATACAGTTTGTGTTTTGAAAAACTTTGAGACATACAATTAATTTTCCCCCTCTCGTATTAATTAACTAGTGATTTATATGACTACATTTTACTAGGAGTGTACATAAACACCATTCCCACCACCAAAAGACTGTGACCCATCCCTCCCACCCACTCCCACCCCCCACTGTCCCAGGAAGCTGCATGTCTACCCCTCACCTCAGGGTTATTACTTTGGTGCCCTACTTACAATTTGGTGAGGTTTTAGTTTCCCTTTCAGATCCCTGCTTTTAGTTTCCCTTTCAGATCTTCTTACTCAACTTCTGTTGATGAGTGGGATCATCACATACTCGTGTTTATCTTTCTGACTTAGCTCACTTAACATAGTTCCTTCTAGCTCTGTCCAAGATGGGTCAGAGAAGGTGGGTTCATTGTTCTTGATAGCTACATAGTATTCCATTGTGTATATATACCACAACTTTCTCAGCCAATCATCTGTTGTTGGGCACCTGGTTTGCTTCTAGGTCTTAGCTATTATGAATTGTGCTGCTATGAACATAGGAGTACACACCTCTTTTTGATTGGTTGTTATGGAGTCCTTGGGGTATAACCCCAGGAGAGGAATTACTGGATCATATGGAAGGTGGTTCACTTTCTAACAAAGTCCCCAAACCTAGATATACACCAGTTTCTGAGAGAGAGCATATGTTCACACGTATCCATAAACTACTGCAAAATATATACCTGAAAGCAAAAGTACACTAGAGTTTGCAGTGAGTACCCCCCTAGCATTTCCTCTCCACTATTCCAACCTTTGGGTCCATGATTGCTCAACAATTTGTTTGGCTTCGTATGTTAACTCTCTTTTCAGTCACCAGGTTCCAGATGTCATCAGGATGCAGGCCAGGCTTCCCTAGACTGAAGACCCCACCAATATGTCCTGGAGCTCCGCTTCCTCAGAGACCCATCCTACTAGGGAAAGAGAGGGGCAGACTGGGACTATGGACCGACTAGTCAATGCCCATGTTCAGCGGGGAAGCAATTACAGAAGCCAGACCTTCTACCTTCTGCAACCCACAATGACCCTGGGTCCATGCTCCCAGAGGGATAGAGAATGGGGAAGCTATCAGGGGAGGGGGTGGGAAATGGAGATTGGGTGGTGGGAATTGTGTGGAATTGTACCCCTCCTACCCTATGGTTTTGTTAATTAATCCTTTCTTAAATAAAAAAAAAATTACAGTAAAAAAAAAAAGAAAAGTAAATAGTAGGGTGGGAGAGATAGCATCATAATGATTATGCAAAAAAGACTTTCAAACTTGAGGCGCTGAAGGTTCTAGGTTCAATTCCCAACACCACCATATACCAAAGCTGAGCAGTGCCCTGGTAAAAAAAATAAATTAAATAACCAAAAAAAGTTTGAATAAGTAAATTATAAGACTAAAAAGAAACCGCATAAACAAACTAAAGGAAGCTTTTTATTTTTTAATTAAATTTTAATTTCCATTAAAGAAAAGAAAAGGCAAAATTAATGATCCACAAAGCATGGAAGTCAGCAATTTCTTCAAAGTTTTACCAATCTGTATTTCTTAGCAGGTCTGTTTTGAAAGTCAGCATACTGTATTTTTTAAGGCATTTAAAAACATTTTATGCCCATTAATCTATGCAATCTAGTTCTTCTCTCTTTGCCTATGTATAAGCTCATTTGATTATCTGTATGTCTATCAACCTATACCCTTGTTCTCATTTCAGATGTCTCCAAGCTCTGCCAAGTGAAAATCAGGGAAAATAAATGGACACAGAAGATAAGGAACAAAGTAAGAGTGGTGAACAAAAAAGAAACATCTAGTGAATATTGAAGAAAGTCTTCTGTCTCTCCTCCTTTTCCTCCTCCATTTCTTTTTCTTTGTCTTCTTCTTTGTCCCAAAGAGGATACTCAAAGGTGTCATAAGAAATAAAGAAAGGGTTAGATGGAAAGTAAAATAAATTGGTGCCGGTTGGTGGCACACCTGGCTGAGCACACATGTTACAGCACTGGGTTTGAGCCCCTCCCCCTCTCCCTAAGTGTAGGGGAAAAGCTTTGCAAGTGGTGAATCAGGGCTGCAGGTGTCTCTGTCTCTACCCCTCTGCCACTCCCTTTTCTCAGGATTTCTGGCTGTCTCTATCTAATAAGTAGATAAAGATAATACAAAAAATTGAAAAAAAGAAAAGAATTTTATCTTTTTCATTGAACTATTGGAAACAAAAATGATTTACAAGTAGAGTTGATGTAGAAGGGTTAAGAAAACAATCAATAGTTAAACAGTTGCTTTCATAGATCATTACAAAATCAAACATAAGCTTCAACAAACTGTAAGAAGTTTATTATACAACAAAACACATAAAAAGGGGAAAAATGATTTCCTTCCCTTTAAAGCTGCTATATGCAATTGGATTACAGCTACAAGGTCAAACTCTTCTCCCCGGTGGGCACAAACCAGTTCTGATATGTAGAACTGGAAACAGACAGGATTAAACTCTGATTACTTATTTGAGGATGGGATCTTTTTTTAAGTCAGCATTGGGTAAATCCTGCTACAAGTGCATCTGTTAGGGATCAGACTCCACTGACATTGGAAGCTGACTCTAAAACTCTAAAATCCAAAGTATACTCATTAAGTACTTTTCATTAAAGTGATCGGTAAATGTCTATTCACCACAAACAGAAGGTTTTGAAGGGCTCTAAGGATCAATTTAACTTTAAAAGTTCTTTGATGTCTAGAATTTTTTTTTTTGGAAATAAAAATCATCTAAATGTAATTGAAAGTGAAATATACTAAGGCAAATATGCACCTAGATCAATTAGTCTAGTTTTGATAAAACATACCAAGTCCTTACATTAAATGCCATGCAAACCTTGAAATTAAGTTCTCTTTTTTCTCTTTGTAGACTGAATACATTGGGACAAGAATATAAAAATGGGATGATGTAATTAGACTTAAAATACTCAAATATAACTTTGCTATTCTTTTTACTTTTTTCTAGCATGTGACCTACAAATGTTCTTTAGAAGTGTAACACAACATTTCAGACATAGAGAAGGTCTTTTAGGGAAATTTGAAAATCATTAGTGAGTAAGTGTAGAATGTGTCAGAGAACTGAGTGGAAAAGCAGTCTTTTTGGAGACTTGCTGCTTCACTGCAGTTCAGTTGTTGGAACTCATACAAAGATTTAAGAGATTGAACTCATTTAGTATGACAAAGAGAGACTGAAAAGCTTAATTAAAATGAATGTGGAGAAACATCATAATGCAAACTTGAGAAATATAAGCAGTTTATAATGTAAATAATATATACATCCCTATATTATGTAATGCATATCCATACATGTTTTATTTATGTGTATTTTTCTATACAGGTAATATAGACATACATATGTCAAAAATTCAAATTCTACAAATTTTAAACATATTAATGGATGAACCCTGCTAGCAGAGTTATTAAGGAGGTATTAGAAGGTCAGAGGGCCATTTCAAGGTTTCTTGAATCCAAAAAAAATTTCTAACTATGGATTGAAATTAGTCTTCAGTCACTATTTTTTATATTTATTTATTTATTCTGTTTTTCTTTCCCTTATTTTATTGTTGTAGTTATTGTTGTTGTTATTGATGTCGTAGTCATTGGATAGGACAGAGAGAAATGGAGAGAGGAGGGGAAAACAAAGAGGGGGAGAGAAGGATAGACACCTGCAGACCTGCTTCACCGCTTGTGAAGCGACTCCTCTACAGATGGGAAGCCAGGGGCTGGAATCGGGATCCTTGCATAAGTTTGCACCAAGTGCGGTGCGCTTAACCCGCTGCGCTACAGCTGGACTCCCACACTCCATCTTTGCCTACTACAGTTAAATGAGTCCTTACATTTTTTGAGCTGGCTAACATATAAGAATAAGGTGTAATTCCAATTCTTAAGGAGTCAATATAACTGAATTAAAATAATGACAAAGTAATATGATGAAAATAGAATTCATGTGTACAGAGTACTTTTCTTTGATGTACAAAACACTTATTAGACTTGGAGTAAGGAAATGCTACATTTAGGAGGCATATTTGACTTAAACTGTGGAGGTGGAAAGGAATTTGTATACTGGAAAAGGCCATTCCACTTATTAGACAGAAGTTTTAGGGGCCAGGTGGTGGTGCACCTAACTGAGCACACATGCTACAATGCATAAGAAATGTTCGGGTTAGAGCCCCCTGGTCCCACCCCTGCAGGGGGAAAGCTTCACAAGTGGTGAAGCAGTGTTGCAGGTGTCCCTCAATCTCTCTCCCTCTCTATCACTCTCTCCCCTCTCTCGATTTCAGACATTCTCTATGCAATAAATAAATACAGATAATTTTTTAAAAAATTAAAAAGAGAAGTCTTATGTAAACTTACAGAGGAAAATGCATGGCAGTATAAGGAACAAAAATAACTAATTATTATTGAAGCAAATACTGGAAATTATATATTATACCATACGGATAGGTTTATGGCCATTCATGAAGCATCAGAATTGGATGTTGTAATTGAATTACTCATTGTACTGAGAGATAACCCAAATGGGAAAGACATTTCTTTTTAAAAATTATTATTATCTTTATTTATTGGATAGAAACAGTCAGAAATAGAGAGGGTAGGGGGAGATAGAGAGGGAGAGAGAAAGAGAGATACCTGCAGCCCTGCTTTACCACTTGCAAAGCTTTCCCTCTGCAGGTGGGGACCAGGGGCTTGAACCTGGGTCCTTGCCCATTGTGACATGCGTATTCAACCAGGTGTGCCATCATCTGGCCCCTGGGAAAGACATTTCTCTGACTAATGGCGGTGGGGAGGGGAGGGATAGTATTTCTCTAGTCAGTGGAAAATAGTTGCTTTAGATAACAATGAACCTGATTGTTTCTAAGCAAACGATTAACATGGACAAAGAATCAGATGAGTGTAAGAACGCAGTAGACAAGACAAGACAAAACAACGCCAAACTATGTCTAATGAAACATGTAAGTCAAATGCAAGAACTGAACTTTGGCTACCAATAATACTGAATGACTGCAATGAGAATTTTTAGTTTTTTAAAAACTAAAAAGACAAAACAAATACAGAGGACTAATTAGTAACAAAGTTGGCATTTGGTAAAGCATACAAATAAATAAAAACTTAATTAATAGATCTGAGAGATGTAAGAAGCAAAAAAATAAAACTAAAATAGCTTATCAGTGATTCTTCAGTGATTGAAAAATCGGTGTGTTTTACTGTCAATTGTAAGCCATTAATCCCCCAATAAAGAAATTTAAAACATAAAGAAAAACTGGTGGCACCAAATATCTTCTAATTTGGGACTGTAAGTAGAAAAAGTCATACTTTTTTAAACCAGAATTTTTTAAATTTATTTTTATCAGTGACTTAATAATGATTAATCTAGTATTTTCTTTTTTAAAAAAAAAATGTTTACTTAATTCCCTTTTGTTGCCCTTGCTTTATTGTTGTGGTTATTATTGTTGTTGTTATTGTTGGGTAGGACAGAGAGAAATGGAGAGAGGAGGGGAAGACAGAGAGGGGGTGTGAAAGATAGATACCTGCAGACCTGCTTCTCTGCCTGTGAAGTGACTCCCCTGCTGGTGGGGAGCCAGTGGCTCCAACCAGGATCCTTAATCAAGTCCTTGTGCTTTCAGCCATGTGCACTTAACCTGCTTTGCTACTGCCCAGCCTACCTCTAGTATTTTCTATGTGTCAGCAAGCCATTTTGTCCAGAAGATTCCCTAGCAGAGTTTTTGGAGAAGAGATGGAATACTCCATGGTAGAATATTATAGAGTAACTAAGACCTTGCAAAATGAGCTCTGTCTTTACTTATTTATTTTATAAAAAAAAATAGTAAGAGAGTCAGCAGAGTAAGGTCACCTACAAAGAAACTGTGGTGTCTAATCAAAGTTCCCTTTTTAAAATAACCATTTAGCCAGATTTTCTTTGGTCACAGTCAGGATTTCCTCACTGAAAGGGTTACTCTCCTCAATACATCTACCTTAATTCTTTTATTATTAATATGATCATTTTTTTTAAGTTTCAAAATATTCATTATTTAATTTGATAGGACAGAGAGGATTGAGAGGGAAATGGGAAAGAAAGATATCTGTAGCACTGCTGACCTGTTTGTGAAGCTCGCCTCTCTGCAAGTCTGGGCTAGCTAGCTTGAGCTTAGGTCCCTGTACTTGATAACATGTGCTCTAGCAGGTGCACCAAGGTAAGTAGAGAAGGGAGCCGCTAACTGGGACTGTTCCCTAGTTCCCTCCTGTGGGGTTCTAGACTGACTCCTCCATGGAAGAATCACAAGAGGGATAGTCATACTTCAGGGAGAAGATGAACATTTGTTGAGAGAAAGTTAGGACAGAAAAGAAGTGTCATGTATGCCTGTAGACCTGTGGAGAAAGAGAGAGAGGAAGGCCCTGGTCTACTCAGATATAGTTTCTTCCTAGTAAAGGCGGGAGCATCAGGGGATGTGCTTTAGCCTTTGTCTTCAGGCACACCCACCTGCCTCCATCTGCATGTATGGTCTTTGCCTTCAGATAGCAAGGGTGTGTCAGGCAGGATACAAGTAGACAAACTAGGCTTCTGGGCCTGGCCTCTGACCCCTTTTCCTGGCTTCCTGCAGGGTGTAAAGGGGGTGGGGTGTTGCTGCTTTCCTTAAACTGCATCCCTTCACCCTTCAACAATAACACGGGGGCTAAGTGCTGGCACTAAGTATCCACTGCTCCTGGAAACCACTTTTTCCACTTTATTAGATAGGACAGAGAAAGGCTGAGAGGGGAGGGGGAGATAGTTAAGAAAAGAGAAAGAATAGATACCTGCAAACCTGTTTCACAGCTTGTGAAACATACCCCCCCACTTCAGGTGGAGAGCCAGGACTTGAACTTGGATCCTTGAGTGGGCCCTTGTGCTTAGTACTGTGTGAGCTTAACTGAGTGTACTACCGCCTGGCAACCTGGTCTCCTTTTTAAATTCCTTTTATAGTAGATTTTTAATTTATTTTTATTTCTTTTCTGTTATTCATAAATATAAGTTTCGCAGAAGTCAGAGAGAAAGGGAGAGAAAAGTCTCAAAGTAGAGCATGAGTTAGATGCTCTACCAGATGAACTATTTCTCAGCCACTACTAGACACACTGGTGACTCCTTTAGTCACTGGTCATTCTTGTTTTTGGTTGAACACTTCCTAATGGAAATAAAAATCTGGAAGGTCCAAAGTGGTTCATGACTTAGCTGGTAATAATTTGAGCTAAATGAAAATGACAACTGATTAATTAAATTCCAATCAACAAGGTGAATTTAAATGCCAGAAATATTTAACATGTGGCAAATGCTATATATTTACATATCAATTTCTTTTCTTTAAAAATATCTTTATTTATTGGATAGAAATTGAGAGGGGAAGGTGTAAGGTCTGGTCAGTGGTGAAAGGGATCTGACAGAAAAATTAAGGCTGCCTTTATTTACAAGGGCTTTATTCGTGTGCTCCTCAGAGAGGCTGGGGGTCCCGAGAGAGTGGAGGGCCTGTAAAGTCATGCCCTGGGTCAGGGGAGGGAGATTCTTATAGGTGAGGAGAACAGGAAAGTCAAGTGAGAGTTCAGTGGGGGGGTCTGTGGGTTTTTACCAACCGGCTAGCCTCTGGCACACATTCCAGAGATGGGCTGCTGACCCCACTGGAATGGGCAAGCATTCCAGTGATGAACTGGTTTTGCCGGGTTCCACATTCTGACGGCTGAGTTTTTTCATTAGCCTCAGGTGTCTTCAAAGGTCAGGCCCTCTCAGACCTATCATTCAGACACCTTTCTGGTGATTTAGAACTCTAAGGGCATTCTAGCTACTTCCTGCTGAATGGGGTGACATGGAGTGGAGGTTAGAGGTTGGAATAGGTCTTCAGGGGCCCTACCGACCTGGGCATGTAAGAGTGTAGGAGAAGCTGGTTGACCATAACTCTGGATATGCTGTAAATACAGGCCATAATGAACCTAATAAGGCAGGGAGCAAAAAGATAAAAAACAAAGAATTTAGGAGTAGAGGACCCAACAGGTCATTAGTGACTTTTGAAACTACTCCATGGGGGAGGTGGCAGAGAGATAGTGGGATCGGGGTCTTCACTCAGTTTAGTGAGGGTCCAGAGATTCTCCTCAACTAGGCCCGATTCATTAACATAGTAGCACTCTTGTAAGAAAACACAGACTCTCCCTTTCTCTGCTGTCAGAAGGTCTAGTGCATGACGGTTTTGAACAGCCACCTGGGCAAGTGAGGTGATCTGGTTATGGAGGGAAGGCAGGGAATTTGTGGTGGAGCCGATGGCTAGCTGGAGCTTGTCGTTGAAGTCTTGGGCTGAAATAAGACTGTGACCCAGTGCCCCGGCCCACGGGGTCATCAAACAGAGACCCTAGGAGGGGGAGTGGGAATGGGATAGGACAAGAGACGCGAGAAATGGAGACAAGACAGGAGTCTGATCAAGTCTCATTTATTGAAAATTTTCACATATATTTAAGGATGCCTAAGGTTGGGGAGGGTCTCCAGTAAATGGGGTTGCTATGGTTACCTAACCTTGGAATGCTCTTTCCTTGCCATCTATGGTCATGCCTGTCCTGCTAATTGTGGAGCTATCCCAGGAAGGAATGCAGCTGCAGAGGTTAAGTAAACATCTCTAGGAGGTGGGTGTGGGGTGGTCTTGCCTGCATACGTGTCAGGCAGGCTTATGGTTGATGGAGATTTGCACAAGATGGAGTAGCCTGTTCCTCAAAACCAAGGTCCCTGAGGGGGCAGCTTCCCACATGTCCCCCTTTTTATTACCATAGAAAAAATGGAAGAAGCCTAGGTGACCAACGCCTGTCTTAGGCTACATGTCGTGCACATCTCTTTCACAATGGTTCCTTACCCATCACTGAAGCCCCAGCAGCTATAATCAGCTGAGGTTTCCTATCTTAGGTTGGTAACCAGGCAGGTGAAAGTGACAGACATGCTAAATCCCATCATTGGCAAATGGGCCCCTCATAAGTGGCTCTCCCCTGACCCGTCATGGGGTATCAGAGCAGCCTTGGCCCTGTCCCTGTCTTAGGCGGGGTTATCCAGAAGAAGGCCATTAATTTTCGGCCGGGCCTCTGTCGGCTAAGTCTAGCCTGTGGTAGTGGACCTATATAGGTTTTGCTTGAAAGGCTTCCACTTGTTGTTTTACTAAACTGGTGAGTTTTTTGAGGACCCACGGTCCGAAAGAAAGGAGAAGTAACAGGCCTATGAGGGGTCCTAGCAAGGAGAGTAGAAGAGTTGTTAGCCAGGGAGAGGGGGAAAACCAATTTTGGAACCAGTTCTGCTCTTGTTCTCTTTGTTTCTTTCTACGTTCTAGCCCCTTCCTATCCTTGGTCATAGAGTCTTTGACCACCCCAGAGTGATCCATATAGAATCAACATTTTTCTTTTATGGCTAAGTAGGTCCTCCCCCACCTCTGCAGTAAGCAGGTCTGTTTTGTAAGGTAACTTTTGCTAGGGATGTAATCTGTCTCTGTAGTGACTCAAGACTATTTGTGGTGGAGTCTATAACCTGTTGTAATTTGACATAAAATTCATGGGAGGAATACATTGAGTGTCCTAGTGCACCACTAGCAAGTCTAAGGGAAGCAGTCAGTGGATGTGATGTCCAGGGGAAGAAACACAGCACGTCTAGTCCTCTGGTGGTCATCAGCACCAACTGATGAAATTCTTCTTCATAGAGGGTCAGCTGTGGAACAAGTGAAACTAGGAGGCAAGTACAGGTAGAGAAGAATTGGCATGAAAATATAGGGTAGTGTTGTACTAAAACACAGGAGGTGCATACACATTAGGTGAGGTTCTTTGAACATGAGGTATATTGAGAGAAAAGAAGAGGTCAATAAACATGTAAGGATGAAGTCAGAGCCAATGGCTTTTGTATAAAGAGGAATTGAAGTCAGCAGTGGTAGTTCAGCAGAACGAGAAGACTTGGATAGGTTGGTGAGGTTAGATGGAGTATATACTGCCATGTCATCCTTTGTGGTAAGGACTTGCCAACAGGGACTCTGTGGATTTTGCAAGAGCAATAATGTCATCCACCATAATAAAAGGAAAACAAACATGGACATCCAGTGTTGAAAAACAGAAGAAAAAGAATATGTCTCTGTGACTGGAAAAGTGGGTGGCTTTGTCAATGAGATACAATAAATGGACGATTTGAATTTTTGTAAATATTAAGAAGGTTTAGTATAGTTACTTCATTGACACTTTAGCCAACTGAATATTGGGGGGGTGCATTCCCCTTCTTTTTTTATTAATTGAGCTTAAGGGTTTTAGTTTTTCTTGTTTGAGCTGTAGCCCACATAAATTTAGAAAAAATACCAACTGAGAAAAAAAAAGTTTTAGTTTACTAAACATGGGCAGGTGAGTTACACCAATCTGCCAGAGAGCATTGGCTTTTATCAATGGAGATTAATCTTAAAAGTTTGAATAGCAGGATCTTATTTAAACAATGCAGGAGCCAGTAAAGTGCTCTCACTATGGCAGGTCAAGCATTAAAATTTTAAGAGGCTTGTAAAGAAATGAGAAAAATTTTAGGATATGAGTGACTTTAGGAGTCATTACACACCTATAAATAAAAAAAAAATGTTTAGTTTTAAATCTTACCACATGAGCAGTCAGTTCTTCATGTGTAGATGTACCTATAATTATTTACTTAGGGATAGAACTTGTACCAAGTTAATTGATGATCTAATGGTTATAATTGGTTTGAGTTCTTTTATATGATTTTAGAAGGCTCTTTATTAAAATATATCAATATGTTACAGAAAGTCAATACATAATGTGTTGACATGATAAAATGTTTATCATTTTTTAGCATTATTTTAAACTGATTAGACAGTTTAAGCACACTATTACAACTTAGTTTACTAAGATCTTTACTCATCACAAAGCTATCATGAGTAAGCATAGATATAAAACTCTTAATAGATTTTGCTCCTTAGAACTCTGATATGGCAACTTAAAAGGCTAAAATAAAACCTCATAACTTAAATGTCCAAAATAATAATTTTGTTAAATCAGGATTTGTCAAAACAAATCTTTTATCAGACCAGAAGCACCATGTATTACCTTAATTTATCAAGAATAAACCTCTGACAGTGTCTTAAAACAAGCCAGATAATTTTTTTACTCTTTAAAAGAACTAATTAAAGTTGACATGTAGAATCTATACTCTCAAAAGCCAATTATTTAATAATAATTTTTATAGTCTTTCTAAATAGGGGAGTTATCTCAGTAACAACTTTATCAGAAGGAATAAGTCACTGTAAAAGCACGAGTAACTAACTCATGAGTAAGGAAAAAAAATCTCTTACCAAGTTTCAAAATAAAAGTTTTAACCGGAGCATTTTTGTCTATATCAGACATAGAACTCTCTTAACTTTTTACCAAGTCTCTCTTATGTTTTAATATCTAAAGTTCTTTCTCAGGGAAACCAGGGACATACTTCTTGAATAAAATGTAAAAAGGTTAGCTAAAACATCTATACAGCTCTGCATTAGGCCGTCCCATATTTATTTGATAAGTTTTATTTGGAAAAATTTTTTTACATATCTTATTTAAATTAAACCTCATTTATCAGAGCAACATCTTCAGGCATAAACATAACCATTGTGTTATCTTTCTCTCACCCAGGCCAGTTTTACTTCTTTAGTTGAGAAGGTATTTTTAAAACATTTATCTATCACAGTCAAGATCTAGACACATCTTCAGTGTGTGATACCTAATTTTAAGAGGCTTTGTTTGAATTTTAAAGAACATAAATTTAAAAGTTATCTTTTTAACCTCCTGTAGCAATTTTCATAACCAGGATCTCTAAACTAAATTCAGTTTGACTAAATTTTTCTTTAAACTTTAAACAAATTCTAATTACTTAGAGAGTTAACACACATTAGTGACAATGCTTCTCAGAACATCTCTAGTGTCAGACAAATGCCAAATTTGCTGTGGACCAATATCCACAAAACAGTTCACAGGCCCTCCAGAATGTGCTGGAACTTTTTCAGTTAAATACATAAATAATTTGCATATCAATTTGGAGATGAAGAATTGTCACATTAAATACTTAAGACTTTCATTTTAAATCTTTAGCTGTCTTAGAAAATGAATTTTTACCTTTATGTTACCACATAAGAACTGTGTTGGAAACTTTTTTTTTTTGAGTCACTTAAACAATTTTAAGTAAAATGTTAAACTTTGTTTGTTAGGTTCTTTGCTTATCACAAAGCTATCACACCCTTAGGGCAGCTATGAACAAGGGTGGGTACACAACTTAATTTATCTTTTACTTTGATTTGGATAGGTAACTTAAAAGGCTAAGATAAATCTTATAGCTGAAATGTTCAAAATAAATTTTTACTGTTAATATTTCTTTTAGATGACCATTTTGCACTAAATAATTTGTTTGAATCACATCTGTCAAATGAAAATTTTTTATCAGGCCAGGAATACCACATTTAGCTTAACTAAATCTTATTTAAAACTTAAAACAAACTTTAGTTACTTAGGGGTTAACACACCTTAATGAAAACAAGATTAGCACACAGACTTAAAACAGACATTTTTGGTGAAAAGAAAAATTTCCCTTTGAAAAACTGCTTTGGTTTTTGGATTCTTAACTCACAGACTCTCCACCCCCCACCCCAGGAGGGGCATTTGTAGCTAGGGAATGATTTACTGAAGTCTTTGCCAATCTGTGGAGCAGTAGCTCTGTGCCATGACTGGCTGCATGGACAGAACAGGTGGGCTTAGTTTATTGCCACACAGAGAAAAATCTTTGGAAGTTCTTTTCTGGGCTAAGGTACATTTTAGATTTTTAAAGAAACAAATCATTAAATTTCTATCAAAAGTGTGTGCTGGTTCTCTGATTAATAGCTTTTAAGTTAGAGAGAATGTCTTGTTTGATTTCTTTCTTTAAAGAATAGCTTGCTAGCCAGATAAGATCTCACTCAGAATTGGTTTAACATTTTCTGAGAGTTCTGGCTGCAGCCAGAGGAAAAAACTGGATGTTTTTGGCTGGCTAGTTTTAAGACTTTTAAGCTGAGTGACTAACTCCTGGTGTTCAGGCTCTGATTTTATTTTATTTTATTTATTTATTTATTTATTTATTTGTTTTTAAAATTTATCTTTGTCAATAAATCTTTGTTGTTATCGGTGGGTTGAGAAATAGGGGAGGGAGCTGAAGGAGGGGGTGGCATCAAAGTTGGAATTAATCTAAGCCTCCTCAGTTAATAGGGGATTTTTTGATATGTTTTGTGTTAGATTTAACTGACAAATCTTCACAAGGAAATTAAATCTGGAGGTGGGGTCATTGGGAAGTTTTTATGGACACTTCCCCTGGCTACTTGTGAAGGAGTAGGAAGTAAGCCCATATCTTTAGCCGGCAGATCTTTAGAAAGAAGGACTTCTCCCTTATTAATAAGTTCTGTAATCTCTCAGGGTCAAGGTCTGACTCTAATTACTTCATTTATAAGATTCAAATAAGAAAAGATAGTAACAGGGACTTTTTCCAGTCCCAAAAAGTCATAGTACTCTTTTATTGCATCTCCTACTCTTTTCTACCTTTTTTTCATCACTAGATCTCTCTTGGGGAAGCCAAAGGCAAATATCTCTAAGGAAAAGGAAAACATGAGCAAGATCTTTTTTCTTAACCCTTACTCCTCATGCCTTGAGTGAGTCTTTAAGACCCTCAATAAACTTTTCTTGTGCACTGATTTCTTGTCCTATGATATCGCCATCTGCTTACCTTCCAGGTCTCTCCTTTGAACCGGGTGTGTTTGCGGCGACCTCTTGATTAATGAAACGTCTGCAGTCCTCTTTTCTGAGCAACAGCGTTCCTCAATGGATTCCCCCGTGCCTCTGGCCCCACGTCTGGGTGCCAAACTGCCCCGGCCCACAGGGTCATCAAACAGAGACCCTAGGAGGGGGAGTGGGAATGGTGTAGGACAAGAGACGTGAGAAATGGAGACAGGACAGGCGTCTGATCAAGTCTCATTTATTGAAAATTTTCACATATATTTAAGGATGCCTAAGGTTGGGGAGGGTCTCCAGTAAATGGGGTTGCTATGGTTACCTAACCTTGGAATGCTCTTTCCTTGCCATCTATGGTCATGTCTGTCCTGATAATTGTGGAGCTATCCCAGGAAGGAATGCAGCTGCAGAGGTTAAGTAAACATCTCTAGGAGGTGGGTGTGGGGTGGTCTTGCCTGCATACATGTCAGGCAGGCTTATGGTTGATGGAGATTTTGCACAAGATGGAGTAGCCTGTTCCTCAAAACCAAGGTCCCTGAGGGGGCGGCTTCCCGCAACCAGGACTCCTCAGGCCACTCCTATGGAGGTGGCTAGTCCTAGACCAATAATTATAGGAAGGAAGGCTGCACTGAGTGATCTGGAAAACAGGCTGTAACTAGGCTAGTTCAACTCTCTCTATATAGACTGTGAGTTGGGGAACAGTGTTTGTCAGGAGGCATGGGCCTGGGGTGGAGGCACTGATACAGGACAGGAGTGTGTGATTGCACCAAAAGAAGGTAGCTGGGGTAACATAGCAGGTTAAGTGCACATAGTACAAAGTGCAAGGACCAGTGGAGGGATCCTGGTTCGAGACCCAGGGGCTCCCCACCTGCAGGAGGTAGCTTCACAAGCAGTGAAGTAGGTCTGTAAGTGTCTATCTTTCTTTCCCCTCTCTGCCTTTATTTCTCTCTGACCTATCCAACAACAATGACAGCAATGACAACAGTAACTATTGGGAAATTGTGCAGATGTGTTTGAACACTGGTAGGGCCCACAAACCACTGTACTTCCATGCAAGTATTATTTACAGATCTCCACCACATTACCCCCTCAAGGCATTGCTAATTCAGTTAAAACCATTGCAACAGTTGCTACTAATGCTTCCACCTTCCCAACATGCCTTTTGCCTCTCTTCACCCCCTTTCCTAGCCAATCCCATCCTGACTTGCCACTTCCAGAATTCTCCCATAAAAGTCTCTCCTGTTTCTGCTTTCAATCTCTCTCTCTCTCTCTCTCTTTTTTTTTTTCTCTTCCACAACCCGACTCGGAGAAGGGCTGGTGGGCAAAGTGGGAGGCGGCCATTTTGTTAGCTCCATGTGGCCTAAACTACTGTGCTCACACCCAATTCTGGGGCATCCACATGAATAAAGATTTGCGTTCCCGCTCCTCCATGAGTTCCTGGTCTCCTCTCTCCCCCACATTACCGGACATATAACAAAGTAACAACAACACCAACAATAAACAACAAGGGCAACAAAAAGGGAAAAAATAGCCACAAGGAGCAGTGAATTAGTGGTACAGCCAGCAATAACCCTGGAGGCAGAAGAAGAAGGAGAAGAAGGAGAAGGAGAAGAAGAAGAAAGAGAAGGAGGAGGAGGAGGAGGAGGAGAAAGAGGAGGAGGAGAAAGAGGAGGAAGAGGAGCAGGAGGAGGAGGAGGAGAAAGAGGAGGAGGAGGAGAAGGAGGAGGAGGAAGAGGAGGAGGAGGAGGAGAAGAAGAAGGAGAAGAAGAAGAAGAAGAAGGAGAAGAAGAAGAAGAAGAAAAAAGTGGCATGGCCTGTCTGGACGTGGTTGGTGACTGAATCATTATGTTGGCAGTGTCAAGTAGTGGAGGTGAAGTTTTGGAGGGTGTAATAGCATGTTGTATGGTTCTGACTAGCTTCTCATAATGGGATGTTATGGAGAGTTTGGGAGGCAGGGCAGGGTGACTGGCTAAGGCTGTTTGGATTTTCATTGGTACCACAGCCAAAATGGGCCCCTGAAAGGAAGCACAAAGCATCAGGTAGTGTTAGGGGGTGAGACAGTTGGATAAAGGAGAGTCAAAGTATATTGAATTAACTGGGGCCAAGTAGCTACTACATTGGCCTGTAGGGGTTGGGAGAGACTATGCTAGAGGGATACCTCAGGTTCTGTGATTATCTGAGTGATGTGGGTCAAAGGCTCTTTTGGGGTATACTCACATGGGATGTAGATTGTGCCAGAGGGTGACATGCTGTAGTAGTGTTTATAAGCTTGCCTTTGACTCCAGAGACTCAGCGATGCAGACACATTGGCACTTCCTAGCCTAGTACAGGGTGTAGGAGGAGTGGCTGCTAATTTCCTACCTCCAGTGGAGTCTTTTCCTAAGTAGACTTCTGAAAGGGAAGACACCATGGTCTCATCTCTCCTGTAAGAATGGTACTTAGTGTTAATTTATGATAGATGAGGACAATTTTAAGGATAATTTTTATTTAAGAATAAAACAACAATTTCTATTTAAAACTTGTGTTAGAGAAGCACAAGGAATGAAGAGTCAGTGGAATAAATAGAAAGCCAGTGACAATATAGAAAGCATCTATAACAGAACAGGAAAATATTGTGTAGGTGCTCTACCATACCTCAAAACCATTGTCAGTAATTATAATACATGTAACTGGAAAAGCACTCATTTTAAAAAGGATAGATTATCAAATTGGATTTAAAAAAAAAGCAATAGCAGGAGACCCAAGTTTGAAGTTTGGTATGTGCTCTGGAGTCAGAATAAGGTTAGTAATATCTTTTGACTCTTTAAGTTTCTTATTTGTGCAAAGAACCATGCATGTTGATTATACATAGGAGAACTGAATTAAGTGTGCTGGCATGTTCCTTTATTGATCTCCTAAAAAGGAATTGCTTTTAACATGAAGAGATGCAGTCAGGGAGACTTGATTAATGAAGTAAGGTAAATAACAAAAGGTTTCTGTAATGGCAGCAAGTCTTGATGCTGGGCCAAGTGAAGAAAAGATTATTTTCCCAGCAAGAGCCAAAGAGCACAATAAAAATCTCCTGCTGTGGCACTCACAGGCACAGGCATATGTGGTGATGGACTCTATTTAGGGAAGGAGTACTTCCAGCAGTGAACATGTTTGTGATGCAGAAGGAAATCAACATTGTCCTCTGAAGAAGTAAAGTCAACACAACAGACTTGACCTCCAACTTTCATTATTTATGATTGGAGATACATGTATTTCTTTATTCACCCCTTACTTTCCAGATAGTCAAATTCCATGGCTAGAAGACAAAGACTGTAATGGGATAGAATTCTTTACACAGAAATCACAATACTCGACACCAAGTCAGGTAGTTGAGTATGAATTTTATTTAAGCCTACTCAGCTGAGGGTCCAGCCCAAGGGAGTGTCACACAGGAGCTACCCAAGGACTGAACTCCTAAGCACAGTCACAAGCATCTTTTTATCCTTTTTGCAGCATATGCCAGTGTTGGTTACATACAATAGTTTTGTACAGGTTCCAGTACTTGGCTCGTTTACCTGAAATCTAATGACTTTTAGGTTTGCACCACATCTTGGTACAAAACCATCTTGTTTTCCCAGAAACAAACATCCTACCTTACTGAAAACAGCAGGGTTTACAGAAACAGAAAGTTATCATTATTCCTACTCTAGGTCTGGTTAATTTTTAACCTTTCTATTGTTCTGGTGCTTAACCACCATCTGGGTCGAGTCTCTGAACTATGGTAGTAATTTCTAGATTATAACTGTACCCATTTTCCCCTTGGTTATACCTGTACCTATTTTTAACCTTCACAAGACCTATTTTGAAATGTTAAAAAATAATCTTCATTTTTTAAATTTACTGAATTGTTGGCATTTGAAAGTTATAAATTCAGTAAATGTCTTCTTTTGTATTTTAAATTAACCACCCCTGTCGGGCCTTAAGCCAGCCACCTGCACCCTCCACCCCCCCATCCTCCCCATCCCCCGCGCTCTGCTCCATCCTCCATTGCTGATACTATGGTCTATTTACATAATCATTGTTTTGCCTGAGACCCGCCCTGCCTGCAGGGTATTAATTAATTCCATTGGTTAAAAACTTCACAACAGTTGCTATGGAAGCTTTCAACCTTCCCGCTCTTTCCTTTTCTCCAGTCCCTTTCCTAGCCATTTCTTTTTCTGACTTGCCACTTCTATTTCAAAATACATAAAAGCCTTGTCTCTGATCAATAAAGACACATTGTGTTCCCGCTCCACCACCAGTTCCTGGTCTCTCTCCTGCATCGCTGAGTAAGCATAAACCCAGGTTTTCTCTGTTCGAGTTCTCTCCAACCCAGAGAGCACATGCCAGGGAAGAAACACCCTCACGCTGGCACACCCCAAAGACACTAAACTCTAAGGAATTCTTCTTTCTAAACCATTCTTTTACAGTCTGGCAAGAACTAAAAGTTGAATCAAGGTGGTCAAACATGTAGCTAATTTTCACCAATTCCTTTTCATTATATTTTAGTGACATTTACATGCATAAAGATGATTTCTCATGGGTAATGTTTAGTTATCATTTTGGAGTTTTTCTCCTTCTTGTAAAACTCTTAGACAACCAAGTTAGTATTTTCTTCCTATTGTATCTTTACGTTGTATGTGGATTTTTTTCATAGGTCTTTTAATATTGTGAACCAAGAAATATAAATGTTGGAAAATATCTGCTTTCCCCTGGCTAGCCCTCATAGTATGCTCAAGTCAATACAATATTTTTTAGGGAGGGAGACAGGGGGAGGTTGCAAATAATTCTGGGGCAATAAGCAAGAGAAGAGTCTGAGTTCAATCTGAACCTCACTTTTACAGGGAAAACACAGAAAACTAAAGAGACTAGAGCTGGAATGGGTGAAGGAGAAAGGATTTTAATCCCACCAACTGAGAGTCCTGGTCACACTGTAGACTCTGGGCACCAATAGGAGATTAAAATCACCTTTATATTATTTTTTTCAAAGTGAATGTAAGCCAAGTTTAGCTCAGATTACAGAAGCAGTCCAAACTGTTATTGAGGTTAAGCACTCATCAGGGGTCAGGATACAGGGAGTATTGTTCTTCAGAATCAGGAACAAGAATTCTCCTCCAGCTAAAATTTCCTGAATTCCTTCTAAGTCCTTCTCAACTTGTAATATTTAGAAGTGACTAGAAGAATCATAAAAGCAATAACCATCTCTCTGAGCCCTCAAGTCTACAGGGTTCGTTTAAGAGGAGGGATTTAAATAATCTCTGGCACTTAGATTTTACCAGACACAGTTTTGACTAAATTAACTGTTAGATCAAGGGATTGCTTTGAGGTTATGATCAATGTTTCTTTTATTAATTAACTAAATCTATTAAAATCCAAACTCCTTTAGCCAAATAAAAATGTTAGAGATTAACTAGATGTCTTTTTTATTTGTTTATTTGTTTATTAATTGAGGAAATGTTCTGCCATATAGACATTGTCTCAGGGGGTAAAGTTCATGCCTTTCCAAAATAATATGTTAGCATGCTTCTATCACCGCCAAAATGTCATGTGACCTCACCTTGGAGAGAACTGCTGTATCTTGAAGCTAATATAACAGTAAAACCTTTGGATAGACAAGTATGATGACCTCAGAACCATCTCCAGCACAACTTATGACAAATTGGTGCTTTTATTCTCTTTCTCTAACAACTAAATGAGTCTTAAAAAAACAGCAATTAATTATGTCAGCAAAGAGATGACACAGTGAATGCAACCTTGGAAGCATCAGCTACTGAGTTCCATCCCTAGTATTAACTATACCAGAGTAATGCTCCAGTTCTTTCTCTCCACGTTTATAATAAATACATAATTTTTTTTTCAAACAGTAATCTTCCATGTATATAATTTATTTGTATGAACCAAAACAAAAATTCTGAGGATGGCGACCAACTAGAGAAAACTAATGTTGGTCTTTGGGGCTGAGAGGCACCTTAGTTTGGCACAAAACAACTTATTTAATAAATTTCTCTTTCATTAAAATTCAAATTTCTCTACAGCAGTGGAGTCAATAAGACCCAGTAGGCATTTAAGAAACATGACATCAACTTAATGTATTTTTAAAAAATGATACTCTGGTTTCTCTTCAAATCGCATAAATCTTTCACCTTTTGCTAACAATTTCTTTGGGGAAAAAATACTTAAAGGGCATTCTGGTTAATATGAACATTAATGTAATGAACAAGCTAATAAAAGTAGGATGTGTCAGGTAGTAACACAGCGGGTTAAGCTCACATGGCCCAAAGCACAAGGATAGGCTTAAGGATACTGGTTCGAGCCCCTGGCTCCCCATCTGCAGGGGAGTCGCTTCATAGATGGTGAAGCAGGTCAGCCAGCAGGTGTCTATCTTTCTCTCCCCCTCTTTGTCTTCCCAGCCTCTCTCCATTTCTCTCTGTCCTATCCAACAACAATGACATCAACAACAATAATAACTACAATAAAACAAGGGCAACAAAAGGGAATAAATAAATATTTTTTAAAGTAGGGTGTGCTTGTACCTAATCTTTTATTTTTTAAAAACACTATTATTCCTTTATTATTGCCTAGAGATAGAGATATATTGAGGGGGATGAGGAAATAAAGAGGGAAAGAGACAAAGAGACAAAGAGACACCTTCAGCCCTACTTCACTACTCGTGAAGCTTTCCCCCAGGAGGTGGGACCAGGGGCTTGAACCTTGGTCCTTGCACACAGTAGTGTGAGTGATTAACCAGGTGCACCACCTGCTGCACCCCCAATATCTATTGTTCATGCTTATGTTATTAGTTACATTATACATATTAATACACACATATATATGCCAATTCATTATTTATTTATTTATTTATTTAATTTGTTTCATTTAGCTGGAACAGTACCCAGCTCTGGTTTACTATAGTGGTACCAAGGATTGAACCTGGGACCTCAGAGCTTCAGGCATGAAAGTCATTTGCATAGTAAATACTATTTCCCAGGCCCCATCTGTTAACTCAGAAGTATTCCTAATTTTATTTTGTTAATAGAATACCTCTTGTGTTTTTGTAATAATGATTATTTTATTTTCATATTTCACTTTTTGCATGTTTCAAGTTTAATGTTATTCAGTTAGCTTTGTTTATGAAACTGCTTTTTATCACATAAAAATCTTTCATCAACAATAACTAGTTTGAGTTATACAGAGAATAGTCATGAAAATTACACAGGAATAGTCAAATACTAGTAGTACATCTGAACAATATACTTACTCATGCTACTTATGCCTTTTTCCTAATTAAGACTTAGTGATCACATATGTATTGTAACTCATGTAAACAGAGACCGCTCAATGTTCAGTTTAGAAATGACATTAAAATAGGGTCCATATTCTGAACTTCTAAAGGCCAAAGCTAAAACTGAAGCTGAAAAACAAACAAATTTGGGGCAGATCTGTGACTAGAACAAACTTCTAGGCATCTCTAGTACAAAAGAAGACAAACAAAGGACAACACTAGTAGTGGATATGCGCTGACTATGCTAAAGTCAGAAACTTCCAGTTCAGTCTGGAGCTAGACTGTGTGCTTGGGTACTAACATCTTTTCAGAACTGCTAATGCTGGTGTCAAGACTCATTTCAATCTTGTGTTTGTTGCAGTAAATTATATTGACTAGTTATAGTTATAGTAAGTCTATGTACCACACAATGTTTGCATTACTGAAGGCAGTTGGTGTTAGACTTTTCTTTTGCTACTTGAATAATAATAATAAAATGAAGATTTCCAAAGAATTTTACTAACTCAATAAATAAAGGAGATATCATCTACAATCAAAATGAAATGGCAATTTGATCTTGAATTAAAATATTTCGCTCACTAAATTATTAGGACATAGTCATCTACACAAAGAGGGAGAAGGGGAGGGAGAGAGGAGGAGGGGAGAGGGGTAGGAAAGGGGTGTGTGCAAGAATTGTGATTCAACATGGAGATATCTTTTTGACTACTTCTTGTTCATTATCTTACATTTTGCTTATGAGACCTAAAACATAAAATATCTCTCCCTCTCCCCTATCTATAAATGCTGTATGAATGAATTCCCGTGTTCATATATTTATTAACAAAGTTCTTTTCATTTTATTTTATTTTATTTTTTACCAGAGCACTTCTTAGCTGTAACTGATGGTGGTGTGGGGGCTTGAACCTCGGACTTTGGAGCCTCGGGCTTGAGAGTCTATTTGCATATTGATTATCCTATTTACCCTGATTTATATTCCTCCTCCTCCTTCTCCTCTTTCTTCATTTTACCACCAAGGTGATCATGGAGCCTCAGTGCATGCCTGACTTCTCTAGTTCTTGGAGGCCATTTTCTTTTTTAAAGATTTTATTTATTTATGAGAAAGATAGGAGGAGAGAGAAAGAACCAGACATCACTCTGGCACATGCGCTGCCAAGGATCAAACTTGCGACCTCATGCTTGAGAGACCAAAAGCTTTACCACTGTGCCACCTCCCATACCACAGACGGTTTTTTTTATATATATATATATATAAAGAGAGACAGAAAGAGGGAAAGATACACAGAGGAGAGACACTAAAAACAGTGCAAGACTGCTCCTGAAACTTCCTGTAGGTGAGGATCAGAGACTTGAATACAGTTTATGTGTACAGTAATGTGTACTATTGACTGGATAAACCACCATATCTCCATACTGATTTTTTTTAGTATTTTTTTATTATCTTTTTTTTTATTTTTTAAATTTTATTGATTGAATAATATTCAACAAGATCATAGGATAAGAGGGGTACAATTCCATACAATTCCACCACCAGAGTTCCCTATCCTACCCCCTCTATTGAAAGATTTCCTTTTCTTTATTCCTCTGAGAGCATGGACCCAGGATCATTATGGGGTACAGAAGGTGGAAGGTCTGGCTTCTGTAATTCTTTTTTTTTTTTTAACTTTTTATTAAGAAAGGATTAATGAACAAAAACATAAGGTAGGAGGGGTACAACTCCACACAATTCCCAACACCCAATCTCCATATCCCACCCCCTCCCATGATAGCTTTCCCATTCTCTAGCCCTCTGGGAGAATGGACCCAGGGTCCTTGAGAGTTGCAGAAGGTAGAAGGTCTGGCTTCTGTAATTGCTTCCCCGCTGAACATGGGCGTTGACTGGTTGGTCCATACTCCCAGTCTGCCTCTCTCTTTCCCTAGTAAGGTGTGCCTCTGGGGAAGCTGAGCTCCAGGACACATTGGTGGGGTCTTCAATCCAGGGAAGCCTGGCCAGCATCCTGTTGGCATCTGGAACCTGGTGATTGAAAAGAGAGTTAACATATGAAGCCAAACAATTTGTTGAGCAATCATGGATCCCAAGCTTGGAATAGTGGAGAGGAAGTGTTAGGGGGATACTCACTGCAAACTCTAGTGTACTTCTGCTTTCAGGTATATATTTTGCAGTATTTTATGGATACGTGTGCACATAAGCTCTCTCTCACAGAAACTGGTGTATATCTAGGTTATGGGACTTTGTTAGAAAGTGAACTACCTGAGATGAAATTAGAGTGTACTATAAAAGGAAAGGTCTCACCCAAGTAGTGAAGCTGAAGGGTTGTCATTCCACATGTGAAGTCTCTGGATACAGTCTGAGGTGAAGCATGTTGAGGTGGCAATCGTTGCGTTGGTTAGGTTGTGATCGGCGGATGCAATATTATTTGGTTTGGATTGGGAGATACATACGGGAAAGTGGGCCCTATCCAAGGGTTCCAGGACTGGGGGAAGTAGGGGCTCTATAGTAGAGATGTGAGGTTCCTGCTGTCTTAGGGTTCAAAAAGACAATCGATAGTTAATATTATCATCACATTATTTGTTAATTGGGTTAACTTTGAAAAGTCACTTTGTTATGGTTTGCTGTACAGTATCCAGTATCTTGTATATAGCTGTGCTATTGGATACTTCTAATCTACTTGGTCTAGGCTTTTGAGAGAGTCCGCATATCAAATACATAGCCTATATATTAAAAAGATTCAGTTTGTCTTTTGAGAAACTTTGAGACATACAATCGATTTTCCCCCTCTCATATTAATTAACTACTGATTTATATGTCTACATTTTGCTAGGAGTGTACATAAACACCATTCCCACCACCAAAGGACTGTGACCCATCCCTCCCACCTACTCCCACCCCCCACTGGCCCTGGAAGCTGCATTCCTACCCCTCACCACTGGGTTTTTACTTTGGTGCCCTACTTACAATTTGATCAGGTCCTGCTTTTAGTTTCCCTTTCAGATCTTCTTACTCAACTTCTGTTGATGAGTGGGATCATCCCATACTCATCTTTATCTTTCTGACTTAGTTCACTTAACATAATTCCTTCTAGCTCTGTCCAAGATGGGTCAGAGAAGGTGGGTTCATTGTTTTTGATAGCTGCGTAGTATTCCATTGTGTATATATACCACAGCTTTCTCAGCCACTCATCTGGTGTTGGGCACCTGGGTTGCTTCCAAGTTTTAGCTATTATGAATTGTGCTGCTATGAACATAGGAGTACACACCTCTTTTTGGTTGGCTGTTATGGAGTCCTTGGGGTATAACCCCAGGAGAGGAATTACTGGATCATATGGAAGGTCCATGTCTAGCCTTCTGAGAGTTTTCCAGACTGCTCTCCACAGAGGCTGTACCAATTTACATCCCCACCAGCAATGTAAAAGGGTTCCTCTGTCCCCACATCCTCTCCAGCATTTGATGCTGCTGTCCTTTTTGATGTATGCCATTCTTACAGGAGTGAGGTGGTATCTTAGTGTTGTCTTAATTTGCATTTCTCTAACAATCAGTGACCTGGGGCTGTTTTTCATATGAGCTTTTTGGATCTCCTCTGAGGTTAATGTTTTGTTCATATCCTCTGCCCATTTTTGGATGGGGTCATTTGCTTTTTTGGTGCTAAGTTTGCTGAGCTCTTTATATATTTTGGTGATTAGTTTCTTGTCTGATGTCTGGCATGTGAAGATCTTCTCCCATTCTGTGAGGGGTCTCTCTGTTTGTTTAATAGTTTCTTTGGATGTGCAGAAGCTTTTCAATTTGATGTAGTCCCATTGGTTTGTTTCTGCTTTGGTCTTCCTTGCAATTGGGTTTGATTCATCAAAGATGTCCTTGAGGTGTATGTGGGAAAGTGTTTTACCAATGTTTTCCTCTAAGTATTTGATTGTTTCTGGTCTGACATCTAGGTCTTTGATGCATTTGGAGTTGATTTTTGTTTCTGGTGAGATAAACTGGTTCAATTTCATTCTTCTGCATGTTTCAACCCAATTTTCCCAGCACCATTTATTGAAGAGAGCCTCCTTTTTCCATTTAATCCTTTGGCCCCCTTTATCAAAGATTAGATGCCCATAGGTGTTGGGATTTACTTCTGGGCTTTCAATTCTGTTCCACTGGTCTGTGTGCCTATTTTTGTTCCAGTACCGTGCTGTTTTGATGATGATGGCTTTATAATATAGTTTAAGGTCTGGGAGTGTGATGCCTCCATTTCTGTTTCTTTTCCTTAAGATGGTTTTGGCAATTCTAGGTGTTTTCAGGTTCCAGATAAATGATTGTAGTGTTTGTTCTATTCTCTTAAAGAAGCTTGGTGGAACTTTGATGGGTATTGCATTAAATTTGTATATTGCTCTGGGGAGAATATTCATTTTGATGATATTTATTCTTCCAATCCATGAGCATGGGATATCTTTCCATTTCTTGGTATCAGTTTCTATTTCCTTGAGTAGCGACTCATAGTTTTTAGCATACAAGTCTTTCACTTCTTTGGTCAACTTTATTCCTAGGTATTTGATTGATTTTGCTGAAACAGTAAATGGGAGTGATTTCTGGAAGTCTTCTTCTTCAGATTTAGTGTTTGCATAAAGAAATGCCACTGATTTTTGTACATTGATTTTGTACCCTGATACCTTGCTATATTGCCTAATAACTTCCAGTAATTTTCTACTGGATTCTTTAGGTCTTTCTATGTATACTATTATAACATCTGCAAATAGTGAGAGCTTGACTTCTTCCCTTCCAATCTGTATCCCTTTGATTTCTTTCTCTTGCCTGATTGCTATGGCAAGAACTTCCAATACTATGTTGAAGAGTAACGGTGACAGTGGACAGCCCTGTCTAGTCCCCGATCTGAGGGGGAATGCTTTCAGCTTCTGTCCATTGAGTATGATGTTGGCTGTAGGTTTGCTATATATAGACTCCACTATCTTGAGGAATTTCCCATCTATTCCCATTTTTTGTAGAGTTTTGAGCATGAATGGGTGTTGGATTTTTGTCAAAGGCTTTCTCTGCATCTATTGAGATAATCATGTGGTTTTTGGCTTTGCTTTTATTGATGTGGTGAATGACATTGATTGACTTATGGATGTTGAACCAGCCTCGCATTCCTGGGATGAATCCCACTTGGTCATGATGAACAATCTTTTTGATGTGTTGCTGTATCCGATTGGCCAAGATCTTGTTTAATATTTTGGCATCTATGTTCATCAGAGATATTGGTCTGTAGCTTTCCTTTTTTGTTCTGTCCCTGTCAGCTTTTGGTATCAGGGTGATGTTGGCTTCATAAAAGGTGGAAGGGAGTATTCCTGTTTCTTCTATCTTATGGAATAGCTTAAGAAGTATGGGTATTAACTGTTTCCTGAAAGTTTTGTAGAATTCGTTTGTGAAACCATCTGGTCCAGGACTTTTGTTGTTGGGGAGATTCTTAATAACGGTTTCAATTTCTTTGTCTGTGATTGGTGCATTTAGATTTTGTAGTTCTTATTGGTTCAGTTTTGGAAGTGCATAGGTTTCTAGGAATTGTTCCATTTCTTCCAGATTCTCTAGCTTGGTGGCATATAGTTCTTTATAGAAGTTTCGCAGGATTCTCTGGATTTTTGTGGTGTCAGTTGTGATATCTCCTGCATCGTTTACAATTCTATTAATTTGAGTCTTCTCTCTTTTTTGTTTGGTGAGTCTGGCTAGGGGTTTGTCAATTTTGTTTAATCTTTCAAAGAACCAACATTTGGCTTCATTGATCTTTTGTATGGTTCTTTTATTTTCGATGTTGTTTATTTCTGCTCTAACTTTAGTGATTTCTGTCCTTCTGGTTGCTTTAGGGTTCCTTTGTTCCTCTTCCTCTAAGTCCTTGAGGTGTGCAGTAAGGTCGTTCATTTGAGCTTCTTCTTGGTGTTTAATATGTGATTGTATGGCTATAAGTTTCTCTCTCAGTACTGCTTTAGCTGTGTCCCAAATATTTTGATAGGTTGTGTCTTCATTTTCTTTAGTTTCCAGGAACATTTGAATTTCCTGTTTGAGTGAGTCTCTGTCCCAGTGGTTCTTAAGGAGCATGTTGTTTAGTTTCCAAATTCTGTGTCTTTTAATAATTTTCCGTTTGTTGTTAAATGTTAGTTTTACTCCACTGTGGTGTGAGAAGATACTTGGGATGATTTCAATGCTCTTGAATTTATTGATGCTGTTTTTGTGGCCTAACATGTGGTCTATCCTTGAGTATGTGTTATGTGGATTTGAAAAGAAGGTGTATTCCAGTTTTTTGGGGTGGAGGAGTCTGAAAATGTCCAAGAGGTCTAGTCTGTCGATCTCTTCATTCAATTCTCTTGTATCTTTATTGGTTCTCTGCTTTGTTGATCTGTCTAAGTGTGAGAGTGGGGTATTGAAGTCTCCCACTATTATTGTATTACTATTGATGTATTTTTGAAATTCTTTCAGTAGATGCTTAATGTATTTAGATGGTCCCTCATTGGGTGCATAGATGTTAATAATTGTTAAGTCTTCTTGGTTGATTGATCCTCTAATCATTATGTAATATCCTTGCCTATCTTTTATTACTTTATTTAATTTAAAATCTATCGTGTCTGAGATGAGAATGGCTGTTCCTGCCCTTTTTTGTGGACCGTTAGCCTGTATGATAGTTTTCCATCCTTTCACTTTAAGTCTGTGTTTATCTTGTTGTGACAGATGGGATTCTTGCAAGCAGCATATGGTTGGGTTATGTTTTCTGATCCATCCCCCCACCCTGTGCCTTTTGATGGGTGAGTTTAAGCCATTGACATTTATTGATATTATGGATTTAATGTATTGTAGTGCCATTGTTCTAAGAAAAAAATTTGTTTACTCTGATATATTGCAAGTATTATAGTGATATTCTTGTTTATAAGAGGTCTTTTAGTACCTCTTTCAGGGCCGGCTTGGTGATGGTTGCCTCCTTTAACTGTTGTTTATCTAAGAAGGTTTTGATCTCTCCATCTAGTTTGAATGAAAGTCTAGCAGGATATATTATCCTTGATTGTAACCCTTTTTCATTCAGGGCTTGATAGATATCTTGCCACTCCCTTCTGGCTTTTAGAGTTTGAGTGGAGAAGTCTGCAGATAATCTTATGGGTCTTCCCTTGTATGTGACTTTTTGTTTCTCTCTTGCAGCCTTTAGGATCCTTTCTTTATCCTTACTTCTTCTCATTGTGACTATGATGTGTCTTGGTGTCTTCAGGTCTGGGTTGATTCTGTTTGGTACTCTCTGGGCCTCTTGAACCTTGATATCCCCTTCCTCTCTTCCTCTGGCAGGCCAATTATACGAATGTTACTTCTTTTGAGATCATCCCATATGTCTCTGTTGTTATTTTCAGTGTATCTCAATCTCTTTTTAAGCTCTTTCACCTCTTTCTTAGTTTTCTCTAACTCATCCTCTGTCTGACTAATTCTGTTTTCTGCTTCTGTTAGTCTGCTTTCCCTTGCCTCAGCTTCTTTCTTCATTACAGCTATTTCAGCTTTCAGTTCTCTGATTGCCTCAAGATAATCAGTATTTTCCTTGGAGGTCTCAACTGTTGTTTCCCTAATACTGCCATTCCTTTCCCCCAATGTTGTTTTCATTTCTGTGATTAATAAATTTATTATTGCTTGCATACTTTTCTTATCTATGGTTACTTCTGGCTGATTTGTAGTTTCTTCTGGGCTCTTGTCTTCATTCATTGGAGTAGCAGTTTTATTTGTTTTTAATCTACCCATTTTTTTATTTATGTATTTCTCTTTTTTTTTATGCTCTGTTGTTCCTCAGTTGTTGTGTCTTGAGTACAAGTAACACTGTACTAAATACCTTTATGACAATTGTACTCACCAACCTCCAGAATTACAGTAGCAATTGAAGTAAGTATTGATGTAGCTTAATCATTACCAGTTAGCCAAACAATTTCTCCAGTCCGTGAAGAAATAGTAACCAAATCCCAGTGAAGAAAGAGAAAAGAGAGGATAGCAAGAATAGACAGTTATGCAAATCTACTATCCACTGTATATTATAAGGGTAACAAGATGGGAAAGGGAACTAGAGCAGAGATACACACATAGAGAGTCCACTCTGAGTCAGATTTCTTCCCCAAAGTAATTCACAAATTCAGAAAGGCAAAGAAGAAAGAAGTGTATGACGAGATTAAAAAAAAAAAGAGAGAGAGAGACAAGAGAGAGAAAAGGGAGAAGATAAGAAAAAGAGTTGTAATTAAAGAGCAGTGCAAGGAACTTCCCAAATGTGTATCAGTGAATTCAAAAGAAAAACACCCTGTTTGGTGGTATGGGGTATCCTGCTAGGAGCTGGTCCCCAGGGACTGCTTATGGGGGGTGGGGGGGACGGGAAGGATGTATGCTTGAAAATTAAAAGGAAGAAAGAAGAATTTTTTCCCCCTACTCTAATTCTTAACCCTAATTAAGTTATAGTCATCTCCTTGTCACTGCTCTGACACCTTATTGGCTGGCCTGCTAAAGGCAGAAAATCCTATTGTCTCTTGGGAATGTGTTTGGAGCTCAGAGGATGGCAGCTTCTCTGTCCGCCATCTTCTGGGAAACCCCACCTCCAGACTTTTTTAAAGGATTTCTCGAAAATGAAAACTAGCTCCAAGTCCTTTGATCCAATGAGAGCTATACTCAAGAAGTCTTTGGATCCGCCCTCAGGGTCACGGTGGATCCTGGAGACTCCCAAGAGAAAGCCCCTGAGCTAAAGTGCTCTCTCTGGGTCCTCTGCAGGCCGCCCAGCAGTGCTCTGCAACCAGCTGGCGGAGGAGCCTCCTTCCCGGGCGGAGGACAATGCCCGGCGCACTTGCCTTGCCCGGCGCCGCCTGGGAAGTCTGGAGCCCCGCTAGTCCGTGTCACCTTTACTCTAATTCTTAACCCAAATTAAATTATAATCACCTCGTTGGTGTCACCCCTTATTGACTGGCCTGCTAAAGGCAGAAAATCCTACCGTTGCCAGACGATGTAATCAGAGCACTCGCTGTTAGCAGCTTCTCAGTCCTTATTATCTTTTCTTATTGGATAGAGACAGCCAGAAATTAAGAAGAAGGTGTGATAGAGAGGGAGTGAAACAGAGAGACACCTGCAACACTGTTGTACCACTTGTGAAACTTTCCTTCTGCAGGTAGAGGGAGCATGGGGGCTTGAACCTGCCAAGTCCTTGCTCATAAGGTGAGCTCAAGAAGCTGCATCACCACCTGGACCCCCTGATTTCTAATTCTATTTCGTACTTTTTTTTCATACTTCACTAGTTATACTGGTTATAGTTACATGGTCTAGACGAAAGGAACTCAAGAACTCAGTGACTAAAGCACAATAATAAAGGAAAGGAATAGAGGCAAAACTCAAGTATCACATATTTCCTACTAAAGAAAAGGATTTCCTTTCCTGACTGACTGTAAAAGAAATGCTATCAGGAACCCTGGTTTTAAGTAAGACAGGATTAAATTAAAGGATAAATAATCTGTAAATGAATCCAAACTCTTTAAAAAAATTTTATTATCTTTATTTATTGGATAGAGACAGCCAGAAATCAAGAGGGAAGGGGGTGATAGAGAGGGAGAGAGACAGAGAGACACCTGCAGCCTGGTTTACCACTCATGAAGCTTTCCCACTGCAGGTGGGGACCGGGGGCTCGAACCCAGGTCATTGTGCATTGTAATATGTGCGCTCAACCAGGTGCGCCACCACCTGGCCCCCTCGAAACTCTTTCTTTGTTAAGTGTTTTTGAGCAAAATCTACCACCCTGCAAACAATTGGGTTGTCAATAAATAAATAAATAAAGGCTGATTTTTACGTCATGACTTTTCTTATAACCTATAACCCAATATTTCTCTGTAGTCTGGGAATGAAAAGAATAATGCTTGAAATACAAAATATGGATGAAAACTACCCGGACATTCAGACTGAGAGTGGACTGAATCCAAATGTTGGACCTAAATTTATTTAGAGCATAGCACAGACAATGTAAACATACTCTATATTAAAAAAAAAAAGTACAAACTATTGCATTTTACTGTTGACTGTAAACCATTAGTCCTCCAATAAAGACATTTAAAAGAGAGATATATAATACATTCTGTGTAAAATTAAGTACCATTTAGAATAATAAAATCAACAACTAGGGGTCAGGAGGTGACACTCCTGGTTAAGTACACATAGTGCAACACACAGAGACCTAAGCAAGGATCCCTATTGGAGGCCCTATCTCCCCACCTACAGGGGAGTTGCTTCACAAGTGGTGTCTTTCTTTCTCTCCTCCTCTCTGTCTTCCCCTTACCTTTCAATTTCTCTCTCTCCTATCTAATAAAATAGGAAAAAAGTAGCCGCCAGGAGCAGTGGCTTGGTAGTACCAGCACCTAGCCCCAGCGATAATCCTAGAGCAAACAAAAACAAAAACAAAACATAAACTACATTTAAAAAAAAAACTAGTAACCACCTTGAATCTGAGAAATTCTAACAATAAAGAACAATTTCCCCACCTGAATGGGGGAGGGTGGTCATGAACAATGCATCTATATGTAGGGGTCTCTCTGTTTCTCTCTCCTTCTGTATCCTACTCTTCCCCCCCCCCCAAAAAAAAAGAAGAAAGAAAGAAAGAAAGGGAAAAAAAATTGGCTGCCAGAAATCATGAAGTTATGTAGGCATGGGGTCCCAGCAATAATTCTGGTGGGGGAAAAAAAAGGAAAAATTTATCAAACAACCTTGCGACTCACGTTTTCTTACTGTTGTCACCTGTGCTGCACCATCACCATCCCAGGCTGGGTTTCTGAGACGTGCACACACACAAAAAAAAGAAAAAAAAAAAAAAACACTAATGAACTAGAGTTTCCTCCACTGCAGTCTTGAGGGAGCTTGAACTCAGGTCCTGTGTATGGAAAAAGCAGATAAACTATACAAGTGAGCATCTAACAGATCTCATGTCCTACTGATTTACCCCACCAGGCTCCAGGGTTATGGCTAGAGTTTGGATCCTGCGCTACAAATCCACTGCTCCCTGAGGACATCCCCCCCACCCCAATTTATTTCATAAGACAGAGAGAAATTGCGGGTGGAGGGCAGATAGAGAGAGAAAGACAGACACCTGAAGACCTGCTTCACTACTTGTGAAGCATCCCTCCTGCGGGTAAGGAGCTGAGGCTTGAACTTCGGTCGTTGCTCCTAGTAATATGTACACCATTGCCCTGTGCTCATGTTCTACTGATTTTAAACTGTTGTTCAGTGAGTTTCTAGTTGACCAGGACCAGAGTATTGTTACATAGACCTGTTTTTAGACTGCATTTATAACGTCTGTCACAATGCAGTAATAATGATGTCTGATTTATTTTATATACTGCTTCCTTTTATAATGACTTTCAGTTGTTTCAATGGACATTTTAAAAAATTTTTGCTCATCTTGACATGTTCTTTAGAGTTTATGCCAAAAAAAAAAAGGCATTTGAGCAATTAATTTCAAATTATGCAGGAAGTTTCTGTGATTTTAAGGTTGTAATTTTCCACAGTAATCTATGAAGGACAGATCTTTGTCTCTTAAAAATGTAAGTACAGGAGTTGGGCTGTAGTGCAGCGGGTTCAGCGCAGGTGGCACAAAGCGCAAGGACTGGTGTGAGGATCCCAGTTCTAGCCCCAGTTCCCCACCTGCAGGGGAGTAGTTCGCAAGCGGTGAAGCAGGTCTGCAGGTGTCTTTCTCTCCCTCTCTCTGTCTTCCCCTCCTATCTCCATTTCTCTCTGTCCTATCCAGCAACGATGACAACAATAATAACTACAACAATAAAACAACAACGGCAACAAAAGGGGATAAATAAAATAAATATTTAAAAAAATGTATTAAGTACAACTGCTGTTTTGCAAATGATATTTTTTCTTATGGGTTTAAGACATCAGGAAACATAATTCTTTACATGAAATTCTGCTTAACCATGTGGAATAATCTTGAGGACTTTCCTATTCATTTAGATCTGAGTTATTTTGAAATGAAATATCCATAGGCAATAAATATATAAATAAATAAATTGAAACAAAGCAGTTACAATTGGTAGACTCCGACTTCCACTTTTTGGTACAATTAGCAGACTCTGACTGTAGCCAATCACCTTTTGATGCCCTCAGCACCTTGGTGGACTCTAGCCAATCAGCTTGTGCTGTGTCCAGCTTGAAAAAAGATAAAAGTTTGTGTGCTGAGGTGGAAAGTTATTCAGGCCTGGTAGGAATCGATATGAAAACCATTAACTAGAAGTAAACTAACTCCTAGCCCCCAGCTTGGCCTTGGTCTCATTCTTTGGTGGTAATTAAATCGTAACACTGTAGAGCTGTAACATGGCATTTTTAAAAAATATTTATTTTATTTATTCCCTTTTGTTGCCCTTGTTGTTTTATTGTAGTTATTATTGTTGTTGTCATTGTTGGGTAGGACAGAGAGAAATGGAGAGAGGAGGGGAAGACAGAGAGGAGGAGAGAAAGATAGACACCTGCAGACCTGCTTCACCGCCTGTGAAGGGACTCCCCTGCAGGTGGGGAGCCAGGGTTCGAACCGGGATCCTTATGCCGGTCCTTGTGATTTGCGCCACCTGCGCTTAACCCGCTGCGCTACAGCCCGACTCCCTACATGGCATTTTTTTTCCGTAAGAATTAAGAAGCGTATTTTGACGAAGAGTAGTTTACAAATGATACTACTAATAGACAGCCTCTAGTCTTAGATTAGTATAGCTACGATCATATACAAAGGTGGTTACTTTATATTTTCTTTATTCTTTATTTGAGGGACATCTCTTTGACCAAAACAAATTCTGTTTGATTCATTGCAAAGGTTACTGAGTTTTAAATTTTGAGGGGAAAAAAAAACTACTTTTTTTCTGAATAGTGTTGAATAAAATTATCTCTTATTGTAATATACTATAATAAAAAACATGTAGGTACTTATTTAATGTCAATGGATTCGTCAAATGAAAGAGCCATTGACCTCTTCTTAAACATTCTTTCTGTGTATGTGACACCAGGGTTTTCTTTTTAATCACTTTATTGGGGGAAATGCTGGTTTAGAGAATTATTGCTGCACAGGGGCACAGTCCTTTCTTTCGTTTTTTTTTTTTTTAAAAACTATGCTATTTACCCAATTTAATGAGAGATATAGATAAGTAAGTGGAAAAGCATTGTTCAACTCTGACATATAGCGGTGCTGGCATTGAATCTAGGATGTCAGAGCCTCAGGCGTGTGAATATTTCCGCATAACCATTATACTCTCTCCCTATCCCTGGGGTATAGTTCTTAGAGGCTAAGAATGATGTCAACACGCTGCTTTACCCTTCACCAAACCATCCATAGGGTGCTAAATCCCCAATTCTTCTTTTATCTCTCCCATGCCTCCATTCCTCTGAGTCTGGGGCAAAGTTTTTTTGTTTGTTTTTGAGAAATGTTTCTTATTATCTCTGGTAATTTTCTTTGTTTTAAAGTATGCTTTATCAATATTATTGAACTCAGCCCTTGTGTTTTTTCTCTTCCTTGTTTCAACTTATCTTTGACTTTGTGTGTAAGGAGTCTCTTGTAGATAGCGCAAAGTTGGATCTGAAGATCTCTGACTTTTGATCGGCATGCTAATAAAGTCTCCTTATAGTTATTTATTGATATGATTGTGTTCAAGCCTAAAACATTGTTAATCTTGTTTTCTATTTGTAGTAGTTTTATTCCTAATTTTTTGCCTTTTTTGGGGGGTGAACTTTTTAAAAAATTTTTCTTTATGGAGGGATTAATTATTTTCAGTCAACAATGAAATACAGTATCAAAAAATATATAGTAGTTTGTGCATGTGTAATATTTCTCAGCTTTCCATGTAACAATTCAATTCCCTCTAGGTGGGACAAAGTTTTTAGTTCCTTTGATTTCAGATGAGGTATGGGGAAGGCAGAAGAAAAGGAAAGAGATGAGAGATTGCAGCACTGTTGTACCATCTGTGGAGCTTCCTCTAGTTCCATAATCCTCTCTTGTGTTGCCAGGACTGGAACTCATGAATGGTCCTTGGCCTACTTGTTGACCAAGGAAGACAATTTTCCTACTAGGTGAGCTATCTCCAGGCCTCTCAAATATTCCAAAGCTGATAACAATTCCTATATAGTCTATTATAACTGCCTCTTCTGAAACATGTTTACCATTCAGAATTTCTTTGTTCTCCTGACCTTCTATTATTTCTAATAATTTTCACTATACATACATTTTGCCCGATAATTATAATTCTACTCCTTCTCACGACTGTTACCAGAGTTCTTGCTTTCAGTGCTTGTTAATAGAGCCACTTATGCATGAATGCATAGATATTAACAGGGTTGTACTATGATCTGTAGAAATATCAGTCTCTTGTCTTTCAAGTCATATCATTGGACTTCAGTTGGATCATTTCTTTCTGCAATACTTGAATTTGTTTTGTTTAAGCTTAGTAGTTTTGAAAATACTAAATAAAAGCATGAAATTGAATCATATACAAAAACAATTGTAAGAGTCGTTTTATGATATTGATATAAATACAATAGTTGTGTACTCACATTACTCTTACACAACTTAACAGTGCTGATTGTCTACAGGAGAAAGAGGCTTTTTCATACTGGTCCTCAACTGGTCAGTTGGATGGTATCTATGACAAATCTGTGACACTGAACCCACTAGACTTTGTTAGGAGAAGCATCGGGGTCTAAAACACTATTTAAGACTTTTAAGATACATACGCAATGTGATTTTACTTATAGGTATATTTGTTCTTTGAGTATTCCATAGGTTTGTGACTTAGTAAAATAAATTCTGGCAATTTTTTATTAGTGGTTTAATAATGATTTACAAATTGGTGAAATAACAGGGGTATAAATCCACAACATCCCCATTTTCTCCATTGGAAACTAGTAGTTCTCCCAAGTTCACAGATATGGGTTGACTGTTATTTCTATAACTATCTATATTTACATATATTTTCTCATTTTTTTTCTCCTATGGTCATGCTTTTTCTTCCTTTCCCATTCACACCTATACCTATTACTACTTTCCCATGTTTTTTCCTTTTTTCTACTTCTCTCTCCAGGTCTTGACAGAATTAGAGTTCAAAACCCTCTGGTCATCTTCCCCTAACATTCCTCCCCCTCTAGAAGTAGGAACCAAAAATCTTTATGAGGTGGAGAAGGTGGAAGGTCTGACTTCTGTATTTGCATCACCACTGAACATGGACATTGGCAGGTCAATCCATACCTCTAGCCTATTTCTATCTTTCCCTAGTGGAGTGGGCTTTCAAGAGGTGAGACTTCGGGATACATTGGTGAGATAATCTGGCCTGTGAAGTCAGGATGATATCATAGTTGTGTCTGCAAGTTGGTGGCTGAAAGACAATAAGTTGCAAAGCAGGACAAAATGTTTAATAAAAAGGAATCAGAAAGTAAGAATAGAACAGATGAAATTAGGGAGCTTAAAGCATAAAACTAGGAAGTCTATATTAAGTATGTTCCAAGGGACCCATGACTTTAGTAATTTTTGCCTGAGCTTAACACCTAACATGTAGGATAGACTAAAAATATTGTCTGGGAAGATTGTGTCAAAGATGAGAATAGAACTAAAAAGCTGGATTAGAGCAGAGAATATCTCCCAAACTTGAAGAAAACATGTAAGTACAATAAACTTTTTACCCCATCAATCTGACCTAGGGCCCATACATAGTCATATTTAGCAAAGGAGCCTGTATAACCTCTGAGTCACTGTCAGTATGAGCTTGCAGGCCATAGTCACAACTAGGAACATTCTAGTCTACAGTCATTTCGGAACCAGAGTCAGATGAACCAGACTCCCTTTGGAGAGTGGAGCAGTCCCTACCATTGTTACTTTATAGTGAGCACAGGGTCCTGGAGAGGCCAACAAGAAGGATTGTCTTTCTGAACCCTAAGACAGCAGGAACCTCACATCTCCACTATAGAGCCCCTACTTCCCCCAGTCCTGGAACCCTTGGATAGGGCCCACTTTCCCGTATGCATCTCCCAATCCAAACCAAATAATATTGCATCCGCCGATCACAACCTAACCAACGCAACAATTGCCACCTCAACATGCTTCACCTCAGACTGTATCCAGAGACTTCACGTGTGGAATGACAACCCTTCAGCTTCATTACTCGGGTGAGACCTTTCCTTTTATAGTACACTCTAATTTCATTTCAAGTAGTTCACTTTCTAACAAAGTCCCATAACCTAGATATACACCAGTTTCTGTGAGAGAGAGCTTATGTGCACACGTATCCATAAACTACTGCAAAATATATACCTGAAAGCAGAAGTACACTAGAGTTTGAGTGAGTACCTCCCTAACACTTCCTCTCCACTATTCCAAGCTTGGGATCCATGATTGCTCAACAAATTGTTTGGCTTCATATGTTGACTCTCTTTTCAATTACCAGGTTCCAGATGCCACCAGGATGCTGGCCAGGCTTCCCTGGATTGAAGACCCCACCAATGTGTCCTGGAGCTCAGCTTCCCCAGAGACACACCTTACTAGGGAAAGAGAGAGGCAGACTGGGAGTATGGACCGACCAGTCAACGCCCATGTTCAGCGGGGAAGCAATTACAGAAGCCAGACCTACCTTCTGCAACCCTCAAAGACCCTGGGTCCATGCTCCCAGAGGGTTAGAGAATGGGAAAGCTATCAGGGGAGGGGGTGGGTTATGGGGATTGGGTGGTGGGAATTTTGTGGAGTTGTACCCCTCCTACCTTATGTTTTTGTTCATTAATCCTTTCTTAAATAAAAAATTAAAAACAAACAAAAAAGAAGGCTTATGATGATGTTCCTGATGGAAGTGACCAGGGATGGTGGAGAGAGGGATCTATTAGAAGTCTAGGCCCATATTGTGTATGGGGGAAATCCAAAGATATAATAATTATCTTATAAATTAATGTTCCACTTCTGTGCAAACAATGGAAAATGAGATATAGTACTGTGTTTGTTGAGAACATTTTTGGTAGAAGAGAACTTCTCTTTAGACTACATATCAATGAGAAGTACTGCCTTCACACTTTTATGTTTTATGTGAAAGAATCATACAAAGACAATATTCTGTCTCTATACATTTCAAAATATAGTTTCTCCTACATTACCTACATATTATCAGTGGTATGTTTTGTAAGACATAGGACTATCACAAATCAATCTCTAGCTCTCATCTTTAGGAAGCAATGCTTAGAGGATCAGCACAGAGGGTAGCAGGAATATTTACAGAAATAATTGCTGCCCTGGGATCACCGGTAATAATTTCACTGTAGATGTATGTGACTGAAAAGCACAAAAATAGATCCTGTGAACCCATACTCCACAATTTTCTAAATAAATATCCCACGAATATCCCTCTGTAGAACAACTATGAAAACTCTGCTTACTGTACCAATGTCACCAAATAAGCAAGAAAGGAATGACAGAATTGGGGTAGAAAATTCTAGTGGGTTTGAAATTGTAATTAGCAACCAGCTGGTGGCATTTATAGACCAGTGTACATGTTATGATTCCAAGGACCTAGGTTAAAGTTCTTGGTCCCCACTTGTAGTGGGGAAGCTTCATAAGTGATGAAACAATGCTACTTATCTTACTCTTTCTCCTGATCTAACATATGTTACCTTTTGAAAACCATTCTGAGACTTCTAACCAAATGAGTTCATGCTAAGGCTTCCCCAGGTCTTCTATAGAACCAGTGTTTAAAAAAATCATGCTACTTAAGTTTCAAAGTCTTTATGGCATTTTCACCTCTGCTGTAATTCTTTCAATTTTTTTCCTTCTCATCTTCCATCAATAGTACTATCAGAAGATGTTCTATGAATCACTGTGATTCTAGTTAGACTTATCTTAGGGCATTGTGGTGACAACAATAAGGAAAACACCAAAACGTTAGCCCCAGTGGTTTCCAAGATTTTCAGGAAGATAGTATTCCTTCCAAGATGCTGTTTCCTGCTTCCTTCTATTTTCTTTTATTCACATAGTGAGCGTGGGTCCTGAGTCCTTCTTGCTTTCAAGAAGAGCACTTCAAAAAGGAGAGAAAAGGGACTATGAAATAAACTACTCTAGACACACCCAATACAGCATGTTAAGAACAATGATATTTCAATAAAACAGATATACTTCAAATAGCATTATTATTTGTAACTTAATTTTGCATATTTTAGTACACACTTGACAATAAATCCAGGTTTTCACCCATGAATGATATTGTTCAATAATTTTCTTGGCCTAAGTGTTTTTTCTTTTACTGTGTGAAAGAGATGAGGGAATGTGAGACAAACAAAAAGAAGAGACATTATAAACTACTCTTTTAGAGACAGGTATGAAGGAAAGGAGGCTTAGAGCCTCAGGTAGATTAGAAATGGTCAATTTTTTTTTTGTGGTATCGCATGTTTCCCCACACTAGTGGGGAAGGACTTAAAGGTAGCACAGACGAAGTAGTGGGACAGATTTCTGGAAAGCACAAAGGAAGGACCTTTCACTGTAGGAGTTTTAGAACGGTAGAAAAACAGGAACTCAATAGGAAAGACAGATGAGTACAACAGACTCACCTAAAGCTACGCTTGGATTTAAGAAAACAGAGGAAGGCAAAGGCAGGCCATTTTCTCTTCTTGATCCTTGTGGACTGTGTCCCCACCGGTTATTACTGCACCTTAATATTACTTCTGTATTATTTCTGCCTCTCATCCTTACAATAAAAAGTTAGTACTTTGCACTCCTGATCATGAAGTCACTTGTAATTTCTTTCAAGATGGCTCCGTAACCCAGAACACTGGCTCTGAGAACTTCCCCCAGATCCTGACCAGTTTCCCTTTCAGCAAGTCTACCACCTAAGTTGTTCCCTCTTAGTGCTACCCATGGGGCTTCCACCATGGACATAGGCTTCAAACTTTTACATCAAGTATGGGAAATAAAGTACTATAATGGGTAAAATAGTCCCCCGAACCCCTGAAATCTTGCAGTGTATTACATGTTTCTAATAGTATTGCCTCCCCCCACAGCTCTGTTCTCTATAATTACAATTATCTCTCCAGCCACATATAAACATGAATTCCATAAAAAGTTACAAGTTTATTTTTGGTTTTACTTGGGAATCCCAGATAAATCAGTGCCTAGGTCAAAGCAGGCACGTGTGTGTGTGTGTGTGTGTGTGTGTGTGTGTGTGTGTGTGTGTGTGTGTGTAAGAGAGAGAATGCAATATTCATGTATGTCCTTGCTCCAGAGAAAGGTATTGTGTTTATTCTGTGGCTTGTCAGGCCTGTGGTTCCAACCATCCGTATCTGCAAAAGCCTAGGACAACTAGTTCATGTCTTTAGGAGATATCAATTAAAATTTTTTTCTCTGTTATTTGTGAGATAAGATTTTAATACAGATTGCCTAAACTAGCTGTTGGCTAGCAGAGAACAGGACCTTGGAGGCATATGACACACAGAAGCTATTAGTCAAGAATGGGAGAAAGGAGTATCTGCGATAGCAGGATCAAAGCAGGGACTGAGGTGTTAAATTATATTCCAGTGACCTCAGTTGTTTGTTTGTTTGTTTCAATATTTGAGACAATGTTTCTGCTTTAGTGTGATTACGCATTTCCCCGCACTCATAATTTTGTTTTGAAAGCTTGGGGTTTATCTTTTTTGAGGTCATATCTTTGAAGCTGAAATTGGAAGTTCTGACTGCAATCTGAACAAAATTTTACAGATGTGTTTTTTTTTCCCCTGTAACAAAGCCAGTTAAAATTCCCAGGTTGCAGACTTTGTCTTTTCTCAGTGATTTATTATCTATGTTGACTCCTTCTGTGAAAGTTTATTCTAGTTTCTCTCTAATGTTTTAAATGACTGAGTCAACTCAAACTCTTAGGTAGCCCTTAGAGTAAAGTCAAATCACCCAATCTAGAGAATTTGAAACTCTGGTCTGAAGTGATAGTCTGAATCTTTTTTCTCTTAAGATTTATTTTACTTAAGGGATGAGAGAGACAGCATAATAGTTATGCAAAATAACTTTCATGCCTGAGACTCCAAAGTTCCGAATTCAACCCCCAGCAACACCATAAACCAGAGTTGAGCAGTGCTTTGGTCACTCTGTACCCTTTTTCTCTTATGAAAATAAAATGACATATACTTAAAAAAGCAGATTTGATTTTACTAATACCAGAAGGAATAGATAGAGTCAGAGAGTGAGACAGAAAAAACAACAACAGTGCTCTCGCTAGATATCTCTACTTCTGACAGAAATTAGTGTCTAGTTTCAGAAATGTAGGCTAGAAAGCATCATGCTCATAAACAAATGTCATTGTGTACTGACTTCAATATATATATTATATATTGTATATTATATATTATATATTGTGTATTGTGTATTGTATATTATATATTATATATGAATTTTTGCTCATTGTCTAAACGATAAGCAGCACTTGTACCTGAAATATTTTATACAGTTGTGAATAACTTCCAATGAAAATTACTTGTCAAGGCAAAAGATAAGGAGATGAAGCAAGGCATTTTTTTCTTTTGCAACAGGGGCAGTCAGGCAGCAGGGCAACCACCTTCTCCCATCTTTTATACCTGATGCAGAACTGTCTCCTCTACCCCTGGGCTGGGCTTCAGGGCTGCAATCTCCCTGTTGTCTAAATAAAGAAAGGAAGAGAGTCGGAGGGTCTCTGCTGGAGGATTAGCAAGCACTGCAAGGACCTATTATTAGCTGACCTAAAGAATACAGAACTAGTGAGCAAAGGTGGCTCTATAGATAACAATTTATGAAAAAAAACACAATTTTTTTTGTACTAAACAATTGTTCTATTCATGTTCCTTTGGAGAGAAAACCTAGCCATCTCTTACAATAAAGAGTGCTTGATTTTTACCAACATATTAACTATTTCATCTCTAGTCTTCTATATATTCTAATATATCCCTATTGCTTTAAAAAAATTATAACTTCGTGTTCAATGTGCTGATTTTAAGGGTAAGTATATTAATTAGAGAAAGAGTTAATTGATCCAATTTGGGGGAAATTATGATTATCAAATTGTTGTAACTTTTTGTATTAAAAATGGCATTTTCAAAAAAAACAGTTTCCAGCTTTTAATTATGGTGAGCTTACATTTAAAAATTTATTTATTTATTTATTTATTTATTTCCTTTTGTTGTCTTTGTTTTATTGTTATAGTTGTTATTGTTGTCATTGATGTCGTCTTCGTTGCATAGGACAGAGATAAATGGAGAGAGGAGGGGAAGACAGAGAGGGGGAGAGAAAGACACCTGCAGATGTACTTCACCACTTGTGAAGTGACTCCCCTGCAGGTGGGGAGCCAGGTGCTAGAACCTGGATCCTTACTTCAGTCCTTGTGCTTTGTGCCACCTGCACTTAACCTGCTGCACTACTGCCTGACTCCCGAGCTTGCATTTTTAAAAGATAATTAAGGGCAGGGATAAATAGCATAGTGGTTATGCAAAGAGACTGTCATGCCTGAGGCTCCGAAGTCCCAAATTCAATCTTCCTCCTTACCATAAGCCAGAGCTGAACAGTGCTCTGGTGTTTCTTTGTGTCTTTCTCTCTCTGCATATTTCTCAAAAAATAAAATAAACAAAACACTTTAAAAGATAAATAAAAGGCTAATTAAGTTTCCTTATTATCTCCTTTGCAACCAAAACTTTTACCCCAAGGCTACCTAGGACGAAACAAGCAGATTTTTAAAACATTCCCCTCTTCCCAACTTTCACTATTTATTAAAAAAAAAAAAAAAAAAAGGATTCATGTTCAGGATGGAGGAAGCATGGAGCAGAGACAGAGTCTCCTCTGGGTTCTTCATTCTCTAAGAATGATTTAACAACTATAACTGATAAGTTAAAGGAGATTTCCCTGTTATATAAGTAAGCAGTAACAATGGATATTTATTGAAAAATTTAGTGGGGGTTGTATTGTTAAATGGGAAACTGGGGAATGTTATGCATGTACAAACTATTGTATTTACTGTTGAATGTAAAACATTAATTCCTCAATAAAGAATTTAAAAAAAAAGAAAAATTTATATCAAGATACATTCATTGAATGCCAGTGAACAGAAAATGGACTAACTGCCTCGAGCCACAGAAAGCCAGATATTGTAGCTATGGAAAAGCTATATATTCTCATTCATATGTGCAATAGAGTCATAAGCCATGTTCAAAAATAATTTTTTTTATCCCTTTGTATCAGGAAATATTTATGTAACTAGAAGACAGTGGAATGGAAAACTAAAAGGTACCTTCTGGAGCAAATAGAATGGGGAATTCAGACTACCCTGTCTTCCTGCCTACTGGATCATGATGGGCTTTCTGTGAATTTCTTCCCCAAATAAAGCTAATTCAATTCTGAGAGATCAAGGCAAGCAAGAACAGGCGGCCAAAAGGAATGACTTTCTAAACTCTTCTGTCCTTCTACCTTCCTACCTTCTTTGCTTCCTCTTCCTTCTCTTTCATTCTCTCATTTCTCTTTTATTCTCTTCCTCCCTTCCCTTCCTTCCTTCCTTCCTTCCTTCCTTCCTTCCTTCCTTCTTCCCTTCCTTCCTTCCTTCCTTCCTTCCTTCCTTCCTTCCTTCTTCCCTTCCTTCCTTCCTTCCTTCCTTCCTTCCTTCCTTCCTTCCTTCCTTCCTTCCTTTCCTTCCTTCCTTTCCTTCCTTTCCTTCCCTTCCCTTTCCTTCCCCTTCCTTCCTTCCTTCCTTCCTTCCTTCCTTCCTTCCTTCCTCCCTCCCTCCTTCCCTTCCTTCCTTCCTCTATCTTTTTTTTCAATTTCAATTTCAAAATATTGTCACTTGCTTGCAAAGCACTTCAGGCAAGCTGAGTTTAAGCCAATTTTTCAACTTCTGGTCACCTATAGTCTCCAGGACCATACCAGGTAGCCCTATTCCCCCTTCACGACTCCCACCACACACATTTTTTTTTTCTTGCACCAAGAGGCCCTCATACATAGATATTTCTATTACACACAGGTTGAAGATTTTTAAAAAAATGTATATTGGGACTCGGTGGTGGTGCACCTGGTTGAACGTACATGTTACAAAGCACAAGGACCCAGGTTCGAGACCCTGTCCCCACCTGTAGGGGGAAAGCTTTGAGAATGGTGAAGCAGTGCTGCAGGTGTCTCTCTGTCTCACTCCTTCTCTATCACCCCCTTCCCTCTCAATTTCTACTTGTCTCAATCCAATAAACAAAAAACTTTAAAAATATATAAATTTATATTTATCTCAGAGGTAAAAAGAGACAGAGATAGGAGATAAGCATACCTCAGCTTTGGCTAATTATCCATGGAGTGCCATTATGTTTCCCTGTGGCACCCAGGCCTTATGAGTAGTCAAACATGGGGGAGACTTACAATATAGTATTTATTTGCCTGGGCACATAGAAACTAGTGGAAGAGATAAAAAATGTATGTAGATGAATGTGTGTAGGTAAATATTTAGGAAAATAAATACAGAAAATAAACTTCTATTGATAGATGCATTTGGAGAGAAAATGTGCATAATTTCAATATTTTCTTCATTTACTAGGTAGAGAGAGAAGTGAAGAGTGAAAGGGAAGAGAGGGGGAGAGAAAAAGAGACGCCTGCAGCACTGCTTCACTGTTCATGAAGTTTATCCCCTGCCAGTGGAGACTAGGGGCTCAAACCCAGCTCTTTGAGCATATTGTACAATGAATTCAATCAGGTGCACCAGTGTCTCGCCTCCAATTTTAATACGGTGAGGCAAAAGTAATTTCTGACTTGTTCAGGGAATTATGCACTCCAGTGAAGGAGCCTTCATCACCTCTACACAAAAGAAATAATGTGATCCTTTAAAATAAGTCACATATACAATATTTAATTTGCCAGTAGTTATAGTAAGAAAGAATCAGTGGAATTAATTTTAGTATTATATTTTATTTAATCCGGTAGACTCAACATTGTATTCCCATATATCAAACTCACCAAATATGTGTGAGCTATTTTGCATTATATTCTTTGTATGAACTTTCCTGTTCAATATACTTATCAGAAACGTAGGGCACATCTCAGTTCAGATAAGTCACATTTCAAATACCACTGGTACCGCACAATGTAGATCTCTTATAAAGTTTGATTTCCAGTATCTATTCTGACTATCCAGGTATATATTTTCTCTGTAGTATACATTGCTGTTTTGACAGATCTCTCTCATTTCTTATTAATTTATTCCACATCTATGAATTACTTATGATCCTATAGTGAATTAAGAAAAACAGAAGAAGTTACAAGAGCAACACAGCAGTAGAATATCTGCCTTGCATGCATGAAGTTCTGGACTTGATCTCTAAAACCACATGATAAGCGGCTGGGTGGTAGTATATCTGATTGAGTGCACACTTTACTATTCACAAGGACCCAGGTTCAAGTCCCTGTTCCTTACGTGCTGGGAGGATGATTGCGGATCTATGAAGCAAGGTTTCAGGTATCTATCTTTCTGTCTCCTTTTTTTGTCTTCTCTTTCCTTCTCAATTTCTCTCAGCCCTATCAAATACAAAGAAAAAATGGCCACCATTAGCCATGAATTCATAGTGCTGGCACTAAGCCCCAGCAATATCCCTAGCAGCAATAAAACAAACAAGTGGACAAACAAAATGAGATAAAAAGAAAAGCAAAAGCAAATAGAAAATCATAAAAAAAAAAAAATAGCAGGACAGCACTCTGATCTCTATTTCAAAACAGGTAATGAAAAAACTAAAGCAAAAAAAAAAGATAAGAACAATAAAATACTTGACTTTATCCTTTTTATCAAGTTTATTAGCTTTAACAAGGGGAAATTAAGAACCAGAAAAAATAGTTTTTCTTCTCATATTACTTTGAATCAGAAATGCAGTTGTTGCAAATGAGTTGAGTGGAATGCAGTGTGTTGGGGATATTGAAAAATAACAGACCTATTCTCTGTGACAGTTTCTGTGTATTCCTGTGTTGATTGGTACTTTCATTATATTATCATATCTTTTTTTTATCAGAAATCTTGGTTGAAAGAAAAGAAAAAGGTGAGTAATGATCCAGAGTGTGGTCATTAGGAATTCCGTAGGGCAGAGAGCAGCTGTCTTTCTAAGGTTAGCAAAGTCTAAAGGAGTCAAGTTATCCGAGATTAGGAAATATTGGGTTTGAGTAATGAAGAAGTAGGGAATTGTAGGATACAGTAGAGCTTGCTAGGACCCCCCCCCCCCATTGAAAGATGGGTGCCTGAGGGGCACAGCCAATCCTATCAGTCTCTCTCTACTAAAAGGTTGAGCAAGGAAGGACAAGGCCTTCAGGATCTGCCCCATCTATCAGCCTCCCTGCCTCACAATAGCCCACTCCCTTATTATCTACATAATCATTGTTTTGTCTGAAAGTCCCATCCCAACTTCCCCACTCATTCCATTCCTTTGATCATATCTGATCTACCTTCTCTCTGCCCTCAGGACCCCTCTCTGGCTGCTGGTTACTGATAACCTTGCTTCCTCGTTCCTTTAACCTATTAAACCTCTTGTTCAACAATTACTGGAAAAATCCTGACCCTCCCCAGACCCTTTGCCTCCCCACCATATATGGTATACACATGTCATTTCCTCCTATGACCCCTTATAGACTCTGCTTTGCTCTTTAATAAATGGATTGTTGTCAGGCACAAGTCCCCAGGTCATCTCTTGTCACAATGCTAGCACCTGACACTGAGTTAGTCCTGTAGGCTCACTCCTGCTGCCTCAGAACATTCTCCTAGGGCCTTGCATCTGGTGTACAAGGCAGGTAAGCAGGAGTCTGTGCTCAAGAAGAGGTTTCCCCACAAGAAGTATGGCATGAAGACACCTAGGCTAAACTCTAGAACAATTATTCTGTGTGTGTAGAGTGAGGTCCAAGCATCAGTTTCTGGTCTTCACCTCAATGAAGGAAGATTTTATGCTGTGGAAGCTATCTTTCTGTCTGTCTGTCTGTCTGTCTGTCTGTCTGTCTGTCTGTCTGTCTATCTATCTACCTATCTGTGTATCTATCTATATGTCTATCTGTCTATCTATCTATCTATCTATCTATCTATCTATCTATCTATCTATCTATCTATCTACCTGTCTATCTATGTATCTATCTATCTATCTATCTATCTATCTATCTATCTATCTATCTACCTATCTATCCATCATCTGTTATCTATCTGCCTCTCTGTCTCTATCTAAAAATAATATTAATTAGACAAAGAGAGAAACAGAAAGTCACTCTGGCAAGCATAGTACCTGGAGGCAAACTGCAGGAACTTAATACTTGCAAGTCCTTTGCCTTAACCTCCTTGGCCTCACAGCATCAGTATCCTTGGTGCTAAACAGGTGACTCTGATGCTTAGAAAAGATTGACCGGGGGTGGGAGTATAGCATAATGGATATACAAAGAGATTTTCATGCCTGAGGCTCTCAAGTCCCAGGTTCAATCCCCCACACCACCAGAAGACAAAGCTGAGCAGTGCTCTGGTAAAAAAAAAAAAGAGAAAATATTGATTGACCAGAAAAGTACAGGCACCTCTCTTTATATTCCACATTGCTTATTCTAGATTTGTGTAGTCTGTTCTTCAGGAAGGATGAGTTTTCCTCTGCTGGGATGAATGTCAAGAAAGTAGAAAAAAATAGCCACCAGGAGCAGTGGATTCAAAATGCCAGCACTGAACCAATAACCCTGGAGGAAAAAAAAAAAGTACAGGACTTGCAGACCTGTGGTCTTGAGTTTGATCTTGGGCACTGCATTCTATCTCTCATGCATGCTCTCATTCTATCTACTCTCTCTCTCTCATCAATAAATAAATCTTTTAAAAATATATATGTGAAAAGTACTCAGGGTGATTGCTCGAGCACTCTTTACCCAACTTTGGACGTCCTTCTTAGGTTTATTCTAATAAGATGCTTCATGATGATGCAGATTTTTTTTGGGGGGGAGGAGGTGAGAAGATGACCCTAACATAAGCCCCCCAAATGCACTGACTGTCTGAATTCATTTGGAAGCTAGTGTTTCAGAACCAGTAACAAGCCACCTCTGGGAAGTTCATTATCAACTTGGATTCTCTGGCTCCATCTGAGACCCGGTGAATAGAAATTGAACATTTTAGCAAGATTCCTAGGCCAGAAACATGCACATTAAAGTTAGAGAAGTCTAGGTTTTGTGTCACTCAGAAAGGGTGTGACAAACTTAATTGGACAGGTTCAAATGCGTATTAATTCCAAATGGCTACTCAATTTTCACGGATTTCTGCTCGGGTGTGAAAAACTCGGTGGCACACACCTTGCAGATATCCCACAGACTTTCTGCCAAAGAATCTCTGTTCTGAAGCAACCAGTAAAATATTTTTTTTTTCTTAAAGAGCAACTGAGGTCAAAATATCCCAGCATGAGTTTGCCGGTGAAGAAGGTTTCTTTATATTTGTCCCCAAGGCTGTTCTAGTTCATTCCTGCAGATTCATTTGATGAGAGTTTCTCTCTTACTTCCTTTGCTATTTCCATCCAGCTTTTTCAACCAAATATGCTTCTCACCGAGAGGTTAGCAATTATACTTTTCTTTTCTTCACTATGCATCTGAACTTAAGCAGGGCTCATCTCGACCCTGTTTCCTGGCAAAGTTTCTCTCATACACTAACCCTTCCATTCTACTGGAAAGCCTCCCTATTTTCTTTAGCATCATCTACCTAAATTTGGAAAATAGAGAAAAAATTATTAGGAATAGGGTGGCAATTATGCATCCCAAATACTAAAATGTAAGGTCACTTCTATGATGACTTTTGTCTTCCTTATTCTGCTTCATTTTCTTGAAAGATTACTTAGTATTTTCCTGCCTTGGCATTTCTTATATGTCTCGAAAGCTATCCAGTGGAGAAATAAGGCAAACCAGCCTTAAAACATAGCTGTGAGGTTCTGGGGGAAATAACGCTCTACAATATCTTTCCATTTATCCATCTATCCAGTTGTCTACCTATCCATGCATCTATCCATCCACCCATCCATTATCCATCTGTCCATCAATCCAGTTTACCTATCTTCTACTTACATAATTATCATGGGCCCATCTATATATCTAATTGTGTATCACCTACCCATCTATCCATTCATCAGTTGTCTCTATATCTGTATGTCTGTCTGTCCATACAATATTAAGTGTTTGTTATAAGGCATATGAAATACTGAATTTTTACTCCTAAGTACTTCCTGCATGCCTTATTAAACTCAATCTAGAAAATATAGACATATTATATCAAACACACATATATTTATGTATTTACATACTTTTCTATTCTATGTACAAATACTTTGTATATTCCATATTATATCTTTTATATAGTTGACCCTCAAGCAAATACCAAGATGTTGACTCTGCAAATGAAAATCTACACAAAACTTTTGACTTGCTCCACATTTAACTGCAATCCCAAGGGATTGGTTTCAGGTTCCCTGAAGATGTCAAGATCTGTGAATGTTCAATTCTCTTACAGTCTGGGCTCTATAGCTGTGGGTCTCACACTTGCAGATCAAATCAGCTAACATTGGCAGTTAATTGAATTCCTGAATGTTGAATTTGTGGCTATGGTGAAGAATAATGTTAACTGAAAGCCTGATGTATCTAAGTGGAGACTTTCAGCTTAACAATTGAAATCCATATTGTTTAAAGGTTAAAGGACACATTTGGGGGTCGGACGGTAGCTCAGCAGGTTAAGCGCATGTGGAGCAAAGTGCAAGTACGGGCCTAAGGATTCAGGTTGGAGATCTGGGTTGGAGATCCCGGTTGGAGCCCCTAGGTCCCCACCTGCAGGGAGGGGGCACTTCACAAGCAGTGAAGCAGGTCTGCAGGTGTCTCTCTTTCTCTATCTCTCTCTGTCTTCCCCCTCCTCTTTCCATTTCTCTGTTCTATCCAACAACAATGACAGCAATAACAACAATAATAACAACAATGATAAACAACAAGGACAACAAAAAAGGGGAAAATGTAGCTTTCAAGAGCAGTGGATTTCTGGTGCAGGCACTGAACCCCATTAATAAGCCTGAAGGCAAAAAAAATACATATATTTACTTGTGTATGCATATAGCAATTCAAGATTAAAGGTAATTGAATGCTATGTATCCTATATATGCTATAAGCATATATTTGCATATATGTAGATATTTTAGGTACATGTTGGCACTTAGATAAGAAGTATTAAAGTGATTTTCCCAGTTCTGAAAGTGATCTGTCCATGTTGTTTGTCTTTGAAATTATTATTGTTCTTTTTGTTGTTGCTGGGACTTCATGCTCCAATTCAACTTCTTCAGACAAAAGAAAGAGAGATGCATAGGAAGAGAAGGAAAGATACTGAAGCCCTGGAAGCTTCCTCCAGCACAGGAGGAGCTAAGCTTAAGCCAAGGTCAAACATGGCGGATTTGGCAAATCATCCAGGTAAGATATCTTGCAGGTCCTTGACAATGTTGCTATTTTAATTTTACTTATTTATTTAAAATTGTAATTTAAATATTATCAATAATTTAACAGTGATTAACAAGATTGTAAGATAAGGGGTAATAATTCTATACTGTTCCTACCGCCAGAGTTCTGTGTCCCATCCCCTCCACTGGAAGGTTCCCTATTCTTTATCCCTCTGGGAGTATGACCAACATTCTTTATGGGATGCAGAAGGTGGAAGGTCTGGCTTCTGTAATTTCTTCTCCATTGGACAGGTCAATCCATACCCTCAGCCTGTGTTTATCTTTTGCTGGCACTCTCGTGAGTTGGGGTCTAGCTGAAAGGCAACCTGACCGGCTCTCTCTCGCTCGTTCAAGGGACGACGCGAAGACAGACAAGAGACACCGGGGAGAATGGAGGCACTCTCATTTAATGGCAGAAAACCATGGGCTTAAATAGGAATTCAGACAAAGGACATTTTTAAAATACATCAGAAATTACAGATTTCTTAAAGGTCAGCTTGCTGCTATGGTATGGAGCTGGTATGACAAGAATTGATGCAGATACATAAAGGTCAAGATAATTAGTCTCCTGATGCAGGCATTTAATTACCTAGAGTCATCTGAGAGGAGAATAGGGGTTGAACCAGTTAAGGCATGATAGAGAGAAGATAAGCAAGGTTTGATGCAAATTAGGGACATCAAAGGGCAGTGTTAGGAGTGTGTGATAAGGTGTGTTCTCTGTGATCAGAAGGTGAGGTGAACTTTGAGTAAATGAACCTTAAATTAGGCAGCCATGTGGCCTGCGTTTAATGGATAGAGGTAGTGAGGTTTCTGTGGGCTTGAGAGTCAAGAAGGGAAGAACTAAGTCTGAGAGACGGTTTCTCCCCTTTGCTCACCTCGCTTGAGAAATACTAACAAGAGGGTATCTTCTCAGACTTCCATCCAAGGATGGGGGGAGTTCTCCCTAAGCTCTATCAAGCTTACCCAGAGCCCCAACAATCTTTCCCTAGTGGGACAGGGCTCTGGAGAGGTGAGGTACCAGGACACACTGGTGAGGTTGTCTGCTCAGGGAAGTTAGGATGGTGTCATGATAGCATCAGCAACTTGGTGGCTGAAAGGCACTAAGATATAAAGCAGGACAAATTGTTTAACAAACAGTAACTCAAAGGTAGGAATAGAGCAGATGAAATTAGGGGTGAAGAAGCCAGGAAGCCTATTTTAGTTATGTTCCAAGAGGACCATGACTTTAGTAATTTATGCCTGAGCCTGATAGCTAACCAGCAAGTAGACTAAAAATATTATCTGGGAAGATGATGTCAGACCTGAGAATCAGGCTAGAAAGCTAGAGTAGGGCAGAGAGTAGATACCAGATATAAGGAAATATATAAATATCATTAATGTACAGCTCCAGTTTATGGTGGTGCTGGAGATTGAACCAGAGCCTCCACCATGAAAGCCTTTGCTTAAACATTATGCTATCTCCCCATCCCATGTTTGAATTACTGACTTCCGTAACCTCCAAGATGCCATACTGAATAAGGTATTGAACTCCCAAGCATGAGATTCCAAATTAGGTTTTGGCATCACATTGGCCAGATTGATGGTGCTCTGCTTCTATCTCTTTCCTTTTCTTTCTTTCAGAGATAAAAAAGTAAATCTTAAGAAAAAAATTAGAGGAGGAGAAGGAAGAGGAGGAGAAGAAGAAGAAGAAGGAGGAGGAGGAGGAGGAGGAGGAGGAGGAGGAGGAGGAGGAGAGGGAGGAGGAGGGGGAGAAGGAGAAGGAGAAGGAGAAGGAGAAGGAGAAGGAGAAGGAGAAGGAGAAGGAGAAGGAGAAGGAGAAGAAGTAAAGGGCTGGGTGGTAGTTCACTGGAATAAGCACACATAGTATGACCCACAAGGATCCCGGTTTGAGCCCCTGCTCCCCACCTAGAGGGAGATCACTTTGCAAGAGGTGAAGCACATCTGCAGGAGTCTATCTTTATCTTCCTCTTTCTCTCTTCCCCTCCTTTCTCAATTTCTCTCTGTCTTTTCTGATAAAATGGAGAAAAAATGGTTTCCAGGAGCAGTGGTTTCATAGCACCAGCACAGAGCCCAAGTGATAACCCTGGAGGCAAAAAACAAACAAAAAAATAAAATTAAAAGTATTTCTGATTTTATCTAGATGCCCTCTTATGTTTTAGAGAGGCTATCTATTCAGGCACCCAACTTGGATGCCTGAAGCCCTAGAAGTCTCAGGTATAACCCCTCACATCATCATTTGCCTGAGCTTAGTGGGGCTCTGGTCCCTTTCCCTCTTAAAAATGAATATAACTTTTGCAAGAGAAATTTCTATATCCTCTAACATATCTACTTCAGACTGTAAATATGATTAGAATAGTGAAGAGAAAGCTGGGCAGTCAGCATAGTAGTTATCTAAAAACTTCCCTGCCGGAGACTCTGGAGTCCCAGATGCAATCCTCAGCTCTACCATGAATCAGAGCTGAGTAGTAATCTGAGTAGTGACCTCTGTCTTTTCTCATTAAAACAAATGAACTTTTTTTAAATTATAAGAGAGGAAAATTCCTACTGAGTATAGAACATATATATATATATGTATATATATATATATATATATATATATATATCCACATACATATATTTATAAATATCGTCAGTAGATGAGATCCCTGATCCCTGTGACTCATAGCGTGTGACATATGGCAGCAATATCAGTGGGGAGCCTGACAGCCATCAGGTCCATTTCCTGAGGTGACAATTTATCCTGGTTTTTCCAAAACTATCCCAGTCCTCAAACAGAGTCCTGTATCCCTGAAAACCCTATAGTCTTATAAGGATAAACCAGACTGATGGTCTGCTTACCCTAGCTGAATCTGAAGTTCTGGAGATAGACAGGGGATAGAGCTGGAGTAACTCAAAACAAATTTCTAAAGTGTTTGGGTGTTGGTATATCCATTTGATCACAAACTATGTACACGAAGATCCACGTTAGAGGGCCGGGAGGTGGCGCACCTGGTTAAACTCACATACTACAAAGCACTTTCCTCTATCTCCCCCTCATTTTCCCTCTCAGTTTTTCTCTGTCCTATCCAATAAAAATAAGTAGAAAAAAAATGTCTGCAGGAAGCAGTGGATTCATAGCACTAAGCCCAACAATAGCCCAGGAGGAAAAAAAATGACCCATCCCCATCTTCAGGCCCCTGGTAGAGGGGTCCTCATAAGTGGCGAAGCAGTGCTGCAGGTGTCTCTCTCCTTCTCTATCTCCTCTTTCCCTCTCAATTTCATTCTGTCTCTTCACAATATATATATTGCCTCCAGGGTTATTGCTGAGGCTCAGTGCCTCCACCACAAATCCACTTCTCCTGGAGGTTTTTTTTTTTGTTCCTTTTTTTTTTTTATCTTTTTTGTTTTATCATTCATGTATGCCGGGCTAGCTTTGCGGGAGGGAGAGAGAGACAACCAGGGAGTCATGATTGAGTGGTACACAGTTCAGTCTTTATTCATGTGGAACGCAGCACAGTCTAAGCTATCCCTAATCACAATCTTGTCCTTATCTATCCTGAGGCGGAAGAATCAGGTCCAAAGAGGATGTTCGCAGGATGGGGGGTGGGGAGAAGGAAAGAGCATGCAAAACAATGAGGATTAAACCAGCGCCCCGGAGGCAGGGCGGCGCTTAGTTAACAGTGGTTATGTAAATAGAATACAGTGTTAAGCAGGGGGGATTAAACTAATGAAACAGAAGGGGTCTTAGAAGCAGAATTTAGAAGCAGACCAACACTTGCAGTTATTCTTTTTCTTGTCATTGATGTCATTGTTGTTGGATAGGACAGAGAGAAATGGAGAGAGGAGGGGAAGACAGAGAGGGGAAAGAAAGACAGACACCTGCAGACCTGCTTCACCACCTGTGAAGCGACTCCCCTGCAGGTGGGGAGCCGGGGGCTCGAACTGGGATCCTTATGCTATCGCCCAACCCCTAAATATTTTTTTTATTTCTAAAGTTTGAGAAATGCTGCTTCAGGTTATCTGATCAATTTTCAGAAGGCTGGATCTACCCAAACACCCACCTCTCCTCGTTTCTTTCAGCGTGTTTTCCAGCTTAGGCTCCATATCTATCTGACAAGACTAACAAAGGTTCATTTTTCAGTGTCTGCACTGTAGGCATAATACTGCTCTCCTTCGCAGAGCCCATATGTGGAAGCATCCAGCCACTGTCCCTTCACACTGCATTTGAGACCCATTAACTGGTTGCTCTGCTTAGAGAAATGAAGATATTCACTCCGTTCCAGGGGACCTGGGTGGCAGGTGACCTTTCCATTCCCGAAGTTTTTCCTTAGCTCATCTTTACTTAGCAGTCTCTTTGTGGTTTTTATTTATGGGAAATGCCCCTGTCTTGCACAGAGGATGACTTGGACGAATGACTTTAGTCCTATTGCTTGTCCCTTGGATCAGGCATATTCCCCCCAACTGCCACTTTTCTGTCGCTTTGCTCCTGTCATTTCCAACTAAAATTGTGAGTGGTGCTGCAATTGGTTGTGTCACCACCTTGTCATGTACCTTCTGTAAACATCTTGGCACAGTGGTTGATCTTCAAATCTGACTGGAGAGGATATGACAAAATCATTATCCTAGGACTTGCTCATTCAAGAATTCGGAAAACATTCCTTGAGTTCTGGCTGTGTCCCAGACTGAGTAAAATATACTATATCCATTCTCCTTGCTGTCCGGTGTTTATGACTGCCACCACTAAGTGTCATTTGAGCAGTGGGATTTTTTTTTCTTTCCTGGAATGCCTTGAAATCATTCATCATTTGGCAGCTCTCAGTTGCTGTCCTGGTCTTTTGTGTGAGAGGTTTGATTAAAAAAAAAAGGAATGAATGCTGGGGGTGAGAGGGTTCTGCAGATACCTACCTATCATGAAGAGATGAGTTGTTCCCATGTGCCAACAGCTGCACTGTAAGCCTTTAACCCCTTACCCAATAAAATGACTTCAAAAGAAATAATAAGATGACTCTAGAAAGGTCTACAGAATAATATATATATCATTCAACTACAGAGAGTATATACTATCTGTATATACTCTCTGTAATTGAATGATGTCTTCTAAGTGGCCTAATAACAATGTTTAAAAAGTAAAACAAATGAGAACAGAAAATATCGGCTCTAATTCTGCCACTGTCTGGATCTTACGTAGACTTGTACTTTGTTGGTCTTTTAACTCACAGTAAGAAGACTGAACACTCCTTCAACTACTAGAGAAACAACATCTATGGACATAAGCGAAAGCATCTTCCTAATATTTCTTCCGCAAAACAGACACAGATGGTTTTAGTGGGATCAGGTAGTTGGGACGTGGCCAAGTTTGGCTCATTCTGCTTCAGCAGTCACTCCAATCTCTTCATATCTCTTTATCTTACCTATTCCTACTAGATCTTACTGACATCCATATCCTGTCCTCATGAATTCAAGTTTAAGGCCTAAGACACACGAAGAATTTGCCAGGCTAGTTAGATCAGAAAAAACAAAAAACTGAGGAATGTCAAAACATGTTCTTTCACTTGGAAAAACAACACTTTAAAATGAATAAAATTCAAAATCTATTATATCCAGGAAAGCTTTTGGTAACCATACAAAATCTGGTGGATAAAGTATAATTGACAAATGGAGTTTTTTTTTTTTTTTTTTTTCACGACTGAGTGCAGTGAAATGGCTGACTAGATAAACACTGGGCTGAAATGCATTTTCATAAACAATTTCCTAAGCCAAGTCAGCATTCTGATGTCTTGTTGCTCACTTTGAATGCGCAGTGAACTAACTGTTTCCTTTTTCTTCTTTTTCAAGTGTTCCACAAAAATAACCTTTGCATGTGTAAGTCACCCTGTTCTTCATGAATTAACTCAAATAGAGTGGGGTGGGCGGTGGAGTGCCAGGTTAAGTGCACACAGTACCAAGTGCAAGGACCTGCACAAGGACCCCGGTCTGAGTCCCTGACTCTCCACTCTCAGGGTGGTCACTTCACAAGCAGTGAGGCTGGTCTACAGGTGTCTATATTTCTCTTTCCCTCTCGGTCTTCACCCTCCCCTCTCAATTTCTCTCTGTCCTAACCAAAAAATGGAAAAAATGGCCATAGGAGCAGTGGATACGTAATATAGGCACAAAGCCCCAGCCAGACATAACCTGGAGGCAAAACAAGCATATAGAAAGGAAACTTCTGATAATTCTCTCACCTGGATGAAAAGGTGCCAAGTATTTCAAGTTAACCAATCCAGGGATCAATTATACAGAAACAAGGCTTGAGCAGCAAAGAAAATGGAGCAATAAAATAATAATGAATGGACTCCTGAAGCTGATAGTCTTTTTCTCTAACTTTTCTCCTGGTAACAGACAAACAATTCAGAATTCTTCACCTGCATCTATCTACTCACTTCCAAATAGGATTTGGAAGGTGTCAGGTCATTTACCCTTCTGCTTGTCACTCCTGTGTAACACTTGTCTTTCTGTCACCTTCTGATCCTAAGAAGATTGAGGAAGTCACTGGAAACCGAGAAGGGGATTCTATATGAAAGAAGATTAAAGAAACAGAAAAAAAGCGACTTAGGTTATCCTCATCAGAATGTATAATAACACAAAGTCCAGTGAAGGAAAAGCCACATTTTTGAAGCAGTTCTTATTATTATTGTTGTTGCTATTATTATTATTATTATCTGTATTATTTACAAGGGTAATGCAGTTTTCAACTGGATTACTTACATGTTTCCCTTTATGGGTGGGAGAGAATAGCATGACAGTGATGCAAAGAGACTTTCATGTCTGAGGCTCCAAAGCCTTAGGTTCATTTCTTCCACACCACTGTTGTATGCTTTACATTGGGTTCTAGTTCTCCCCCGCCAAGAGAATTAGATCAGTCCAGTTAATTTCACGGGCCCGCTTGGCCCCGCCCCTAGGGACCCCGCCAGAGTTCGAGAGTGACAGAGTTGCAGAGTTTGAGAGTAAGAGAGGGTTCCTGGGTTCCCAAGTTAGAGAGAGTGCTTGCGCTGCCGCAAAGAGACAGCAGAGTTCTGTTTGGTGATTAGTTTGTCTTAGTTTATGAATCGTTGTTCCTGAATAAAGAAATACAGCTTCCCTGCCCAGCCGTTGTCTCCGCGTCTCTGTTACACGTCCGTGAACCTAGCCCGCCCAGCAAGAGACTCGGAATTTTAACAACAAATGGCGCCCAAGTGGACCTGACCTGCGCATCTCTCAGATAAGTAAAGACAATTTGGTTACCTATGCACTATGGCCTTCTCTTCTGCTTGTGAAGAGATCTCCAAAGGCCTCTGCTCTTTCTTCACGAGACTGTTTTGCTGTTTCTGGAACATTTATCTCTGGACCACTCTGTGGTTCCCACTCGCTCGGGCGAACTCAGAACAGCCAGCAGAAATAGCCAGCGGGCGGGAGGCGAGTCGTGGAGCTGCTGTTTCCACCTGGTTAAACAGCCAGCAAGCCGGCTGCGCCCAGACAACCCCATGCACCGCGCCCACAGCCCCACAGCCCCACAGCCCGCAGGAGCCCGATGCCACCACACAAGAGCCCGATGCCAACACACTAGAGCCCGATGCCAACACGCAAGAGCCCGAGGCCAGCCCACAGGAGCCGGCTCTCCACTGCGTGGAGCAGGGCACTGGACGTGTGATCCCTCCACACTGCTCGGCCACTGCGAGCAGGGCAGCAGACATGACAGGGCCATGGGGCAGGGCCGCGGCGGCCTATCGTGGCCACCACCCCTGGGCACCTAGGCCCGCGCCTTCTACAAAACTGGCCTGCCTGCCCTCTTGCTATAAATTCTGGAACCATCCCACGCCTCCCGGACCCCCGGGCTCCCTGCCGAAACTGGGCACACGAGATCTCCAGCTGCCGGTCCAGTCTGAAGGCAGACAAGCTGGAGTATGCAGAGATTTGTGCAGAGATCGCAACCTGCAATTCCTAGAAGTGAAGCTGCGCAGGAAGCCACCTCCGGATGGTGAACCACCCCCCCCAACAACTAAGACAGTACAGATTTAAATTCGTGTTTAAAATGACATGTCTTTGTAACAAAAGTTTCTCTCCTTGTGTATTAATGACCATGTTTATGTGTGTGTTTAAAGTTTGGTAAACAGTAACTTTAAGGCTAAATTCTTACTAGACAAAGTTAAATGAAAAAGGTTTTCAACATAATTCTCATAAAGATAAAGTTTAGCCCACAGAGGCAGATATGGCCCCCTCAGGCCTTCCCTTGGCAACACGCTGGTTCTTGTTATTTGCTTGCATGTTTCTCCATGTTTGTGCCAGTTTCTTTTTTAAAAATGCCTGTATGATATATGTTTCTGTTCACCCCACACCCTTGATACTGTAGCCATTTAGTTAAAAGAAAAGGGGGAATTGTTGTATGCTTTACATTGGGTTCTAGTTCTCCCCCGCCAAGAGAATTAGATCAGTCCAGTTAATTTTGCGGGCCCGCTTGGCCCCGCCCCTAGGGACCCCGCCAGAGTTCCAGAGTGACAGAGTTCCGGAGTTCCTGAGTTCCAGAGTGCCAGAGTTCCTGGGTTCCGGAGTTCGAGAGTTGCAGAGAGAGAGAGTGCTTGCGCCGCCGCAAAGAGACAGCAGAGTTCTGTTTGGTGATTAGTTTGTCTTAGTTTATGAATCGTTGTTCCTGAATAAAGAAATACAGCTTCCCTGCCCAGCCGTTGTCTCCGTGTCTCTGTTACCCGCCCGTGAACCTAGCCCGCCCAGAAGAGACTCAGAATTTTAACAACACACCACCATAAGTCAGAGCGGAGCAGTGCTCTGGTAAAAAATAAAAAATATACTTAAAAAAAAAAAAAACACTTTTCCCATTACTACAGGTAGCCTTTTATTTTTCTTGAAAGAGAGTGAGAGCGAGAATGGAGGGGGGGAGAGAGCAATATGGAGAGACAGAGAGAAGAAGAGACGAGACGGTTGTGGCATTGCTTAATTGCAAAGCAGTAAAGCTCTTTCCCTGCAGGTGAAGGCTGAGAAGTGAACTCAGATCCTTGAACATGGAAGCATGTGCCTTTAACTGAGCGGACTGCTCCTGGCACCTGAAGGTGGTCTTAATTTTGCCATTTCTAGATTTTTTTTCCCTAGCCTTGACTTATCAACTTAGGTAAGAAGTTAGTCTTTATTTTGTAGACGATAATAAAGCTCATGTGGAAAAAATATGGCCCCAAAGACAAAGCACAGAATTTCCTCCATGTAGATGGGGTTTGGATGAACCACTTGTAAACCTTAGTGTCAAAAATGCATTTAGCGGAATGAACTTACTGAACAGCACCGCAAAGCCTACCAAAGTTTAAGTGAGCTCAGAATATTTACATTAAGCGATAGTTTGACAATTCGAACTATACAATAAAGTACTCAATATCGTAAGTTATTGAAGGCTTTATAAAAATGAAAAAAAAATATGTAGAGTAGCTCATTTCTTTTCTCTCTCTCTCTCTCTCTAGTTTTAATTTTATTTTACTTTCCTGATAATGTGGTTGATCTGAACTATGATCAGCTATCACTGTATCTTCACTGCTGGGGAGATAGCGTAATTGGAAGAGTTTGGGACTCTAATGTCTGAGGCTCCAGGTTCAAACCCTTGCATCACAGCTACCAGAGTGATGGTCTGGTTTTTCTCTCTCAGTGTGTTATTCTCTTAACATAAAATAAATAAATTTTCTTTACAGAAAGGGGTGTCCTATAGCATGCTGATAATATAGAAAAAGACAAAAAAAATCAAGTCATTATTTCTATTGAATTGTATCATTTATATGACATTGCTAAGAAAAAAATACTATAAATACAACATGGCAGGTCAAGTAAGCATTAATACAAACTTTTTTTACTGGAGGAAAGAAGAAAAAATGGAAGAAACATTCCCACCACGAATATCTACTGATTTAAAATAACTCTTGGCATAGGAGAGGGCTCAGTAAATGAAATACATGTCTAACCATGCATCAGACTTTGAGTTTCTCCCCTAGCAACACAGCAAACAAACAAATAGAACAATTTTTTCTCCTCCCCATTGCCTATCCCCTTTCTCTCTCTATCCCTGTTTTATTTTTCCAGTTTCTTTTGAATGTGAGAAACAGAGAGATGGAGAAAAAGATAGAAATGAGAAATCTGCAGTATTGCTTCATTATTTATGAAGCTTCCCCCCTGCAGGTGGTGATCAGGGAGTTGAACACGGATACTCACATACGGTAACATATGCATTCTACCTGGTGTGCCAACATCTGACATCTATTTTTATTTAATTTACTTATTTTTAATATGGCACTAGGGAATGAACTTGAGTCTTCAGTCATGTGGGATACTGCTGAACAATCCCTCAGGTCCAATCTGTTTTATTTATTTATTTATTTATTTATTTATTAAATTAGAGGCTAAGAGGGTCGACAAGATAATTCACCTAACTGTTCCTCCATGTGCACATCCCAAGTTTGAGACAGGCCCACACCGTACCCGGGCAGTTTCAGTGATGTGTTATCTTGACCACATTCCCTCTGTCTTTGTGGTTCTCTCTCTCTCTCTCTCTCTCTCTCTCAAAAAGTCATCCCATGACTGAAATGAAGCTTCAGTGACAAAAAAAAATCAACAAACAAAACAACTAATTAAAGCCAAAGAGAGAAGAACTCTTCACACCTGCATGTCCTTCAAGCTTTCCAGAAATGGAGAGGCATGTTTCAAAATCCCCTTTGAGACTCTCTCATTCTCACAATGTTTCTGGTGCTTTGCCCAGTTGTGACCATTGCACCAGCCAACTGCAATGTGAAGCAATCATTTGGACTATTCCCTTGCTTACTTTTTGTTGTCGTTGTTATGTTTGCTTTGGATAACTGCCAGCAGTCAGAATCTCCCTCACTGAGCAAGTTCTGAATCAGGTCAGGTAAAGAAAAGCTCCCTGAATGGAAACTTTACAGGAAGCTCTCAAGATGTGCATTCTCACTCTCTCCCTCCTGTCTGAGCTAGGCTTCCAGTTTTCATAATCCCCTGGTTGTGAGGCCTCTGGCTTGCAAAGTAAAGGCAGGTGGGGAAGCACCAAACTCACTGTGATTACTTTTGATATTTTTCTCCGGATGAATTTTTTTTTAAATTGTTAAAAATATCTGCCTAACATTAAAAAGCTCCAACAAGTTGATTTTGGTTATTTTGTAGTGCACTTACTGTTTTTCTGCAGTGAGTTCTAGCTGATCACTCTAGAAGTGTTCCTTCTACCTATATATTCCTCATGGACCTTTTCCTTTTGTTGTCAATTCTTTCAAAACAAACATGTGTTTCTATTTCTTTTTTCTGTTCTTTTTCTTTCTTTCTTTCTTTGCCTCCAGGGTTATTGCTGGGGCTTGGTACCTGCACTGCACTATGAATCCACTGCTCTTGGTAGCCTTTTATTTATTTATTTCCACTGTTGTTGTTGCTATTGCTGTTGTTAGATAGGACAGAGAGAAACTGAGAGAGGAAGGGAAGACTGGGGGAGAGGAAGAAGATAGACATCTGCAGACCTGCTTCATCACTTGTTAAAGCAACCCCCTGCAGGTGGGGGTGCCTGGGGCTCTAACGGGATCCTTGTGGGGGGCCGGGTGTCCTTGTGCTTTGCACTATGTGCACTTAAACCTGGTATGCCACCACCCATCCCCAATAAAGATGCGTTTCTTAATCACTTGCCTTTTGCTTTATCTTGATCTTTATTCATTTTATTCCTTTAAATGCATTCAGTCCACTTCACTGCTCTTGCATCAATTGTTTGGTTCAGTGGTTATTTGAAAGCTGTTCATATTTTCATTGAGGCAGCCATACATCTTTCCCCTACAGCCCATTAAACTCATACCAGCTCTCTCTAAATTTTCTATATGCCTGTCAATTGAGTATTTTTATGGAGATTAAAGCAAACACTCACCTCCTGCTTTAATATTCTCCTTCTCCTTCTTTCTCCTCCTCCCCCTCCCATCCTCCTCCCCCCTTCTCCTCCTTCTCCTTCTCCTTCTCCTCCTTCTCCTCCTCCCCCTCCTTCCTCCTCCTCTCCCTCCTTCCCCTCCTCCCCATTCTTCTTCTTCTTCTTCTTCTTCTTCTTCTTCTTCTTCTTCTTCTTCTTCTTCTTCTCCTTCTCCTTCTCCTTCTCCTTCTCCTTCTCCTTCTCCTTCTCCTTCTCCTCCTCCTCCTCCTTCTTCTTCTTCTTCACAGTTTTTAATTCTTCATTATCAGTTACCTTTATATATATATATATATTTAATATATATTCTAAAATTTATGTTGCAAGAAGAACTCCAACATTTTTCCATTTCAACTGAAATAACAAACACTGGTAATTTACAAAGGAAAGTGCTCTCTGGTTTTACTTTTATTGATACAAGTTAGTCAGAGAGTCCAGTAAATTTTGATCAAATAGCCAAAGGCTTGTGTGACAGCAGAGTCTTGATCTCAGGTACACAGAGCATGGGTTGTACTTATAACAGCAAATCAGCATTGTATTTGATACTTTATTCTTCAAATTGTCTATTGTAGGTGTCACGGAGTGTTTTGATAGCCCTCAACAGTTGTCTAAATATCCTTATATTTTTTGTTCTCCTCTTTTCTTCAGTCCTTATCTTTCTTATTTTCTTTTTTTTATTTTTAATTTTTTATTTAAGAAAGGATTAATGAACAAAACCATAAGGTAGGAGGGGTACAACTCCACACAATTTCCACCACCCAATCTCTATAACCCACCCCCTCCCCTGATAGCTTTCCCATTCTCTATCTCTCTGGGAGCATGGACCCAGGGTCATTGAGGGTTGCAGAAGGTAGAAGGTCTGGCTTCTGTAATTGCTTCCCCGCTGAACATGGGCGTTGACTGGTCAGTCCATACTCCCAGTCTGCCTCTCTCTTTCCCTAGTAAGGTGTGTCTCTGGGAATCTGAGCTCCAGGACATATTGGTGGGGTCTTCAATCCAGGGAAGCCTGGCCAGCATCCTGGTGGCATCTGGAACCTGGTGATTGAAAAGAGAGTTAACATACGAAGCCAAACAATTTGTTGAGCAATCATGGATCCCAAGCTTGGAATAGTGGAGAGGAAGTGTTAGGGAGGTACTCACTGCAAACTCTAGTGTACTTCTGCTTTCAGGTATATATTTTGCAGTAGTTTATGGATACGTGTGCACATAAGCTCTCTCTCACAGAAACTGGTGTATATCTAGGTTATGGGACTTTGTTAGTGAACTACCTGAGATGAAATTAGAGTGTACTATAAAAGAAAAGGTCTCACCCAAGTAATGAAGCTGAAGGGTTGTCATTCCACACGTGAAGTCTCTGGATACAGTCTGAGGTGAAGCATGTTGAGGTGGCAATCGTTGCATTGGTTAGGTTGTGATCGGCGGATGCAATATTATTTGGTTTGGATTGGGAGATGCATACGGGAAAGTGGGCCCTATCCAAGGGTTCCAGGACTGGGGGAAGTAGGGGCTCTATAGTGGAGATGTGAGGTTCCTACTGTCTTAGTGTTCAAAAAGACAATCGATAGTTAATGTTATCATCACATTATTTGTTAATTGGGTTAACTATGAAAAGTCCTTTTGTTATGGTTTGCTGTACAGTATCCAGTATCTTGTATATAGCTGTGCTATTGGATGCTTCTAATCTACTTGGTCTAGGCTTTTGAGAGAGTCCGCAAATCAAATACACAGCCTATATATTAAAAGGATTCAGTTTGTGTTTTGAGAAACTTTGAGACATACAATTGATTTTCCCCCTCTCATATTAATTAACTACTGATTTATATGTCTACATTTTGCTAGGAGTGTACATAAACACCATTCCCACCACCAAAGGACTGTGACCCATCCCTCCCGCCCACTCCCACCCCCCACTGGCCCAGGAAGCTGCATGTCTACCCCTCACCACTGGGTTTTTACTTTGGTGCCCTACTTACAATTTGATCAGGTCCTGCTTTTAGTTTCCCTTTCAGATCTTCTTAATCAACTTCTGTTGATGAGTGGGGTCATCCCATACTCATCTTTATCTTTCTGACTTAGTTCACTTAACATAATTCCTTCTAGCTCTGTCCAAGATGGGTCAGAGAAGGTGGGTTCATTGTTTTTGATAGCTGCGTAGTATTCCATTGTGTATATATACCACAGCTTTCTCAGCCACTCATCTGTTGTTGGGCACCTGGGTTGCTTCCAGGTTTTAGCTATTATGAATTGTGCTGCTATGAACATAGGAATAAAAGATAGGCAAGGATATTACATAATGATTAGAGGATCAATCAGCCAAGAAGACTTAACAATTATTAACATCTATGAACCCAATGAGGGACCATCTAAATACATTAAGCATCTACTGAAAGAATTTCAAAAATACATCAATAGTAATATAATAATAGTGGGAGACTTCAATACCCCACTCTCACACTTAGACAGATCAACAAAGCAGAGAACCAATAAAGATACAAGAGAATTGAATGAAGAGATCGACAGACTAGACCTCTTGGACATTTTCAGACTCCTCCACCCCAAAAAACTGGAATACACCTTCTTTTCAAATCCACATAACACATACTCAAGGATAGACCACATGTTAGGCCACAAAGACAGCATCAATAAATTCAAGAGCATTGAAATAATCCCAAGTATCTTCTCAGACCACAGTGGAGTAAAACTAACATTTAACAACAAACGGAAAATCTTTCTTATTTTCTTATGCTAGCAATACTACTAGTAAAATTGCTGTCCAATTCCAAGAACTGCAGTGCTGCATTTGTCCACCAGAGGGAAGTCAAATGGTTTCCTTGTCCTGGTTTCTACTCCTTTACCACATTTGGATTTGAGAGATTTAGTTTAATGTCTTCTGCTAAAAACAAAGAGGTTTTCCCCACCCCCAGCTATAACTAAATTTTTATTAAATCTTTTTTTTCTCCATTCTTGTTTTCCTCCATTTTATGGGGGGAGCACAGTTGTTCACACATGAATATAATTTCTCATTTTTCCTTGACAAATTTAGTCTCCTGTCCTCTACTGAGGACCAGAATTCCTCTTCACAACTATAATTAATTTTTAATGAAATATTAATGTTGAGATTAAATATCAACTGAAATATATGAATATTATATTCAGGATAATTCCCTTGGCTTTTCTAGGGAAAGCTTTACATATCTGGAAGACATGTTTCCTGCAAAGGAAATAAGGCACATAGAGAAGATTACCTGCTTATATATTTCTTTTCCAGATAAAAAGAAAGGTGGACTGAGGTCTGGGAGGTGGCTCAGTGGATAAAGCACTGGACTTTCAAGCATGAGGTCCTAAATTCAATCCCTGGCAGCGCATATACCATAGTGATATCTGGTTCTTTCTCTCTTTCTCTTCTCTCCTATCTTCTTCATGAAATGTTAAAAAAAAAAAAAGGAAAAGAAAGATGGGGGGCAGGGGTGGGAAGGCAGAAGGAGAGACACTGTAAGGCATAAGTTTCCCTCAGGGCTGTGGGAACTGAACTTGAACCCAGGTAGGGCACAGGAAAAAATAGGCTTCCTCCTAGGTGAGATATCTTTCTGACCTCCATAGATGGTCTATAACACCAAATATATATCCAATCTAGTGAAATGATTCAGGTAGAGTGGCTCAGTGTAGGAATTATAAAAAAAAAATAATATTGACTTTTGTCAGAGTAATATGCAGGTGTTAGTGATGCATTTTTTATTTATTTTATTGTTTTCCCTTTTGTTGCCCTTGTTGTTTATCATCATTGTTGTTGTTATTATTGCTGTCATTGTTTTCGGATAGGACAGAGAGAAATGGAGAGAAGAGGGAAAGACAGAGAAGGGGAGAGAAAGACAGACACCCTGCAGACCTGATTCACGGCCTGTGAAGTGACTCCCCTGCAGGTGGGGAGCTGGGGGCTTAAACCAGGATCCTGATGGCGGTCTGTGTGCTTTGCACCACGTGCACGTGCACTTAACCTGCTGTGCCACCGCCCAGCTCCCAGTGATGTATTTTTTTTCTGACATTAAAATGACAAAGTGTAAACAAATAAACTCATTTAATCATCATTAGTAGTAGTGGTATTTTAAACATGTATTATTTTTTAATTTCATAGGAAGGGGCAAGAAACTTAAAGGGAAAGATAAAGAGATGGAGACAGAACCAGAGGCCTCTGTCTGCACCTCTGTCTTACTGCTTACGAGGCTTCCCCCCACCACGCCTGCAGATGGGGACCAGGGGTTTGAACCTTGGTGCTTGCTTATGGTAACCTGTGCACTTTGTTAACTGGGTGTGCCACCATCCAGTGGCCCTTTATTACTTTTTGTGTGTGTGCAGAACACATTTCTACTACATGAAAGTGTATAAGCAACACTTTATTCACCCAAAGATGGTTAAAATGATCTTTTTTCATGAAATTAGACAAATGTGTACAGAAGGAGAGTATCAGTCAAGTATTTGGAGGTGAGATTTGTGCTACTTATCAATCCCCTGGACTCTGTTATTCATACTTTGTGGGAATTTTCCTGAACTGTCCAATCAAAAGTTATAATAACTCCAGAAATATTTTTTAGAAAATTACAAGGCTTGAAAAGGAAACCACCAGGGACCCCAACAAGATGGGACTAGAACGACTTCAGGACCCACCAAATCACCAGTAAGCGCAAACATGTGTTGCTTGTGGACAGAGAGGAGCCTAGGGATAGATTAAGTGGCTGCTAATAGCCCTGCAGTTTACCAGTTGAGACACCACCTTCAGTCTCTTTCACAAATAAAAGGAGGGCTGAAGGGAGGAGAGGGCTCGCCTAAGACTCACTGAATACAACTGTGAATCTCCATTGCTACAGCCCTCAGAAGTGGGAACAGTGGGGGGGTGGGGGGGCAGAGGGAGGACACCAAGGGGCAGAGAACTAACACGGAAACTCAGGAGAAGATCTTTACCTCAGTGGCCTAGTGGTGGGGCTGTGAGAGTCTCTTTGCATAACCACTAGATTATCTCTGCCCCACCCTACTTTATCTCTTGGTCAGGAGTCAATGATTAAGCTAAGAAGTCTATTTATAGTTTAAAAGTCCTCAGGCTCCCATAACCTGAAGAAAAAGAACAAAAGAGGTTTTTAAGGCACTGTGCTCCAAATCAGAGATTAAATACTATTAAAACAATTGTCAATTTCCACAGCTGTAAACTCTTTAATTACCTTATTTAGACACAAGTCAATCCAGGCAAGAGTGATCAGTCATTTGAAAAGTACTGAGAGAGGGACCTCATTACATACTATATAGAATGGTTAAACCAACAAGAAGAAATATAGGAGAAATGAACCAGGACAAGAGTCAAGCAAAAAGCCCCCCAAAGACTGAAGCACAAAATAATGAGGTCAAAATCCAAACACTAGTTAAGGAAATAATCATAGGAGTGAGTAAAGAGTTTGAAAGAGGGAGTCGGGCGGTAGCACAGTGGGTTAAGTGCAAGTGGCGCAAAGCGCAAGGACAAGCTTAAGGATCCTGGTTTGAGGACCCGGCTCCCCACCTCCAGTGGAGTCACTTCGCAGGTGGTGAAGCAGATCTGCAGGTGTCTAGCTTACTCTCCCCCTCTCAGTCTTCCCCTCCTCTCTTCATTTCCCTCTGTCCTATTCAACAATGACACCACCACCAACAATAATAATTACAAGGGCAACAAAAAGGGAATAAATAAATAAATAATTTTTAAAATTCTTTAAAAAAAGAGTTTGAAAGAATTATTATCAGAAATGCAGAAACAACCAATGAGACTCTGGAAGAAAACACTAATTTTCTCAAGGATATTAGAGAGCTGAAAGCTGAAATAGCTGAGCTAAGAATACAACTATCTGAATAAGCTAAAGCCATATCAGAACAGGGTAACAAAATAGATGAAGTCCAGAAAGCAGTAGAGGGCAGAGTATAGAATAAATGAGGCTGAAGACAGAATAAGCAAGATCAAAGACAAATTAGAGACAACTAGAAAAGAAGCAAGAGATCTCAAAAAGAGATTAAGAGATACTGAAAACAACAACAGAGACCTATGGGATAACTTCAAAAGAAATAATATATGCATTATTGGACTGTCAGAGGAAGAAAGAGAGGGAGGGGAATAAAACATTCTTCAGGCCATAATAGCTGAGAACTTCCCTAATCTAGACAATATAAAAGATATGAATGTTTAAGAAGCCCAGAGGGTCCCAAACAGAATTAACCCAGACTTAAAGACACGAAGACACATCATATTTAGAAAGGAAAGGAATAAGGATAAAGAAAGGATCCTGAAGGCTGCAGGAGAAAAACAAAAGGTCACCTACAAAGGAAAACCCATAAGATTAGCCACAGACTTCTCCACACAAACACTACAGGCCAGAAGAAAATGAATGGCAAGATATCTATCTAGTACTCAATGAGAAAGGCTTTCAACCAAGACTACTGTATCCTGCTAGATGGGCATTCAGACTAGATGGAGGCATAAAAACTTTCTCAGACAAGGAACAGTTGAAAGAATCAACTATCACCAAGCCTGCCCTGAAAGAAGTTCTGAAAGTTCTCCTATAAATACTCAGACCAACATAAATATGCCATATATCAAAACACTAAAAATATAGAAGCACAAATTAGGAAATAAGAAAAAGCACAAACAGCCTGATTGCCACATCGTATAGACCTAGAAGAAGAACAACAACAAAGGAAGCCTAAAGAAACCAGAAGGGCAGAAATCACTAAAGTTAGGACAGAAATAAATAACATTGAAAATAAGAAAACCATACAAAAGATCACAAAATTAAATGTTGGTTCTTCTAAAGGGTGAACAAAATCGACAAACCTTTAGCTAGACTCACAAAACAAAAAGGGGCGAAGACCCAAATAGTTCGAATTGTAAATGAAAGAGGAAATATCACAACAGACTCCATAGAAATTCAACATATTATGTGAGGCTTCTATGAAAAACTATATGCCACCAGGCTAGAGAACCTGGAAGAAATGGACGATTTCCTAGATACCTAGATACCTATCAACTTCAGATAGGAAGAGAAGAAGTCAAACTCTCCCTATTTGCAGATGACATGATAGTATACATAGGAAAACCTAAAGAATCCAGCAAGAAGTTTTTGGAAATCATGAGTCAATACAGTAAGGTGTAAGGCTGCAAAATTAAAATTCAAAAGTCTGCAAACACTGTTAGAAGAAGTTGAAATCCATAAATCAATTCCTTTTGCTATAGCAACAAAAACAATAAAATAACTAGGAGTATGCCTAACCAAGGAAGTGAAAGACTTGTATACTGAAAATTATGAGTCACTACTCAAGGAAATTGAAAAAGACACAAAGAAGTGGAAAGATACCCCATGTTCATGGATTGGAAGAATTAACATAATCAAAATTAATATACTACCCAGAGCCATCTATAAATTTTATGCTATCCCCATCAAGATCCCAAGCACATTTTTAGGAGAATAGAACAAATGCTACAAATGTTTATCTAGAACCAGAAAAGACCTAGAATTGCCAAAACAATCTTGAGAAGAAAGAACAGAACTGGAGGCACCACACTCCCAGATCTCAAATTGTATTATAGAGCTATTATCATCAAAACTGTAAATCTTGTAAATCAGCATTTTCCCTATAAAATGATCTACTAAAAAAAAGAAAATAAGAAAAGAGCCATACACAAATACATTTTTTTATTTTAAATTGCAGGGTTAATGGTTTATATTAACATTTAGGGGTTTGGCAGTGGTGCACCTAATTGAGCGTCTATGTTGCAGTGCACAAAGACACAGGATAGAGCCCCATCCCTACCTGCAGAGGAAAAGCTTTGTGAGTGGTGAAGCACTGCTGCAGGTGTCTCTCTGTATCGCTTCCTCTCTCTCTTCCCTTCTCTCTTGATTTCTGGCTGCTCTATTCAATAAATAATGATAAAAAAACAATTATATGGACATTATTATCTCAAGACCCCTTTCACTTCCTCTCAACACCACTGTCCCCATCGTTTGCTCCGTTGGTACAGTGAACTCTGGCCAGTCCAAGGTTTTTGCTTTGTGTTTTCGTTTTCTAGTTTTTTTTTCTTAAATTCTACTTATGAGTTCACCTGACATTGGTTCTCTTTTTGACTGATCTCACTTAACATAATGCCTTCAAATTCCATCCAGGATGATGTAAACAAGATGACTTCCCCCTTGTTGTTTGCTGAGTAGTATTTCTTGTGTATATATACCAACGCTTCCTTAACCACTGACCTGAGGTGAGAAGAGGTGAGGTTCCGGGACACATTGGTGAGGTTGTATACCCATGGCAGTCAGGATGGAATCAAGAAAGTGATCTTAGATTCTATCCCTGGCACTGTATACATTAGGTCAGCCTCTGGTTTTCTTTAGCTCTCTCTCTCAAAAACAAATTGAATCCTTTAAAATTGTACCTTGCTACCCTCCTCACCTATCTTCTAATGCACATCCCTCAATCACTCCAATGCTAACCTTGTCAGACAAAGTAAGGACTACAAAAGCTGAATAAGGGCAAGAGACTGGCATATTTTAATGATGCCAGTCACTACCAGGGGCCCTAGTCAGGGAGTCCTGGGATTCCCACATGGACATGTTGGGTGTAGACCTCTAACAGATCCCTCTCACCACTGTCACTGGTCAGGAACAACACGATGGACTCCTCTATGGGTCCCTACTTGACTGGCCTTCAGTGTGAATCAACAATGGTAGGGAATGTTTAATTCTTCAAAGGGAGGTTGGACAATATACTCTGCCTATCATCTGAGGATGATGGGTCCTGAAATTGATGCAGCCTGGAATGTTCCATGACCACAGAATGTGATCTCAGACCTACAGGGATGCAGAGGTTACATAGGCTCCTGTGCTGACTATGGACCCCAGATCAGATCAATGGAGCTTATAGTTAACAATATTTATATATTTTTCCCATATTTGGGAGCTTCTCTCTTCTCTGATCCAGCTTTATGGTCCATTTTCCAACTGTGACACCATCCCCCCAGACAATAGCTTAGGTCACCTGCATACTGGATGTTAGACACAGGCTAAAACTAATAAATTCATGGGCCTTTTGGAATATACCCAAAACAGACCTACTAGCTTTTTCCAAAAGGGAGACCCCAAATCTCCATCCACAATATTCTTGCCTTTAGGTTCATAATTAGTCAACAATTTTCTCTGCTTTCTATCTTAACTCTTTTTTAGCCACCTGGTTCCAGATGTGACCATGATGCCAACCAGACTTCCCTGGTCAGACAGCTCCATCAGTGTGCCATGGAGGCCCATCTCCCCAGATCCCTGCCCCACCAGGGAAAGAGAGAGACAGGCTGGGAGTATGGATAGACCTATCAATGCTCATGTTCAGTGGGAAAGCAATTACAGAAGCCAGACCTTCCACCTTCTGCACCCCATAATGTACCTGGGCCCATGTTCCCAGAGGGTTAAAGAATATGAATGCTATCAGGGGAGGGAATGGGATATGGAGTTCCAGTGGTGAGAACTGTGTGGAATTGTATCCCTGTTATCTTATGGCCTTGTCAGTGTTTCCATTTTATAAATAAAAACTTTTTAAAAAATGTACCTTGCTGCTCACACCTTACTGCATCTGAAGCCATATATGTGTGTATGTACATATACATATATATACATAATTTTTACTATGACATTTTTTATTTTGATAAGCTATGCACAGAGAGAGAGAAGGAGAGAGACTAGTATACTCTATAGCTTTGGCTTATATTGATGCTGGGACTTGAGCCCAAGACCTGGGGTCTCTGTATAGTAATGCTGTGTTCTTAAATGCTGAACATTTCCCTCCTTTGCAGCCTCAAGCCCTGAGTTTGACCTCCAGAAGCACATGGGAGCATCATGGACAGTACCAGCATGGATGGTGGAGTAGTGCTTCCATGTCTTTCCTTTCTCTGTGTCTCTCCTGGTTCTAATCTCTCTCTTTCAAGTATACAAAATTGTAAAAATTAGGCCAAGAGATTAATCTAAGGTACCACATATGCTGAATGACCTCTATTCAACATATTCCAGGAAGATAGTACAGTTGTTGTGCAAGAGACTTTCACACCTGAAGTTCTCACATCCAGGTGCAGCCAGAGCCAATCAGTGCTCTGGTTAAAAATGAAAAATAAAAATGTATAGCCACTAGTCAAGGATGAGTGAGATTTAATATCATATCCATGTTTGCAAGGTCTAGTGTAACATAAGAACGACATCATTCACATTTGGGTCTAAATTTACTTACTGTTTGAGGTCAGTCTTGCACTGTAGTGGGAGGTAGTGGTGTTAGGACCGAGGGAATAAACTCCTGGGCACAAGGTTGCTGAGTGTTAAAGGTAATCATTTGTTGCTGTCTCATCACAACCTGAAATCACAGTCTATGAAAACCCACATGGCCGTGTGTGTGTGTGTGTGTGTGTGTGTGTGTGTGTGTGTGTGTGTGTGTGTGTAGGAAGTCAGCCACTCACACCCACTGCCTCTCATTCATATTCAAAAGATGACACCTGCTAAACACAAACTGATTTTTTTCTTTTACACAGAAGATGCTACCTAAAGGTGCTTGCTAATCAGCTAAAGTCTCCATCATTTTGAATGAAAACGGGCACATATTCTATTACCAGAGGAGTAAAATTCAATTTTGCCGTGCATAATCAACGGAACCCTGTTCCTCCATTTGATTTCTCAGTTGTTTGTGTTTACAGAAAGCCATTCCCTTCAAGGACAAACTTAATGAGAACAGTTTAGGAGGTTATAGGCAAGTGGTGTGCGAAATGGCACACGCGAATCGATTTCAATTCAGTTGTGTACTTAGCTGAGCTCCTGATTACCAGGGTACCAGAAGACAGCTTCTCTTACAGACGCTTGCTTGCTAGTTCTCTAGACACAGCCATGCATTAATACGTATGCATAAGTCTGTATTTGCTGATTGTGTAGTTACTCTCTTTGATTAGTGATCTACACAATTATAATAAGGATATAACTCCATACCATTGCCACCACCAGAGTTCGTTGTCTGCATCTCCCTCCAGAAGAAACTGCATTAGTTCTCCCAAGGTCACAGATGTCTTGGATCTATCTATCTATCTATCTATCTATCATCTATCTATCTATCTATCATCTATCTACCTATCTTTATCTATCATCTATTTTTGTGCATTTTAATTTTTATTCACTTCTTTTTTAATATTTATTTTATTTATTTATTCCCTTTGTTGCCCTTGTTGTTTTTTTATTGTTGTAGTTATTATTGTTGTTGTCGTTGTTGGATAGGACAGAGAGAAATGGAGAGAGGAGGGGAAGACAGAGAGGAGGAGAGAAAGATAGACACCTGCAGACCTGCTTCACGGCCTGTGAAGCGACTCCCCTGCAGGTGGGGAGCCGGGGCTCGAACCGGGATCCTTATGCCAGTCCTTGTGCTTTGCGCCACCTGCGCTTAACCCGCTGCGCTACAGCCCGACTCCCATTTTTATTCACTTCTACAGCCCTACCTTCACTTCCTTTCCAAGTCATACCTACACCTACTACTATTTCTGAGTTTCCTTCTTTTCGCCCTCAATTAAAGAAAATAGCCACTGACTTCCTGAGTGTTTTCCAGATTCTCTTCTCTTTCAGTGATGATATAAAAACAAAGACTCCTGGGGACAAATGTTTTGGGTCCCAGTAGAATTGGAGTTCAGAGCCCTCCTACTCATTTCCCCCTACTTTTTCCCCCCTCTGAGAGTAAGAACCAAAATTTTTAGGGGATACAGAAGGAAGGAGTTCTGGCTCCTGTAATTGCTTCTCTGTTAGACCTGCCCATTAGCAGGTTGATCCTACCTTGAGCCTGTGCTATCTTTCTGGAGCAGGGAAGGAATATGGAGAAGTAAGGTTGTGGGACATGTTGGTGAGATCATTTACCTCTGAAGCTCAAGATGGAACCATAATGGCTTCTGCAGCTAGTTACTGTCTTCAAAAATGCAAAACTTGGTGCTGGGAAAAAATTGCTATATTCTTGAAAGAATGACTTGCAGAGGGTTAAAGAATAGGAAAGGTATCAGGGGAGGGGATGGGATGGGATATGGAATGCTGGTGGTGGTAACTGTGTGGACTTATTCCACTCTTATCCTATGGTTTTGTCAGTGTTTCTGTTTTATAAATAAAAATTTAAAAAAGAATGGATTTTTCTAGGTTGGCTGTCTGCATAAGCTTGGAGTCTTCTTCAAATTAATTAAGACCTATCTATCTATCTATCTATCTATCTATCTCCACTAAGGAAAGAGAGAAACAGGCTGAATCTATGGATAAATCTGTCAACACCTATGTTCAGCAGGGAAGCAATTACAGAAGCCAGACCTTCTACCTTCTACACCCCATAATGACCCTGGGCCCATACTCTTAGAAGGTTAAAGAACAGGAAAGCTATCAGAGGAGGAGATGGGATACGGAGTTCAGGTGGTGGGAATTGTGTGGAGTTGTACCCCTCTTATCCTATGGTTTTGTCAGTGTTTCCTTTTTATAAATAAAAATTAAAGAAAGAAACATGTCAGACATTGGGGAGTTTTATACATACATATGTGTATTGTATGTATATTTAAAACCAAATTATTGTATATATATTATATATATATATATTATATATATAATATATAACAGTTTGTATAGATTTCCTTTATATATGTAGATAAGAACTTCAGAAATTCTTGGTAAATGGCAGAAACCAGGCCATGTTACAAACAAAACTTTCAGTCACTGAGGACTCAAGGACGGTCAATACCAATGTGCTAGCAATAATTACAGAGTATAAGGAAACAATATTTCCACAGTATTTCATTCCTGACTGGCTGCAAATCAAATTACAGACATATGCTTTCAATACTGAATTTCTTTTGTCAAGTGCTTTCTTCACTGATACACTGTTTAGAGATTCTTAAGGTGACAGCTTAACTGTTTCTGAAATATTGCTTTTATTACCACCTCATCCAGCTCTCAGAGTTATCCAAACATACCCTTCTCACCCAACTCTGCTCTATTATACTAGAATATTGGTCCCCAAAGGAACATCAATGAATTTCTCCTCTAGAATAACAAGCATTAAAAGCCTCAACCAACAGAATCCTTGTAGACACATCAACAGTTAAGTTTGTGTACCTGAAGAAAGTGAAAGTGTTCTGTGAGACCCCACACCAAGTACGAGATGGTACTAATTGAAAATAGACAAATTTTGCTTAGGAAGATCTGGGACTCAGTAACCATCTCCACAATGCTCTGAGATAACTGGTCCAAAGACAGAATCCTGGTGTAGAGGTTTTATATACTTTATGAACATGAGGGGGAAGATTATGTTTTTACAAGTTCTACAACAGAGTAACAGACAGATGATCTATTTCCTGGCTATTGACTATACTTTAAACAAATAGGCATTTGTATCCTTGTGCACTGTAATATGCACCACCAGCCTATTCTCTCATTTTGTCCTTGATCATTTGCAGGCTTAAGAGGTTTGGGGTACTAACTATTAACTGAATCAGATCAGTTATCTTCTGACCCTTAAATCTTGCTCATTTCTATCTACTATGACAATAAGATTGTTATTGCAAAATTATATGCCTTCTTGGTAAATCAATGGTTAATAGTTTAGTGAGTTTTTTTATTTTCAAGAAAATAATGTGAGGGAAGACACAGAGTTTTTTAAAAATATTTTATTTATTTTATTTTTGAGAGAGATGCAGAGATAGAAAGACACACAGATAAACACCAGAGCACACTGCACAGCTCTGGCTTATTGTGGTGTGGGGGACTGAACCTGGGACTTTGGAGCCTCAGGCATGAGAGTCTCTTTGCATAATCATTATGCTATCTACTCCTGCCCATGGAGTTTTTTTTTAATTATCTTTATTTATTTAATGGATAAGACAGCCAGAGTTTGAGAGGGAAAGGGTTGATAGAGAGGCCAGAGACAGAGAGACACCTGCAACACTGCTTCACCATTTGTGAAGCATTCCCCTGCATGTGGGAACTGGAGGCTTGAACCTAGGTCCTTGCTCTTGGTAACATGCACACTTAACCAGGTGCACCACCACCTGGCCCCAATAGTTTTTGTTTTTCACATGTGTAGGTAGATAAAAAATAAACACCTACTGAATAAAACTAAATTTAGGGTGGTCGGGTGGAAGAGCATCAGGTTAAGTGCACATAGTACAAAGCACAGGGACTGGAGGAAAGATCCCAGTTTGAGCCCCTGGTTCCCCATCTGCAGGGGGGTTGTTTAATAAGCAGTGAAGCAGGTTTGCAGTTTCTATCTTTCTCTACCCTTCTCTGTCTTCCCCTATTCTCTCTGTTTTATCTAGCACCTAGCAACAACAATGGGAAAAAAATAAAAAGAGCATTGGATTTGTAGTGTTGGCACCTAGTCCCACTGATAACCTTGGAGGCAAAAATAAATGAATAAATAAATAAATTGGTGAAAGTTTCAAAAACTTTTCTGACATTGTTTTCCAGGCATCTTTTGGAAGTCATGACTCCAGAGTGTTGATCTTATTTGTAGTCGGAACTTAAACAACAAGGACTGAAATGGAAAGCACAAAGTCAAACTTGGGCTAGATTTGTATTATTGTATCAAAGCAAAGAACTCTGGGGAGGGAAGGGAAAGAAATGGAAGAAGCTGAGGGATGATGTGAGGTCCTCATGTGTGATGGTAAGAAAGGACTTAAGTTGGGGTGAAAGTGCTCTGCAGATATGAGATGAGAAATGGTACCCAAATGTCAGTAACAGTACTAAAATCCAGGAACCCCTCTCACCCCCAAAAAACCAAAACCATAGCAAAGCAAAACAAAAGACAATGGAAACAAAGGTAGGATAACAAAGTCATTTTCAAACATCCACATGCATCATATCCTGGGATCTTTGGATATAGACTCTTACTGAATTTGTCTGGGATGGGGCAGTCTGAATCTCTACACTTCTAGTAAAGTCCCAGGTGATGCTGGTGGATATTGGTCTATATAAACGATGTTGAGTGGTGAAGATTTAAGGCAGAAAAATCTCCAGTGGGCACTAAACAATTCCAACCACCCCAACCTCACAGGAGAGCAAATAGAGATACAGAAGCCTGGGCCCTGTGTGCAAAAAGGAAGCACATAGTGTGTGTATGTGTGTGTGTGTATTTGCGTGTGTGTTAACATTTCCCAGGAGACTGAAATAGAATGAGAATTGAATTCTGAAAAGGATGATTTGATCCTGTGAGCAGCTGGCAAATGTGATGGTAACTGGTCTATCTGTAATTACAGTGACGTCAATTAACTCTTGAAAAATAGGCCTGGGTGGGGGAGGATTTGGTTAATCCACATTTATCTTCCACCATGTCTTCATATTTAAACATGGTGGAATAAGGTCTCTGTGGAATAAATAATCTATAAACTACCAGAAAGGGAAACTGTCTTTGATACCCTCAGATTCTTCATTCAGGAATAAAATGGTTTGAATCAAACATAAAGTATACAGATACTTTATGCTCATGTTCTCATTAAATGCTCCCATCAGCTTGAAAGATAGGTAATATTATTTTCATTTTACAGTTAAGGAGCTGAAGGGAAGGCCGATTAAGTCAATTGAGTAAGGTTATAAAGCTAAGGCACAGGAGAAATGGGATATAAACATAGCAATCTTATTCCTATGATCTCAGATCCATGGAAGCTTGGATATTTTAGTGAACCAAGGTAGTGACAACTCTAATTTAATATTTCTTAAGCTTTTCAATTCACCCATATTTATTTTTAACCCTCCATAATGATTAATGATCAGTTCTCTATAAATTGTTATCTGCTGGTCTACATGCACAAATCTGGATGTAAAACAAAGTAACTTGGTTTCTTTACTAACATAAAGCAAATAAGAGAAGAAGAGTGTATTACTCTGTTGTGAGTGGAAGCCTCAACAATTTATTTATTTACTTGCCAGGCTAGTATGGTGGTGCCTTTTCCTGGGTGCATAGTCTCTGGGTTGGAGAGATCACAACCGGAGCCAGCTTGGGCTGCTATTCACTCAGTGACGTGAGAGAGATGACTCAGGAACAGACTCTTGGTGGCAAGGCAATTCAATTCTTTATTGATCAGATAGCCAAGGCTTTTAAAGGGCAGACCTGGAAGTAGGAAGTTGGAAACAGAAATAGCTAGGAAAGAGGTGGAGAAAGGCAAAAGGGAGCTGGGAAAAGTAGGAACTTCCTTTAGCAACTGTTGCAAGGGTTTTAACTGATAGGATTAATAATACCCTGCAAGCAGGGAGGGTCTTGAGTGTAGAAAGAAGATAGATCAAAGGAGTGGAATGGGTGGGGATCTTTCAGGCAAAACAATGATTATGTAGAGAATAAATCTTATAAGATGAGAGGATGGATGTCCCCTCAAGTCAAGCCCTGCCAAGCTCTACCACATCCTCAAAATTTCCCAACATTTACTAGTTATTTATTTAATTTTTTTTTTACCAGAACATTGCTCATATCTGGTTTATGATGCTGCCTAGGCTTGAACCTGGAGTGCCAGATCCTCAGGCAGGAATGCCTTTTATACACCCAGACTACTATCTCTCTAACTCAGCCCCAAATTTAGATTCAAACACCCAGTGTGAACTTGAATTCAAACATAGTGCATTATAGCAACAGGGAATTATAAATTAGAGGTTAAAAAAGACCCAGATGACTCTAGTTAGATCTAACTATGATGGCCAGACTACAATAAAATCCAAGAACATGGTAGCACAGTTATGTGAATCAATGAGCTAATATTTGTAAAATGTGTGCCCTACACTAAGTGGTATTTAAGTCATAGACACCATGAGTACTGCCGGGCTGAGCTTCACTGATGGGAGACAGATGACCAGGGACTCATGGTTGAGCTGTATGCAGTATCTCTTTATTCATGCAGGACGCAGAGAAATCTATACCAAGCTAGACTAAACTAACAACTAACTAAAACGAACAATGTTGTCTTTATATATACTTCCCAAGTAGGGTGTGAACAGGATGTGATGCAGAGAGAGTGGAGAGAAAAGTGACTGGTGAAAATCAGGGTGTGACAAGGAGAGGATCAGGGTATGACAAGGAGAGGGGGTGGAGCAGGTGAGAATTCTACCACTAAACCACCAATGCCCTGGAGGGAAGGTGGTGCTTTATGTAAATGTAAAAGTGATTTATGTAAATAGATGGCAGTGGTTATGTAAATAGAATACAGTGGTTATGTAAATAGAATGCAGTGTTAAGCAGGGGGGATTTAAACCAAATGAAACAGAAGGGGTTTTTAAAAGCATACCAACAGAGTACAAACTATAAAGAGTTTCAAAGTACTGTGTCATACAGAAATGCCACCCTTGTCCTTTGGAATACCTAGACTTTTTGTAATATAACATATATCCTCGTAGTGCCCATACCATGATTTGAAAAGCCAAATGAAAGGCATCTGTCTTCTGGAAATGGATCCCTAGAATTCAGTCATAGTGAACATGTACATTTTATAGCAAAGAGTTAAATAGCCCATTTTCTGGTAAGTTCTTATTTGCAGTGACAGAAATGGAATGGTGGCATTGGATGGAAAACAGACTGAGAATTATATTTTGGTATATCCCTAAGTCTTATCAAGCCACTCACAAAATAATGTAGTACAGAATGATTTGACATCAAAGTATTTTGCCCTCATGTGAACTAAAGCATCATTCCTGACAATTTGCCTCGAATGGTCACTTATTTTCCCCTCTGTAATACCAGCCTGCCATGTAAATTGGTGCCATAGTTGTCTTCCCCAAAACAAGAGAATTGAAATTTTCCCCTGAAAAGAATTTAAATTATATGACAATGACCCCTTTCTACTGGGCTTTAGTCATTAGGGAGTAAGAATGCAGATTTGTGCTTATTACCAAAACATTGTGGAAATCAACAAATTACTCCTTTGAAAATGCTTTTGAAGAAATAGTGATTTCTTAAATTAAATACTATTAGTCATTGTAGACATATTCCCATAAAAAATTGAATTTCACTATCAGTAATAAAATATAAGACTCTCAAATGCATAGACACTAGACAGTATTATCTCCCATCTCCAACAAAGTTATTATTGAGATATAATTATTTAAGTTTTGAATCTGACTCACAAAAACTAGGGGAAATGGTCACTTTGAAAAGCAGTTGAGGGGGCCAGTAGCCCAGCAGGTTAACTGCACTACACAGGGTAGAAAGTATAAGGACCTATGTAAGGATCCCAGTTTGAGCCCTTAGCTCCCCACCTGCAGCGGCATTGCCTCACAAGCAGTGAAATAGGTCTGAAGGTGTCTGTCTTTCTCTCCCCCTCTCTTTCTTCCCCTCCTCTCTCAATTTCTCTCTGTCCTATCCAACAGAAATTACAGCAATAACCAAAATAATAATAACAACAGCAATGATAAACAACAAGGGCAAAAAAAAGGGGAAAAATGGCCTCCAGGAGCAGTGGATTTGTAGTGCAGGCACTAAGCTTCAGCAATACCCCTCAAGGTAATAAAAAAAAGCAGTTTAAACATAAGTATCATTGTAGTTATTTGATATAAAGCATGGGGCATTGATGCTTTGTACAAAATAGAGATTTTTATTTTAGTATTATTATCAGAATCTGATCTTCTGGAAACTGAAATCTTAATTTGTTTAATCAGGTATCAAAACCTTACAACTCTTTTAAATTCTATTTTATTTTATTATTGTTATTATTATATATGCATGTCCCCCTCCCTCCTCTTCAGGTTGATAAAAGTTAACTGCTGTTGCTTTTTCCATTGATAGGTGACTGGGTGTGCTATCCACTGTGAGAAAAACTTGCTTCTCTATCTATCTTTCCTGCACACTCCTTTTTCTCTCCCCCTAGCTAATCCAAAAAAAATCTCTTTCCTTTCACTGTTTCTTCTTTTTCTTCTTCTTCTTCTTTTTCTTCTTCTTCTTTTTCTTCTTCTTCTTCTTCTTCTTCTTCTTCTTCTTCTTCTTCTTCTTCTTCTCCTTCTCCTTCTCCTTCTCCTTCTCCTTCTCCTTCTCCTTCTCCTTCTCCTTCTCCTCCTCCTCCTCCTCCATCTTCTTCTTCCTCTCCTCTTCCTCCTTCTCCTTTCTCCTTTTTCTTTCTGAATTTACTGGCACTCATTTGTGAATTATCTTGTGGAAGAAGTCTGCATTGGAGTGGGCTCTGTGTGTGTGTGTGTGTGTGTGTTTTCTTGTCTCCTTTCCTTTCTCCTTTTGCTGTGTCTAGAATTTATAGTGGATAGTTAATTTGTGTAATTGTCTATTCTTGCTTTGTCTTTTTTTCCTTTCTCTTCTTTTCCTTTTTTTTTTTCTTGGACTGGAGGTTTTGGTTTTGGTTGAACTGCATCAATCTTTGCTTCAATTGTTATTGTTGTAATTTCTGAGGTTTGTGACTGCATTTGTGAAAAGACTTTAGTTTAGTGTGGCTTGTACTCAAAACACAACAACTGAAGAATGACAACACCGAAAAATACAAACCTTATCAATCAAAAAAAAAAATGGGCAAATCAAGAGCAAATAAAATAAATAGTTAAATCAAGAGCTAATAAAGAAGAAACTTCAAATCCATTAGAAGTAATGATAGATAAGAAAAGTATGAAAGCAATAGTAGAACTAATAATTACAGAAATAAAGGTAACTATATAAAAAAAGGGCTATCAGACAGGGAAACAACAGATGAGACCCTCAAGGAAAATACTAGCTACCTCGAGGTCAGTAGAGAATTGAAATCTGAAATAGCTGAGGTAGAAGACCAACTAGCAGACAAGCTAATACTATAACTGAACTGAAAAAGGAAATTGAGGGAAGGGAAAGCAGATTAACAGAAGCAGAAAACAGAATTAGCCAGACAGAGGATGAACTAGTGAAAATTAAGAAGGAAGTAAAAGAGCTAAAAAAAGAGATTGAGAGACACTGAAAATAACAGAGAAATATGGGATGATCTCAAAATAAATAACATTAATATAATTGGCCTACCAGAGGAAGCAAGATAGGAAAGGGAAATAAACTTCGTAGAGGAAATAATAAAAGAAAACTTCTCATCCCTAAATAGCAGAAAGGACATAAAGTTTAAGAGGCCCAGAGAGTCCCAAACAGAATCAACACAGACCTGAAGACACCAAGACACATCATAGTTACAATTAAAAGAAGCAAGGATAAAGAAAGGATCCTAAAGGCTGCAAGAGAAAAACAAAAAAAATTCACATACAAGGGAAAATTCATAAGACTATCAGCAGACTTCTCCACTCAAACTCTAAAAGTCAGAAGGACCTGGGTTTGAGCCCCAGCTTCCTACCTCCATAAGGGAAGCTTCCTAAGAATGAATCAGGTCTGCAGGTGTTTATCTTTCTCTTCCCCTCTCTATTTAACCCTGTTCTTTCCATTTCTCTCTGTTCTATTGAACAAAAAATAGAAAGAAAAAAATTGGCCCGTGTGAGTAGTATATTTATAGTACTGGTACCAAGTCCCAGTAATAACACTGGAGGCAATTAAAAAAAATTAAGTCAAAGGCATTCAGTCCCCTCTCCCCAGCAACTTTTTTTTTTTTTTTTTACCAGGGCACTATTCACAGCTCTGGCATATGGTGATGTATGTGATGGCGTTGAACCTGGGACTTTGGAGCCTCAGGCAGCAAAGTCTTTTTGCATAACCATTATACTATCTCCCTTCTCACCCCAAGAATTATTTCTTAAATGAATTCTGTAAGGGGAAGCCCAGTATGTCAAAAGAGACTTCTTCTAGTGGCTCATACTTGAGCAGTGGTGTCTAAAATTGTCTGAATCCAACATTCTCTATTAAAAGAAGATGGAGGAGGATAAAGAGGAGGAGGAAGAGGAGGAGAAGAAGAGGAAGAAGAAGGAGGAAAGGGGTAGGAGAAGGAGAAGAAGAAAGCAAAAAAATTGCAAACAGCAGAGTGAAAAAAAATAACCCATAGATTTCACTAAAAATTCAAGACATCAAGAAGAAATGTTGCAGTACTGTAGAGAATTTTAGCAGACTGTTGATGACATTCTCAAAGTCAAGTCTCCCATTAGCTTCCTCCCACATCATAGTATATAGTTTAATTCTGTCCTGAATTAGATCATCATACCTTCAGGAAAAACTAATATATTGTTTGAATTAAATAGTGAGTCCAAAAATAAATAAGTACATAAATAATGAATTCTTACTGGATTAAGCTTCAAATTCACAAACTACTAAGTATGAGTATTACACATAATAAAACTGTTATTACTACACTTACCTAAATAACAAACTTCTAAAAATTATTATTATTATTATTATTATTATTATTATTATTATTATTAGCACTGATCAGCTCTGGCTTATGGTGCAGCAGGGATTGAACTTAGGACTTCAGAACCCCAACCATATGAGACTCTTTGCATGACTATTAGGCTATCTACCTCCACCCCAAAATGCTATATTTTTCAAAACAAAAACAAGTATAGAGTGGCATTGCTTTATACTTTAAAAGTTTCTTCAACATCTTCCTCTGGATAGGTTTTTCTGTTGTATTTTCTATTTGATAAAATATGCTATAAACATATTAAAGAATGCCCAGAACAATACGTCTTATATGTTTGGATTGGAAGGAGATTTTAATAACTTCTATTACATAACTGTGGTATTCTCCTTGATAGAATAGCAACACATACACACACACACAATCAAAACGTATTTTCTTTTCAGTGAATTGTGATATTTGAAAAACTATTGATTTTTTTTTTGTCTTAGTTAAATCAAAAGTCTTGATCTCTATTATATAAAATAGTCCTTATCCAACTCTACTTTTGTAAAAGCATGTAGTGGCCATTTAGAAAATATTAGGTTAATAAACTATATAAAACTTCAAAATTTAGCAACCAGAAGGACAGAAATCACTAAAATTAGAGCAGAAATAAACAATATCGAAAATAAGAGAACCATACAGAAGATCAATGAAGCCAAATGTTGGTTCTTGGAAAGATTTAAAAAATGGACAAACCCCTAGCCAGACTCACTAAACAAAAAAGGGAGAAGACTCAAATTCATAGAATTGTAAATGATAGAGGAGATATCACAACTGACACCACAGAAATCCGGAAAATCATGCGAAACTTCTATGAAGAACTATACACCACCAAGCTAGAAAATCTGGAAGAAATGGAAGAATTCCTAGAAGCATATGCCCTTCCAAAACTGAACCAAGAAGAACTACAAAATCTAAATGCACCAATCACAGACAAAGAAATCGAAACCATTATTAAGAATCTCCCCAACAACAAAAGTCCTGGACCAGATGGCTTCACAAATGAATTCTACAAAACTTTCAGGAAACAGTTCGTACCCATACTTCTAAAGCTTTTCCATAAGATCAAAGAAACAGGGATACTCCCTTGTACCTTCTATGAAGCCAACATCACCCTGATACCAAAAACAGATAGGGACACAACAAAAAAGGAAAACTACAGACCAATATCTCTGATGAACATAGATGCCAAAATATTAAACAAGATCTTGACCAACCAGATACAGAAGCATGTCAAAAAGATTGTTCATCATGACCAAGTGGGATTCATCCCAGGAATGCGAGGCTGGTTCAACATAGGCAAGTCAATCAATGTCATTCACCACATCAATAAAAGCAAAGCCAAAAACCACATGATTATCTCAATAGATGCAGAGAAAGCCTTTGACAATATCCAACACCCATTCATGCTCAAAACCATACAAAAAATGGGAATAGATGGGAAATTGCTCAAGATAGTATAATCCATATATAGCAAACCTACAGCCAACATCATACTAAATGGACAGAAGCTAAAAGCATTCCCCCTCAGATCGGGGACTAGACAGGGCTATCCACTGTCACCATTACTCTTCAACATATTGTTGGAAGTTCTTGCCATACTACTCAGGCAAGAGAAAGGAATCAAAGGAATACAGATTGGAAGGGAAGAAGTCAAACTCTCACTATTTGAAGATTATATGATAGTATACATAGAAAAAACTAAAGAATCCAGCAGAAAACTACTGGAAGTTACTAGGCAATATAACAAGGTGTCAGGCTACAAAATCAATGTACAAAAATCAGTGGCATTTCTTTATGCAAACACTAAATCTGATGAAGAAGACATCCAGAAATCACTCCTATTCACTGTTTCAGCAAAATCAATCAAATACCTAGGAATAAATCTGACCAAAGAAGTGAAAGACTTGTATACTGAAAACTATGAGTCACTACTCAAGGAAATAGAAACTGATACCAAGAAATGGAAAGATATCCCATGCTCATGGATCGGAAGAATAAATATCACCAAAATGAATATTCTCCCCAGAGCCACATACAAATTTAATGCAATACCCATCAAAGTTCCACCAAACTTCTTTAAGAGAATAGAACAAAAACTACAGTCATTTATCTGGAACCAGAAAACACCTAGAATTGCCAAAACCATCTTGAGGAAAAGAAACAGAAATGGAGGTATCACACTCACAGACCTCAAACTTTATTATAAAGCCGTCATCATCAAAACAGCATGGTACTGGAACAAAAATAGGCACACAGACCAGTGGAACAGAACTGAAAGTCTAGAACTAACCCCCCACACCTATGGATATTTAATCTTTGATAAGGGGGCCCAAAGTATTGAATGGAAGAAGGCTCTCTTCAATAAATGGTGCTGGGAAAACTGGGTTGTAACGTGCAGAAGAATGAAACTAAACCACTTCATCTCAAAAAACAAAAATCAACTGCAAATGGATTAAAGACCTGGATGTTAGACCAGAAACGATCAAGTACTTAGAGGAAAACATTGGTGAAACACTTTCCCACCTAAACCTCAAGGACATTTTTGATGAAACAAACCTAACTGCAAGGAAGACTAAAGCAAAAACAAACAAATGGGACTATATCAAATTGAAAAGCTTCTGCACAGCCAAAGAAACTATCACACAAACGATGAGACCCTTTGTGAATGGGATAAGATCTTTACATGCCATACACCAGACAAGAGACTAATCACCAAAATATGTAAAGAGCTCAGCAAACTTAGCAACAAAAAAGCAAATAACCCCATGCATGAATGGGCAGAGGATATGAACAGAACATTCACTACAGAGGAGATCCAAAAGGCTAACAAACATATGAAAAACTGCTCTAGGTCACTGATTGTTAGAGAAATGCAAATTAAGACAACATTGAGATACCACCTCACTCCTGTGAGAATGGCATACATCAAAAAGGACAGCAGCAACAAATGCTGGAGAGGCTGTGGGGACAGAGGAAGCCTTTTGCACTGCTGGTGGGAATGTAAATTGGTCCAGCCTCTGTGGAGAGTTGTCTGGAGAACTCTCACTAGGCTAGACATGGACCTTCCCTATGACCCAGCAATTCCTCTCCTGGGGATATACCCCAAGGACTCCATAACACCCAACCAAAAAGATGGGTGTACATCTATGTTCATAGCAGTACATTCATAATAGCTAAAACCTGGAAGCAACCCAGGTGCCCAACAACAGATGAATGGCTGAGAAAGCTGTGGTATATATACACAATGGAATACTATGCAGCTACTAACAACAATGAAATCAACTTCTCTGACCCATCTTGGTCAGAGCTAGAAGGAATTATGTTAAGTGAGCTAAGTCAGAAAGATAAAGATGAGTATAGGATGATGCCACTTATCAACAGAAGTTGAGAAAGATCAGAAAGGAAAACTAAAGGCATGATCTGACTAAATTGAAAGTAGGGCACCAAAGTAAAAATCCTGTGGTGAGGGGGAGGGTGGACATGTGGTTTCCTGGGCTGGCGGGGGATGAGGTGGGGTTGGGGGTGGGGGTGGTGGTGGGGGTAGGGGTGGGTGGGTGGGATGGGACACAATATTTTGGTGATGGGAATGGTGTTTATGTACACACCTATTAAATTGTAGTAATATAAATCACTAATTAATATGAGAGGGGGAAAATTGATTGTATGTCCAACAAACAGATTTTTCAAAGCTAACCCAATTACCAAATAATGTGATGATAACAGTAACTATCCATTGTCTTCTAGAACCCTAAAACAGCAGGAACCTCACATTTCCACTATAGAGCCTAAACCTCCCCCAGTCCTGGGACTCTAGGGTAGGGCCCACTTTCCTGTATGCTTCTCCCAATTCTTATCAAATAATATTGCATCTGCTGATTGCAACCTAATCAAAGCAATGAGTGTCACCCCGAGAAGGTCGTCCTTCTTGTGGTGCATCCCGTGAGTACCCATTTATTGGGGAAACTGACGATCCTTCCTAGCCGACTGAATCCACATGGATCCCAGTCACTTTCAAAGCCAGCAACAAGCAGACATCAGGCTCAACCTGACACTGTTGACTGGCTACGGAAGAAGGGCAAACGCTAGAAGAAGAAGTGCCACCCCAGCAAGCTTCACTTCAGACTGTGTCCAGAGACTTCAGGTGTGGAATGACAACCCTTCAGCTTCATCACTCGGGTGAGACCTTTCCTTTCATAGTATTCTCTAATTCCATCCCAGGTTGTCCACTTCCTAACAAAGTCCCAAAACCTAGATATAGACCAGGTTCCAGGAGATCGAGCATATGTTCACAGGTATCCATAAACTAGGGCAAATATATACCTGAAAGCAGAAGTACACTAGAGTTTGTAGTGAGTACCCCTCAACACTTCATCTCACGATTCCAACCTTTGGGTCCATGATTGCTCAACAATTTGTTTGGCTTTGTATGTTAACTCTCTTTTCAGTCACTAGGTTCCAGATGCCATCAGGATGCTGGCCAGGCTTCCCTGGACTGAAGACTCCACCAATGCATCCTGGAGCTCAGCTTCCCCAGAGACTGATTCACCCTTCTAGGGAAAGAGAGGCAGACTGGGATATGGATCAACCAGTCAATGCCCGTGTTCAGTGGGAAGCAATTACAGAAGCCAGACCTTCCACCTTCTGCAACTCACAAGGACCCTCGGTCCATGCTCCCAGAGGGATAGAGAATGGGAAAGCTATCAGGGGAGGGGATGGGATATGGAGATTGGGTTGCAGGAATTGTATGGAGTTGTACCCCCATATCCTATGATTTTGTTAATGTCTCCTTTCTTAAATAAATAAATTAATTAAAAAAAAACTTCTAAATTTTTGGGTTCATGCAATGATGCAGCTGGTTGAGCATACATATTACCATGTTCACAGTTTTGGTTTGACCCAGGTTCACACTCCTGGAGAAGCTTCACAAGTGGTGAAGCAATGCTGAAGATTTCTCTCTCTCTATCTCTCTCTCTCTCTCTTTCTCTTCTCTCTCTCTCTCTCTTCCTGTCTTTTTCCCTCCCCTCCCTTTACCTTTGTATTTCTCTCTATCAAATACATAACTAAAACAAAAATAAAAACATTTGAAATTCCAACACATTCCATTTTCAATATAAAAATTACATGTATTAATATGATAATAAATCTCATCTGTATATTGATGAGATTTAAACCATATATTTATATTTAAACCATCAGGGAGATGGTTTAGCAGGCAAAATATAGAATTTACATGCCTTAGACACTAAGTTTGACACTAAGTTCTAGATATACTGGTGCTCTTCTCTCTTCTCTTCTTTTTTCTTCTCTTCTCTTTTCTCCCATTGTTTGTTTACCTGCTATTGTCTTTGCAACATTTGTGAACATCCTCACAAGACAAGGAAGGGAAGTAATGCCACGGTGCTGTTAGACACAATTTTGACCAGCCCATATCCTGAGAAATTGTTTATGTGTGTCGGGAAAAACAGCCAGTGTCTGTATCACACTTTTTGTAGACTGTTGGTGGGTTCTAATTGTGAACATCTCATCACAGCATCATAGGCTACTGACTGCTGAAAGGTTCTGTCTCAGCCAGTGAGATGTAATAGGCCTAAATGGTGTTTATTTTTTTCTGATTCTCTGCTTATGGAAAGACACATTGGCAAATAAAATAAACATACAAACAAACAAACAAAAAAAACCCATAAAGTCTTTTTGACTTTGGATTTTGTCACATATGTATCTGACATCTTGAATTATAGTAATTGTGTCCTAACTAAGGAATAAACTACAAATTCAAGCTGCCATCATGAAAAAAAAATGGCAGAATTTATTTAGAAGAGAGAGAATTTCCCATCGCTCTGGCATATATAGTCCTGGGACTCCAATATGATACTCCATGCATGTGAGTCTTGTATTCTACAGCTGACAACCTAGTCCAGAATGGCAGAGTTTAAAGGGAAAAGGAAGAAAGTTGGTCCTTGATGACCTGAAAACGTACCAATTAACTAACCCTGGGGTCATTCCATCTTTAAACATCTTGTTTTGGAGATTTGTTGCAGTTCCTTTTAAGATTTCATTCTCTCTTTCTTCCTATATTACACACACACAAACACACACACACACACACACACACACACATACACACACACACACACACACACACACACACACATATATGAGTATATATAGAGAGAAGTTGAGAGGAGAGAGTTTGATAAAGAGGGGAAGAGGAAGGGAAGGGGGAAAGAGAGAGAGAGAGAGAGAGAGACCTTCAGCATTGCTTTGCTGCTCCTGAGCCTTTCCCCCTGTAAGTCGGAACCAGGGACTTGAATTTGGGCCCTTGAGAACTTTATGTATGAGGTCAACTGGATATGACACCACTTGGCCCGTTTTTAGCTTTCCTATTGCTAGGAATCATCCCAACTTCTACCAAGATTCTGATTTCCTACATTATAAATGAAAGAGAATCCCACTAACTAGCGAGGGGATTTATATAATTTCCCATCAGTACTATGTACAAAAAAAAAAGATGTGCTATTTACAACATTTGGAAATTTTAAAAAATGAAGCTTATTTGAACAGATGGTTTCACTTATAATACTCAGCTGGCTAGCGTTTCCTCAGAGGGCGCTATGTTCTCTCCAGTGAGCAAATAAAATGTCACAAGAATATTAAAGCAAAATATATAATCTAAAAATTAGGTTTTACTGACCTTAGTCATTGCTATTCAGTGTACATTTCCGAAAAAAGATAAAGTCTTGATTTCTTTGAGGGGGTTAGTTATTTTATAAGAAGTGTAGTCACTTTGTGTGGTACTTTTTTCTTACCACATACTAAAATTGGAAGAGGCCCAGTCAAACTGTGAAGGGAAGCAAGGATGTGAATTCTAAAATGTGTTTTAGGTGAAAATATCATTTGAGCAAAAATATTGTAGATTGCAACTTCCAAACTGTCTGTCATTATTCAGCATTTTATTTCAAATATTTATCTAACATATCCAAGAAGTGAAATTGTATCCCAAATTGTAAAATAGACAAATGAGGACAGTTAAAGCTGGCATTTTTGTATCAATTCCATATTTTGAGGAAAAAAAAAGAGCAACCAGAAAACCATGCCTCTGAACTGATGAGCCTCTTTCCCTTGATTTTTATTTTATTTATTTATTTATTTATTTATTTATTTATTTTTGCCTCCAGGGGTATTGCTGAGGCTCAGTGCCAGCAGACAGAGAGAAATTGAGAAAGGAGAGGAGATAGAGAGGGGGAGATAAAGATTGACACCTGCATATCTGCTTCACCACTTGTGAAGTGATCCCCCCTGGAGGTGGTGAGCCAGAGGCTTGAACTGGGGTCCTTATGCAGGTTCTTGCACTTTGTACTATATACATTTAACTGTTACTACTCAGCACCCTTTCTCTTGTTTAGAAGTCAGAATTGCTATCTGGAAGTTAAAGTAAATGTGTGTTGTAATTTAACTTAAAATGAGCTTTTGGAGCACATAAAAGGATTCACAGCAGGGAACTGGGAATTGATTTAAATAATACAAGGTTCATTAGGGCAAAACAGGTAAAAGGCAAAATAAGCAATTAGTATCAAGGTTTAAGAGTATGCTGGGTCCATAAAGTATAGTTATCAAAAGTTTAGTCCCATAAGATAAGCAATTATAAGCTGAGGTAAAGGTTGCTCGTGGCTGAAGAGAAGTCTAAAAGTTTACCGCTAGCAGAGTCACACGTGCTCAGTTCTCAGGAGAAGCAGCCATGGTGGATACCTGGCGCACCTCCATCAAGATGCTTCTGACCAGGAGAAGAAGCAGCAGCCCAAAGAGCATGACCTGCTCAAAGTCTCTTGCTTCAGACCTTCCATTCTCCGTGCATTCCACCTCAGGCTGATGTCATTCGTATGCTTATAGTCCCAAACTCCTATTGGGGTCACAACAAACGTGATTTTGAAGTATTATCTAACTTTGTTGTTAATGTATAGACCATGAAATGACATCACTGTTTACCTAAAAACTTAATATCTGAACCATCCTACAAAATACTTTGTAGTTACAGAGTTCTAAAAGGAAAAAAAAATCCATTCTATCGCATATACGTGTGCGTATATATTTTAAATATAACATATATACAACCACTTTCTTTTTCTTTTAAGATTTTATTTACTTATTAATGAGGAAGATAGGAGGAGAGAGAAAGAACCAGACATCACTCTGGCACATGTGCTGCCAGGGATCAAACTCAGGACCTCCTGCTTGAGAGCCAAAACCTTTGTCACTGAGCCACCGCCTGGACCACTATGACAGCCACTTTCTATTAAATAACCACAGAACTGTGGTCAAGTGCAAAAAAAAGAGGGGTTATCTTTTAACTGAATATATTTTGAAGTAATTAATAGTATGTTTAATGTAGTATGAATGCTAAATTTTCTCTCCCACCTTATTTTTCAGTGTTCTGAAAAGGGGAAGAAAGAAGCTAGCTTTTATGCAGAATTTGCCATGTGTCAGGAACTCTGTACACAGCTGGAAAAATAGCTCAGTTGGATAGTGCACTGTTTTTCCATGTGTGTGATCCAAGTTCAAGTCCAACTCCCACTACATTGAAGGAAGATTTGGTGTTGTGGTTTCTTTCACTCTCTCTTTGTCTTTCTATCTCTATCTTTAAAAAAATTAAAGGGAAGAAACCCTGCCTAAGCTATTTAATTTATACCTAGAATAACACTAAGAGACCATTCCAATTTTTCATTTAGAGATTATTTGAATAACTATGAAGAGCTGTGAAGAGAAAAATTGTTTTAAGTATGAAGTAGTGGAGCTCAGTGGTGGTGCACCCAATTCAGTGCACATAGGTACTAAGTGCAAGGACCCATACAGGGATTCAGGTTCAAGCCCCCATCCCCATTTGTAGGGAGAGGCCTTATAAGCGGTAAAGCAGGTCTGTAGGTATCTGTCTTTTCTCTCTCCCTCTCCAGCTCTCACTCCTCTCTCAATTTCTCTCAGTCTTCGCCATTCATCTGTTTTTTGGTACATGGTTTACTTCCAGGTTTTAGCTATTATGAATTCTGCTTCTATGAACATAGATGTATACATATCTTTTTGGTTGGGTGTTATGGAGCCCTTAGGATATATCCCTAGTAGAGAAATTACTGGGTCATATGGGAGGTCTATTTCTAGCCTTGTGAGAGTTCTCCAGACTTCTCTCCACAGAGGCTGGAGCAATTTACATTCCCACCAGCAATGTAAAGAGGGTTCCTTTGTCCCCACAACCTCTCCAGCATTTGTTGCTGCTGTCCTTTTTGATGTATGACATTCTCACAGGGGTAAGGTGATGTCTCAATGTTGTCTTTATTTGCAGTTCTCTAACAATCAGTGACCCAGAACAATTTTTTAATATGTCTGATAGCATTTTGGATTTCTTCATTCCTATTTTGAGCACAGAAGGACCTCAAAATTTACAGAAGTAGTCCAGGAATCAGTGATTACTTTCTGTGACAATATGGCAAGCACTGTGAATTATCTTCTAACTCATCGATAATACACATTGCCACTGAACATATAATTGGCTTACTTGGTCTTGCAAATAGCAGGAAAATGAGTCAATGGCTACTCTAATAGTCTTTGCCTAACTGTCTATTCCAACTGTAAAATAAATAAAGATACAGAATTCCACTGGAATTCTACTCTGACCTCTGAAAGTCTACTATGTTCTACTCAGGGCCAGGGTAGTTCCATAATGAGTTGAATTCTTTGTTATTACAGAACCCACTTCTGCTGACCTCTAATTCCTGGTATTTTTGTTAGGTCTATTTTTGTAACATAGTCAGTTCTCTAAAATGAGTGCAAAAATAATTACTGCCAGATCTGAAGTCTTCCTTTTTCAGCTCTTCTGTCTCCCACCTTGCCTATCTCCATGTATTTCTCTAAATAATCTTGCCTCAAAAAAAAAAAAAAACAGAAAAATAATGTAAAGGTCTGAATGTTAGTTCGATTTATTTTATTTTATTATTATTATTTTTTTAATTTTACTTCCAGGAATACCTCTGGGGCTCTGTGCTGGCACTACAAGACCACTTCTCCTAGTGGCCATTTTTTCTTCATATATATATGTCGGGCTGAGCTTCACTGACGGGAGACAGATGACCAGGGACTCATGGTTGAGCTGTAGGCAGTATCTCTTTATTCATATAGGACGCAGCACAATCTAAGACGAGCTAAGCTAAACTCAAGTACTGTAAAACTCACAATGCTGTCTTTATATATACTTGCTAAGTAGGGTGGAAACAGGATGTGACATAGAGAGGGTGGAGAGAAAAGTGACTGATGAAAATCAGAGTGTGACAAGGAGAGGATCAGAGCAGGCGAGAATCCTATCACTGAACCACCAATGCCCTGGAGGGAGGGTGGTGCTTGTTAACAGTGGTTATGTAAATAGAATGCAGTGGTTATGTAAATAGAATAGTGTTAAGCAGGGGGGATTTAAACCAAATGAAACAGAAGGGGTCTCATGCATACCAACATATATATATATATATATATATATATATATATATATATATATATATTTGATAAAACAGAGAAATTGAGAGAGGAGGAGATATAGAGACAGACAGAGAAAAACAGACACCTGCAGTCCTGCTTCACCGTTTATGAAACTTGCCCTAGCAGGTAGAGAGTAGGGATTTGGACCCAGATCCTTGCATAAATCCTCACAATTAGTATTATGTTCTCTTAACCGGGTGGGCCACCGCCAGCCCCTCCTCGATTTACCTTGTAATATTGTTGGAGATTATGTTCTCAAAATAATTTATTAAATGATTTGTTAAAAGGGATAAAAATAGGGGGTCCAGCAGTAGTGCAGTGGGTTAAGCGTACGTGATGCAAAGTGCAAGGACCTGCAGTGTAAAGATCCGGATTCAAGCCCCTGGCTCCCCACCTGCAGGGGGGTTACTTCATAAGTGGTGAAGCAGGTCTGCAGGTGTCTATCTTTCTCTCCCCCTCTCTGTCTTCCCCTCCTCTCTCCATTTCTCTCTGTCCTGCCCAACAACAATGTCAATAACAACAACAATAACAATAATCACCACAAAGATGGAACAAGGACAACAAAGATGGCAAAAAATAGTCTCCAGGAGCAGTGGATTCATGGTGCAGGCACTGAGCCCCAGAAATAACCCTGGAGGTAAAAAATTAAAAAATACTTTGGTGCCCTACTTTCAATTTAGTCAGATCCTGCTTTTAGTTTCCCTTTCAGATCTTCTTTCTCAACTTCTGTTGATGAGTGGGATCATTCCATACTCATCTTTTTCTTTCTGACTTAGCTCACTTAACATAATTCCTTCTAGCTCTGTCCAAGATGGGTCAGAGAAGGTGGGTTCATTGTTCTTGATAGCTGCATAGTATTCCATTGTGTATATATACCACAGCTTTCTCAGCCACTCATCTATTGTTGGGCACCTGGGTTGCTTCCAGGTTTTAGCTATTATGAATTGTGCTGCTATGAACATAGGAGTACACACCTCTTTTTGATTGGGTGTTATGGAGTCCTTGGGGTATAACCCCAGGAGAGGAATTACTGGACCATATGGAAGGTCCATGTCTAGCCTTGTGAGAGTTTTTCAGACTGTTCTCCACTGAAAGTAGGGCACCAAAGTAAAACCCTGTGGTGAGGGGTAGACATGCGGTCCTGGGCCAGTGGGGGGTGGGGGTGGGTAGGTGGGATGGGACACAGTCTTTTGGTGGTGGGAATGGCGTTTATGTACACTCCTAGTAAAGTGTAGTCATATAAATCACTAGTTAATTAATATGAGAGGGGGAAATTAATTGTATGTCTCCAAGTTTTTAAAACACAGAGTCTTCTTAATATATAGGCTGTGTATTTGATATGCAGACTCTCTCAAAAGCCTAGACCAAGTATATCAGAGGCAACCAGTGGCACAGCTATTTACAAGATACTGGGTATTATACAGCAAACCCTAACAAAAGGACTTTTCAAAGTTAACCCAATTACCAAATAATGTGATGATAACATTAACTATCGATTGTCTTTTTGAGCCCTAAGACAGCAGGAACCTCACATTTGCACTATAGAGCCTATATTTCTCCCTGTCCTGGAACCTTAGGATAAGGCCCACTTTCCCACATGCCTCTCCCAATCCATATAAAATAATATTGCATCAGCTGATCGCAACCTAATCAACGCAACGATTGCCACCTCAACATGCTTCAGTTCAGACTGTGTCCAGAGACTTCAGGTATGGAATGACAACCCTTCAGCGTCATCACTCGGGTGAGACCTTTCCTTTCATAGCATTCTCTAATTCCATCCCAGTTGGATCACCCTCTAACAAAGTCCCAAAACCTAGATATATACCAGGTTCTGTGAGAGAGAGCATATGTTCACATGTGTCCATAGACAAGTGCAAAATATATACCTGAAAGCAGAAGTACACTAGAGTTTGCAGTGAGTAGCCCCCAACACTTCCTCTCCACTATTCCAAGCTTTGGGTCCATGATTGCTCAACAATTTGTTTGGCTTTGTATGTTAACTCTCTTTTCAGTCACTAGGTTCCAGATGCCATCAGGATGCTGGCCAGGCTTCCCTGGACTGAAGACCCCACCAATGTGTCCTGGAGCTCTGCTTCCCCAGAGACCCACCCTACTAGGGAAAGAGAGAGGCAGACTGGGAGTATGGACCAACCAGTCAACGTCCATGTTCAGCGGGGAAGCAATTACAGAAGCCAGACCTTCCTTCTGCAACCCACAAGAACCCTCAGTCCATGCTCCCAGAGGGATAGAGAATGGGAAATCTATCAAGGGAGGGGGTGGGATATGGAGATTGAGTGGTGGGTATTGTCTGGAGTTGTACCCCTTCAACCCTATGGTTTTGTTAATTTATCCTTTTTTAAATAAAAAATAAATTTAAAAAAATAATAAAGAAAAGAAAAGAAAAAAGGAACAGAAATAAATTTGGGAATCTAGCTCCTTCGCACATCTACTTAACGTATAGAAACACTATAGTAAAAATGCCAGGATCATAGTTTTTCCAATTTTTCCTCTAGCTGCTCATGCTTTAATATTTGATTGAGTAGTAGCTATTAAATCAGAATCTACAGTTTTAAAATATTCCCAGGAATTTTTTTTCTTTTCACATTACACATGTGAGCACCATCCTCATATATCCCCAGAGAAAAATCCCCTTTACCCCAAGACACACAAACACAAATCCTAGATGCCCTTTTAGGGTAATTGTTGCAGAACCATAAAAGAGTAAGGTAGCAATTATAGCCTAATAGTTTCTACCAGAAGAGCTTTACTGGTGTGTGGGCTCAAGGATATTAAATATTTCATATTTTTAATCTTGCTTCTTTGTTTTCAGTATTACAATTATTTCATTTTAAAGACTCAATAAAAGACCAAAATATCCTGTCTTGGGCTAGCAAAAGAGCTCCTTTGGACAATGATTGCATTGCTTGGCCTTTGCACATCCCAAATCTGAGGCCAGCCCCGGCTACACTGGAGGAAGATTTTGTGATGTGCTGTGGTTTGTTTCACTTTTTCTCAGTATCTCTTCATCTTTGTTTCTGTTACTATCATAAAAAAGTTATCTTGGAGCACTAAAGCCCTGTTAATAACAAATAATAATAATAATAAAAGTAAAAAAAAATCCTGTCTCTGGCATGCAACAATATAGATGTGTGAAGTTATGTCACCCATCTTTCAAAGATTATTTGCATAGTGGTCCAGGAGGTGGCTCAGTGGATAAAGCATTAGATTCTCAAGCATGAGGTTCTGAGTTCAATCCCCAGCAGCACATGTACCAGAGTAATGTCTGGTTCTTTCTCTCCCTCCTCCTATCTTTCTCATAAATAATTAAATATATATATATATATATATTTGCATACAAACTATATACATTCATCTTGCCTTCACAGAATGAAAAACAAGTAACAAAATAGCATTTTATGAATGAGTTTGTCACATGTATAGTATATACTGTAATGGCATGGTCCAGGAGGTGGCACAATGGATAAAGCATTGGACTCTCAAGCGTGAGACCCCCAGTTCAATCCCTGGCAGCACATGTACCAGAGTGATGTCTGGCTCTTTCTCCTCCTATCTTTCTAATTAATAAATAGATAAAATCTTAAAATAAAAAACCATAAAGGAGAGATTCAAGATGTAATGATAAACTCTCAATAGGCAGCTAAATTAACTTTTAAAAGCAGGTAAAATATTTATCGAAATGCCTTTTGGGTTGAAAATTGAGAAATGAAAAAGACACTAGACAGGCAAAATAGCCAAGTTTATGCAGGAAAAATGTTCTAAGAAAAATGAGTACGTATACTTCTCCAAGAAAGAAAACGGTCATGAGTTTATGCACAAGAGAATCTGTTTTAAATTCTGGGAATTGATTCAGATTTGTGAAATAAACTTCTAACTTTCTAACTCTGCATTGAGCTGTCAATTATTCTGTTTTGCTTCAAGTGCATATGAAGATTTTAACTTTATCATACCAACAAATCAGCAATAATATCTACTTCAAATAATACCTTATGAACAATTGCTGAAAAAATGCATTTTTTGATGATTGATTAGATATCAAATGAGAAAAGGCTTAATCATTTATGTATCCTCTTATTTATTTATCATTGATTCAACCAGCACTTACTAAGTTCTTATTGTGGAAGTCCAAAATTGAATAAAACATCTCTGCAATAAAATAAGTTATTTTGTTATTATTAAAACACTCATAAGTATCAACAAATCACTAATATTTCAACACAGTTTTTTAAGTTTCTTTAAAAGCCATTTGGACTACTTTTCTCTGTAAATGAATATTGGAAATTAATGATGCTAGTATTGTCCTCACTTAAGTTTCAGTGATTACTTACTTTAGTTTCCTGTTTTAAAACCACAGTACTAAATTCATTAATTTATTTATTATTATCACCATCGCTTCTTTCTTCTAGTCCAAATTTTTAGATAAAAAGCAAGAGACAGAGAAAAAAGGACAGAGAGAGGGAAAGACACCACAGCACCAAAGCATTTCCCAGTCTGGTGGAGTCCTGACAGGAATCTGTGTCCCATGAATGATAAAAACCATCATCTTCCCAGGTAAACTATGTAATAGCTGGCTATAAAATAGTTCTGAAGTCTTCTTTTTAAAAAAATATTTATTTATTCCCTTTTGTTGCCCTTTTTTTATTATTGTAGTTATTATTGTTGTTATTGATGTCATCGTTATTGGATAGGACAGAGAGAAATGGAGAGAGGAGGGGAAGATGGAGAGGGAGAGAGAAAGATAGACACCTTCAGACCTGCTTCCCAGCTTGTGAAGCGACTCCCCTGCAGGTGAGGAGCCAGGGGCTCGAACCGGGATCCTTACCCGGTCCTTGTGCTTTGTGCCACATGCGCTTAACCCTCTGCGCTACCGCCTGGCTCCCATGACTCACTTCTTATTGTCAACTTAGATCCTTTATGATACTCAGTCGACATATACATTATATGTTCACTTTAGGAACTTCTCACCTTCATATTATAGAATTGATATAGACTAGCGCTGCTTATTGATGATTATGTTAGGGTCTAGGTAGAAAGTGGGACCACTGTTTAAAGTTATGGAAAGTTGGGCTGGTAACTCTACTGTAGGAATGCTACTGAGAACACAGACCCAATTGCATTGGAAAGTTCCTGAAATTGCACAACATTAGGGGCCGCTTCTCCACGTTTATGACAGCAAATCCATTACAACTCTTAAAAACTCAGAATAACAACAACAGTGGGAAAAAGATAAAGGAGATGTTAACGCTCTGTGGTCTGTCCTATTAGTGAAACATGGTGCATTCAAATACCAACTTCATCTGACCACAGCGACATCTTGAGACAACACTGGCTAATGCAGGACCAACCAGTCAGCTGAAGATCATGATAACACTCCCTGTGGAGGCCAGAACAACCCCGCCTGTTAAGGATCAGACCAATCCAAGACTGTTGATTAAATCATCCAGTCAGATTAGAGGGAGGGAAGAAGGGACTGGCAAGTAAACCCCATACAATTCACTTGATTAGAGTACTATCGTGCTGCTTTTTCTTGCATCTATTTCCAAGTCTGTCATGAAATGCCATTTACTCTCCTTCTTCATGAACCTAAAATCTATGTTCTTTAGTTCACTTGGATAGCGTGCTGCTATGTTATGTGCACGACCCAGGTTCAAGGCTGGTCTCCACTGCACTAAAGGCAGACTTGCTGCAGTGTCTTTCATTTTCTCTTTGCCTCTCTTTCTAATTGAAATAAATAAATAAATAAATGAAGTTAAAAATGTAATGTTTCTTTAAATGCCGCTGAGTTGAGCCAGTGCGGCAGCTACTGGGATAGTGCGCAGCTGTGCTATGTGTGCACCCCAGTTTGGAACCCAACCCCCAATACATTGGAGGCAGCTTCCGTGCTGTGGTCTCTGTCCCCCTCTCTCTCTGCCTTGCTGCCCTCTGTTTCTGTCTGAACAACAACAAAAATTTACTGAGCATTTACAGTAAGAGAAGTGGTTTCACTCCTTTTCATTTCCCTCTTCATAAACATTTTTCTTGCTCACCTGCGTTTTGTCCTATTGGAATACTCATCTCAAGGGGGATGGGCGGTGGCTCGCCCAATTAAGAGCACATAGTACTATGCTCAAGGACCCCTGCAAGGACCTGACTTGAGTCCCTGCTCCCTGCCTGCAGCAGGGGACACTTCATGAAAAATGAAGCGGGTCTGCGGATGTTCCAATCTCCCTCTCCCTCTCCCTCTCCCTCTCCCTCTCCCTCTCCCTCTCCCTCTCCCTCTCCCTCTCCCTCTCCCTCTCCCTCTCCCTCTCCCTCTCCCTCTCCCTCTCCCTCTCCCTCTCCCTCTCCCTCTCCCTTTCCTTTTCACTCTCCCTCTCACTCTCCCTCCCTTCTCTCTCAAGTTCTTTCTGTCCTATCCATTAAAATGGAAAAAAAAAAAAATGGCTGCCAGGAACAGTGGATTCATAGTGTTAGCGCTGAGCCCCTGCAACTGTGGAAAAAAAGAAAGAAAGACAGAAAGAAAGAAAGAAAAAAGTTAACTTAATCATGATCACCAGTATTCATTCCTGAAGTCATTCTTGGTGAACACCAGCATCTCACCCACTGGTTAACACTCCCAGAGATCTCTAGTGACAGTTACATGAAAATCAAACTATGACAGAAAGAATAGAATCTCTTATAGCTGGGATATTTTGAAAATTAAAAAAAAAAGTAGGGCATAAGTAAAAAAAAAAAGTGCTTATGGTCCTGAGGGAAATAAACAGTTTTGGACCATGGGGAGTCAGCTTAGTCTACTAGAATACCAACTTGACTGCCTAAGATACTGAGAGCTGATGGCTCTAACCCAGGCATTACCTTGTGCCAGAACTGAGCAGTGCTCTGATTACAACGCTCTCTCCACCCCCCACCCCCCACACACACTTTCTTCTCTCTCACCTCTCATAGTCGTTGTATAAAAGTACTTTAAAAATCAAGTTTCAGACTAAATACTACTTCATAATCATGATTCCATCCCTCTCAGCAGACTTTTTTTTTCCCTTCACTCTTTTTTAGATAGAGAGGGATAGAGAGAGAACTATAGGCATCACACCGATGTTCTACCACTTGAAAAGCTTCCCCTTTGAATGATGCTCCCACTGGTAGCTGGGGGATTGAACCCAGACCCCTGTGCTTGGTAAAGTGTATACTCCACTGGGTGAGTCACCTTCTGGTGTCCTTGAAGGATGCTTTTTCATCTGTAGTCTTTAACTAAGCATCTTAAAAGATGATAGAGAGAAGGGAATTGGAAAAACACTATTGCAACCGTAGGAAGAACTGAGTAAGTCATGGGGATATTGGTATGTGAGTACTGAAGGAACCTTGTGATAAAACTGCCACAAAAAAGGAAATCTTCAGACAACAAGGAGTGATAAAGTGGGCTGAAGTTTGGGGATCAGACAGGAGAAAGTCTTGAACAGGAGGCTACAGATATGGATATAATAGACATTATCTCTGAAATGAAGAACCATGTCATTGAGTTGAACAGGACACTTGCATAACATATGAGATAACAAGTGAAAAGTATCACAGCTCTTATTTAGAAGAGGATTCACCGTTCACATATTGAAGATGACATCTTTTTTTTTTTTCTTTAAATAACCAAGAAGAGCTTCTAGGGAGAGGTTAATCTTGCATGCTGAGATTGAGGAGAATGCTGGAGGATAGATTTAGAAGGAGAAAATGAAAAGTCATAGAGGAACAGAAAGTCATATTTCAGCAGGCCAGCAAGCAGAGTCAGAGCATGGCTCAACATGGTGATAGAATTTGTATGCCGGAGGCTTTAGAAGCTCAGATTCAATCCATGGTATCACCCTGAGTCAAAGTTCAATAGTACCTGTCTTTCCTTCTCATTAATACTTCATATTATAAATAAATGTCTTTATCAATAAATACATCTTAAAGAATCCACCTGGGAACAGAAATCACACCTCACCTGGAGGGTTCCTCCTTTGTCTTGCATATAACCCAAGTTCAAGGCCCTGGTACACCACATGGGAGTACTGCATCTCTTTAAGGAAATGTCAGTGTTATCCTATCTTTTCCCTCAACCTGAAAACGACAACCTGAAGCAATGAAATCCCAGCAAAAGCACCACTAACAAAATTCCATATGGGGGGGCCGGGTAGTAGCACACCTGGTTGAGCGCACATGTTACAGTGTTCTGTAACACTGTACAGGTTCGAGTCCCCGGTCCCCACCTCCAGGGGGAAAGCTTCACAAGTGGTGAAGCAGGGCTGCAGGTATTTAATATATGTGGAAAGATCATACAACTTGAATACAGTCATATTCTGATTATTCCAGACATTATTTATGATAGTGAAGTTACTGTATTTCATCTAAACTTAGATATCACTAATAATCTACACCATAATTTTATGTAACTGTAAGGGAGAGTATCTGTCAATTTTAATACTTTACATAATTAATTATAAGACACCTGCTTATTTTAGAAATGCTAAAATATGAAAAAATAAAGAATAAAGACTCATGAAATATCTAAGCAAAACATAACATATTATTTACATTTTTACTAGTAAGCACTCAGTATTTTTGATATTCTTAACTGTTAATCCATTTGAGAGTTACAAAGATACCAATTTAGTAGTCTAGGAGCTGGCACAGTGGATAAAGCATTGAACTCTCAGGCATGAGGTCCTGAGTACTCTCCCCAGCAGCACATGTACCAGAGTAATGTATGGTTCTTTCTCTCTTTCCTCCTATATTCCTCATTAATAAATAAAGTGTTAAAAAATATAAAGATTCCAAGTTACACAAACTACAATTGCTATACAGGGTAGTGATTCAAATTCATTTTGTTAAAAACCTAACTGGAGTTGGCTATAACACAGCTTTATCAAACAGCAGGCAAGAACAAACTGTTAACAGTAGTGAGCACACTGGAAATGAGGAGGGTCTGGAAGCCATCAGTTTGACTCTTTTGTGTGATGTGTGTATTATAGTGTGAGAAGTATTTTTGTACCTCTGCAGAAGGTCAACAGTTCTGTGTACTAAACAACATGTCTCTTATACAAGGCCAGAAAAGTGAGAGAAATCCAGTAACATTTTTTTTTTAATTTCCTCAATTTCTCCATTGGCCACCCTCAGAGAGTAACAACCTGGGGAGATTAAAATCTTGCAAGTGCAAATTTTCAATTAAAAGTTACTCTCCCTGTGATTCTGACATTTTTTTTTCAAGTTTTGCCATAAATGTGTGAATATGTTGGCTTAAATTTTATATAATAGTTCCAAGGTTCATTTTGCCTGACAGTTTAAGGGGAAAAAAAGTTTGAATATTTTTCTATCAGTATAAAAAAAAAGAAAAGGTTAAAAGACAGGGATTAATTCTGAGTATAGTGCAGTCTCAGAGAGTTTAATAACTTTGAGGTAGTTTTTATTTTGCTTTGTTCTTGTATTCATTTATAAATTCATTATAGAACAAATGACAAATTTGCTAAATACATGACATATTCTAATAATAAATAATAAGTAAATAAATAATAAATAAATGACAGATTTTCTAAATATATGTGAGTAGAAAAGTATAACTAGTAAAAAGTTAACAGATAGTGAATTCCAGATTTTTAAATTATTGTCTTCCTAGGATATGTATATAGATAAGCCTACTGAATCAATATGTATATTAAAATCCACAAGTTATTGTGAAAAGGAAGTGATAGCACATGATACTCTGAGGGATTTTGGTAACGCAAGAAAACTCCCTGTTCCATTATGATGTAACTATTTGATCTGAATAAATTATAAAGGGGTATTAAACATATATCTCATGATATTTGCTCTATGTAACATCAACTGAACAGTGTGTTTGATTTCTCATTGAAGTGTTTAAAGATTGAGCAAAAAACCTATTATAGCTATATGTCCCTATTTCAAGGTCAATTATATAAGATGACATTATCAAAATACAGTGTAAGCTTACACACTTTGAAGTTTTTAATCTTCCTTTTCCTTATAGATTATAAAACTTTTATATAGTTTTCCAAAATGTTGATTCAAATGCGTGGATCTGATATAGTTAAATTGTAAAGAATTAAGTTAAATTGTAATTAAGAACTAAAAGATACATATCGTGCTTATTTGTAGTTCATATACAATCCCTAAAGCCCATTTTGGTCTATAATGTCTCTTCTTAGCCTATCAAATCTTTGTCTAAAAACTGGTAAAAGAAACAAACAAAAAAACTGGTAAAACACCCATCCGCCTCAAACTCTTCCAGAAAGTAGAAGAGGGAACACTCCCAAATACATTCTATGAGGCTAACATCACCCTGATCCCCAAAGCAGGAAAGGACCCCACCAAAAGAGAAAACTATAGACCTATATCCCTGATGAATGTTGATGCAAAGATCCTCAACAAAATCTTGGCTAATCAAATACAATAACATATTAAGAGAATAATCCACCAAGATCAAGTGGGATTCATCCCAGGGAAACAGGGATGGTTTAATATCCCTAAGTCAATAAACATAATGCACTGTGTCAACAAAAGGGATGACAAAAATCACATGATGATATCAATTGATGCAGAAAAATCATTCAACAAAGTACAACACCTATTTATAATAAAGGCCTTTGAGAAACTTGGAGTGGAAGGAAAATTCCTTAACATAATAAAGGCTCTATATGATAAAACTATGGCCAACATCATAATCAATGGGGAAAAACTGAAAGCTTTTCCCTTAAAATCAGGAACTAGACAAGGGTGCCCACTCTTACCATTTTTATTCAACATAGTCTGAGACATCCTTGCAGTAGCAATCAGACAAGAAAGAGATATCAAATACAAATTGGAAAGGATGAAGTTAAACTCTTACTATTTGCAGATGACATGTTGATATACTTAGAAGACCCCAGAAACTCTGCCAAGAAACTACTGGAAGTCATCATTAAATTCAGTAAAGTAGCAGGCTACAAAATCAATATTCATACGTCTGTGGCATTCCTTTCTGCAAAAGATAGGTCAGAAGAAATGAAACTGAAGGAAGAAATACCATTCACAACTGAACCCAAGAAGATAAAATATTTAGGAATAAATCTAACAAAGGATGTAAAGGATCTTTTTACGGAAAACTGTAAGACACTGTTAAAAGAAATAGAGGATGATTCAAAGAAGTAGAAGAACATCCCCTGTTCATGGATTGGGAGAATAAATATCATTAAAATGGCAATTTTGCCAAAAGCAATCTATGGATTCAGTGCAATCCCTATTAAAATCCCAATGATATATTTCAAGGAAATTGAACAAATTATTCAAAAATATGTACGGAGCTCTAAAAAACCATGAATAGCAAAAACACTCAAAGGAAAAAGAAGAAAAAATGAAGGCATCACATTACCTGATTTTAGGTTATACTACAAAGCAGTAGTAATCAAAACAGTGTGGTACTAGAAAAAAATGGTCATATGGACTAATGTAATAGGAGAGAGAACCCAGGACTCAATCCATACATAGACAGATACCTTATATATGACAAAGAGACCAAATCTGCCCACTAGGAAAAAGAAAGTCTCTAACAAATGGTGTTGGCAGAATTGGACAGCCACATGTAGAAAAATGAAACTAGACCACCAGTTAAAACCATACACCAAAATTAACTCAAAATGGATCAACTATCTGGATATCAGACCTGAAAGTCTAAAATACATAGAAGAATATATCAGTTAAACATTTCATGGCATTAACACTAAAAACATATTTGGAGACGTCACCCCATGGGCAAAGGAAACAAAAGATGATCGAACAAGTGGGAATATATCAAATTAAAAAACTTCCATACATCAACAGAAAACTCCATAAAGATAACAGGAAACAGCAAACCCAGGAAGAACGTATTCACACATCATACTTCAGACAGACACTTGATATCAAGCATCTATATAGAATTTATTCTGCAAAACAAAAAGAAAAAGAACAACCTAGTAAAAAAGTGGGCAGATAGGGAGGGAGTCGGGCGGTAGCAGAGCGGGTTAAACACACATGGCACAAAACACAAGGACCAGCATAAGGATCCCAGTTCGACCCTCATGTTCCCCACTTGTAGGGGAGTCACTTCACAGGCGGTGAAGCAGGTCTGCAGGTGTCTACCTTTCTCTCCCCCTCTCTGTCTTGTGACTGAGTTGCTGCTTCAATGATTCAAATTCTTTCTGTTCTTACACTCTGCCATATTTTATGGACTGACTGTCTTGACAGGTCAGCTCTCCTTCTGATTTGGACCACAATTCCATGAGAAAGAAAGTGTGCCTCTATCCAGTGTTTCTTTTATTAGAGGAAGAAGAAGGAAAAAACTTTACTAAAGACTCCATGATTCTTCTATCTTTATTGACCAGAATTGCTATTTATTTATTTATTTATTTATTTATTTATTTACCAGGGCACTAATAAGCTCTGGTTTATGGTGGTGCTCCAGACTGAACCAGAGACATTTCATGCCTCAGGTATGAAATTCTTTTGCGTAGTGATTATGCTGCTTTCCCATCTCCAACCCCTGGTCATGTTTAAACAGAGTACAAACAAAAGGAGATTAGAAGAGCTTGCCAATGAAGTGCATTGTCCTGTGGAAGAGATTAGATTACTGCTCAAAACAGATGTTCTGTTAGTGATAAAAATAAAATATACTGAACATTTGCTAAGTGGGCCTGGGATTTAATAAAAAGCAGCAGCAGAAGAAAACAGAGATTAACTTTAAAAAGTATACATTTTACAGTTTAACTTTGAAAGGACCCAGATGGGCTTTCTATTTGTCTTGGGAACCAGCATTAGGCAGCCTTCTTTCTGAGTTAAACAGGCTTACAAACTTCTGTCAGCCTGACTTGTCTTCATTCTACATTGCCTTCTATAAGTCTAAATCGTTTTAACTTCTTTGCCTCTTTTTTAGTGTGTCTTATTTCACCAAGAGGTCTTAAACCTCTTTAAAGAATAATAACCCTTAATTCTTCCCTTTCTTATCAGTCTCTAAGTCAAGTTTCTTTATAGATTAAAACAAATACAGTCAATAAATTTAAAAGGAAATAGTGCAACTCAAAAGCATAGTAGATGAAGCAACAGAAAGAATTAGTGAGCTAGCTGCAGCAAAGGTGGGCGCGAGGAATAGCATCATTGCAAGACTGGCCAGCTCCTCATGGGGCGCGAGTGCTTCCACACTACGATCATCATCTCTGGCATTATGCTATTCCACTGCAGAATATTGTGCCCCAGTATGGTTCCATAGCCCCCCATGTCCACTTGGTCGATTCCAAATTATATTCCTCCACGAGGATAATTTCTGGAACCATCCGTTCCACCCCGGTTCCATGGCTGTCAGTTCTTAGCAACATCGCCCTGCCAGATATTCGTTGGGATGTGGCATCATCTAAGTTCATTTCCCACGTCTACGCTAGACCAGACCTGCCAATATACGCGGATATCTTCGCCCACCCTGTCCAACGCTTGACGTCTCGTCACCCAATCTGGTCCCCTATGCCTACACTGAACTTCTCTGTTCCAGTCTCTTGGAAACAGAGTTGGCAGTCAGCTGAGGTCAAGAACAAACACCTCATCACAGACCCCTGCAAGCGTCAACCCGGCTTTGACCTAGCACGTTATGATTGGGCCCTCCTCAATCGCTATCGAACAGGCCATGGCCGATGCGCCGCTATGTTCCATTGCTGGGGGGCCAGAGACGACCCAAACTGCCCCTGTGGCTACAGACAGACTATGACCCACATAGTCAACGACTGCCACCTCTCCAGATTCAAAGGAGGTCTCGAAACTTTACATCAGGCTCAACCTGATGCTGTTGACTGGCTACGGAAGAAGGGCAAACGCTAGAAGAAGAAGTGAGCTAGAAGTTAGCATAGTGAAATTATCCTGACAGACTAGATAAAAGGGGAAAAACTTAAAAAATAAAAGCTGGAGATAGTTCAATAGATTTATATATTTAATATTAATTTATTTGTTGCCTGGGACAGAAATTAAGAGGGAAATGAGAGACAGAGAATGAGAGATGTCTATAGCACTGCTTTACCACTCATGAAGCTTCCACACTGAAGGTGGGAGCTGGGGGTTTAAACCCAGGTCCTTATGCATGGTAATAACATGTGTGCTCAACCAGGTGTATCTTCACATGGCTCTGAGATTTATTTTTTAGATATGTGCTATCAGGCCTTAAGATTCTGATAGACATAAGTGAGAATTTATATATGATGAACATCAGTTCTCAAAGAATGGCAGTAATCACTTTTATATATGTCTTCCCAGTGCAACATATAGTCTTAAATCCATCTTAACTTCTTTCCAAATAGTGGTGCTGTAGAGTATCATAGTTAGAGATGTTCCTAGAATATGGTCATGAAAAGGATAACATGTAATTCAAAGCTTAATGCTTTATAAATTAAAATGAAAGTGAATTTCTAGTTGATCTAAAGGAGAACCTGTTATAAAATATGGAGTCTTTTTAACTTCTGATTCTCAATAGTTTTTTTACAATGCCTTTTTAAAAAATTTTAATCATTTTTATTTTTGAGAGAGATGCAGACACACACACACATACACACACACACACACACACACACACACACACACACACAGAGAGAGAGAGAGAGAGAGAGAGAAACACCAGAGCACTGCTCAGCTCTAGCTTATGGTGGTGTGGGGGTTTGAACCTGGGTCTTAGGAGCCTTAGGCATGAGAGTCTGTTTGCATAACCATTATGCTGTCTCCCCCACCCAATGCCTTTTTTTTTTTTAACATCAGTCAGACTCAGTCTTTCTCCCTGCCAAAAGACTCATATTAAACATTAAGATAGGCTAAGTAATTCATCTGTGTAACATAACTGACAAGGACTTAGCTCCTGGACCACTGAATCCAAGAAGCTAATGTGTCTATTCAAGTTCTGTGGATGGGGACAAGGCTAATTCTTTATGACAAATACTAATCAATAAAAAAAATAGAGTAGTGAATACTGATGGCAGATTAGAAATGAGCTGTGAATGAATTTCTGAGGTTTTCATATAAGAGAAAGAAGATAGTTTTACTAGCATTATAAGAAACAAAAATGCCTTGTTAATTTACATAGCTGCAGAAGACAACCTATATATAACTTAGGTTTTCTGTGATGTAATTTAAAGCTGTTGGAGGAACTTCTGGAAGCATGGCTATGGAGCTACAGCAGACTCACTTCACTCTCACCACTCAGCTAAAAAAAGCAACCAAAAATCATCTGAGAACTCAACAAAATACAACCAGTGTTTCTTCAGAAACTCACCTAACCTCAGCTGAGTACAGACACATGTGGCTCTTGGCCAAAAAAGGAGTGAGGGAGGGAGTCCCAGGAATAAAAATCTGTACTTGGCATGGCTGGTGTCAAAATGGATGATTGCCAGCTGAGGTGCACGACTCTCTTCAGGGTCTGAATTACAGAAACAACAACTGTTTTAAAAAAATAACCTAAAAATTCACCAGTTTACAAGTGTGACTTCTTAAGTGTCCAATGCTGAAATCCCCGAGGATGAAGAGAGGGAGAGAGGAGTAAGAACATTTTCAGATACATTTTCACATGAAAATTTCCATATTTGAGTGGTGTTCAAACTGTAGAAATCCAAGAAGGTAAACACACACCTAGATTTTTTGAATCCAAAATAACATGTACCAAGACACATAATTGTAAAACTGTCTAAAACCAGGGACAAGCAAAAAAAAAACTATTGCAGGCTGATAGAGAATGGAAGAAAGTCAAATACAGAGGCTGAGCCATCAGGCTTTCATCAGTTGCATAACCATTTACTATCTACCCCCATTCAACAGAGAGTTTTCCAGAGAAGGGATACACATGGCCTAAGGACACATGAAGAAATATTCACTTCACTTATCATTAGATACCTGTAAACTAAAACTACCCCGGAGAGAATTGCTTACATCAACAAACCAGATGACAAGTGTTGAAGAGGTTATGGAGAATAAGGAAGTCTGCTACATTGCTTGTAGGAAAGCAAGATGGTATATCTCCCTTGGAAGACTGGATGGATCATTCTTAAGCAAATAAAAATGGAATTACCTTATGATCCATGTATCCAAAGGACACTGAAACACTAGTTAAAAGGGACATATGCACCCCTATGTTCATAGCTGCGTTATTCACAATAGCCAAAATGTGTAAGCAGCCTAAATGCCCATCATTGGATGACTGGCTAAGGAAGTTACAGGATATATATTCCATGGAATACTACTCTGCAAGTATAAAGATGATATTCTGTCTTTTGGGACAAAATGGGTGGAACTGAAGGTGATTATGTTTTGGGAGATAAGTAAAGAGATGAAAGATAACTACCCCTCACACTAGGGGCATCTAATCTTTGATAAGGGATCACAAAGTATTACATGAAGGGAGGAGGCTCTCTTCAATAAATGGTGCTGGGAAAACTGGGTTGAAACATGCAGAAGAATGAAACTGAACCACCTGATCTCACCAGAAACAAAAATCAACTCCAAATGGATCAAGGACATGGATGTTAGACCAGAAACTATCAAATACTTAGAGGAAAACATTGGTGGAACACTTTCCCACCTAAATCTCAAGGACATCTTTGATGAAACAAAACCAACTGTAAGGAAGACTAAAGCAGAAACAGACCAATGGGACTACATCAAATTGTAAAGCTTCTGCACAGACAAAGAAACTATCACACAAACAAAGAGACCCTTCTAAAAACAGGCAGAGGAAATTAACAAAACATTCACTTCAGAGGAGATCCAAAAGGTTTACAAACATGTGAAAAACTGCTCCAGGTCGCTGATTGTCAGAGAAATGCAAATAAAGACAACATTGAGATACCACCTCATTCCTGTGAGAATGGCATATATTATAAAGGACAGCAGCAACAAATGCTGGAGAGGCTGTGGGGACAAAGGAACCCTTCTGCACTGCTGGTGGGAATGTAAATTGGTCCAGCCCCTGGGGAGAGGAGTCTGGAGAACTCTCACAAGGCTAGACATAGACCTTTCATATGACCCAGCAATTCCTCTCCTGGGGATATACCCCAAGGACTCCATAACACTCAACCAAAAAGATACGTGTACACCTATGTTCATAGCAGCACAATACATAATAGCTCAAACCTGGAAAGATAGCTACCAGATGGTTTCACTCATATGTGGAATCTAGAGAGCTGATTTACATAAACTTGTCAAAAAAGACAAAATCCATAAAACAAAGCAAACAAACAAAAAATAGAAGGTGGGAGGGTAGGGATACAGAAATTTGGGGGCTGGGTATAGTGTGGGACTATACATTGTAATCTTACAATCTTGTAAAATACTATGAGTAGCAAATAAAAAAAATGTGTTGGAAACTCCTTTTTATAGTTTTTCCTTTTTTGTAGATACTGTGTTTTAGACACCAAGAACAACTCCATGCTTCTACTTTACTTCTCAAAAACTGTTCATCGTCAAGCTTTTTATCTCAGTATGTGTATTGGTGAAGCTTTCAAATGACATCAGGATGTAGAGTTTGAAAGCATGTAGCCTGAGTGTATTTTCATATAAATGGAATTAATAAATGAACAGTATTGAAAGAATAGATCTAAAATGTTTATGTTTACTTCTTCCTAGTGGGACACTTGAATTTAAAAATGAGTAAAGTTCTTTCAGTCTTCTGTTTCTCCAACTTGATCTTTCCATCTCACTCCCCAATTCTGACACAATGACTAGGACAGAAGAGACACTCAGAAAATATAGTTGCTAACAGTGTCAAGGAGTCTTAAATATCTTTTTAATAACTATATTACATTTCTCTTAAATGAGATCTAATAGTTCCCAAGTACATATTTTTATATATCATTTTTCATCTACATGGTTTACTGATAAAATAACTTTAGAAAAAATAAATCAGTAAATTGACCACAAGTTAATTATAGATTTGACATTTTCAAAAGGTTAAAATTATAGATGGTATTTTATATGAATTTATACATGGGAAGTCAAAAACATCATTTCTATTTATGTCTTCTTGCATAAGGCCTATATCTTATTATAAGCCACATATATCTATTCATTTTGGGTTGATATTCAAGCCATTTTTATTATTTTATTAAGTCATGGGTGAATTTGAGTTAAAATATTGATAGAAGAAAATGCTATTAGCATCTTAATGACATCTTAAATGATTTTAAAATCTTACAAGAATTTAAAAAATTATCCTAAGATAGGCATATCTGAGTTATTCACTTTAACTGAGATATTTATGCAAGTATAATTATAAAAGACTTGAGTTCTGCCAAATAAATTATGCCGAGTTTTATGGGGATGGGTTTCAGGGTGTCTCTCTCCTTCTCCGGCAGGGTGTCCTCCAGGGGAAAGGTAACGGGCTGGTTCTTTCTCGCTCACGACAGGGGTGACACGAAGTAAAATACACCAGGGGACTCTTAGCGTGAATCTAGAATCTGAGTCCTTTAGAGTCCCAGAATCCTAGAGTCCGTTTATTAGCAAAGTGGACATGAGTTAAATAGAAAAGCAATGAACTTAATTATTGTTGAAATATGACAGAAATTACAGGTTTCTTAACAGTCAGCATGCCCCTAAGGTAGGGGGTTGGTATGACAGGAATTGATGAGATACAAGACAGTTATTCTCCATGACACAAGCAACTTAATTATCCAAAGGTATCTGAGAGAAGCATAGGGGTTAAACCCATAGGGTGAGACAGAGAGAAGATGGATATCAAAAGGCCATATAGTTTGGAATTTCTCTTGTCTGGGGTCTGAGGTGTGTGATGAAGTATGTGATAAGATGTGTTCTTCTGTGATCAGAAGGTGACTTTGAATGAGTGAATCTGTGGCCATGTGGACTGTAGTTAATGGAGGGAAGTACTGGGGTATCTGTGGGCCTGAGAGTCAAGAAGGAAAGAACCAAGTCTGAGTTTCCCCCCTTATGCTCACCTCAGTTGAGAGAGACTTACCAAGAGGTTATCTTCTCAGACCTCCATCCAAAGATGGGGGTGGTTCTCCCTAAGCTCTATCAGGCTTACACATGTTCCCAACAGATGGGAACATTCTTCAGTGTTCTCTTTAGTACACAGTTCATGCTCAAAAGTTAATTCAAAATATTTTTCCCTTTTGTTAAGCTTTTAAATTTTTTTTAGGGACTGGATAGTGGTGTACCTGGTTGAGCACATGTATACTCCAGTGTACTTCTGCCGATCACAACCTAACCAACACAACGATTGCCACCTCAACATGCTTCACCTCAGACTGTATCCAGAGACTTCACTTGTGGAATGACAACCCTTCAGCTTCAATACTCGGGTGAGACCTTTCCTTTCATAGTATACTCTAATTCCATCTCAGGTGGTTCACTTTCTAACAAAGTCCTAAAACCTAGATATACACCAGTTTCTGTGAGAGAGAGCATATGTTCACACGTAAACTACTGCAAAATATATACCTGAAAGCAGAAGTACACTAGAGTTTGCAGTGAGTATCCCCCTAACACTTCCTCTCCACTATTCCAAGCTTTGGGTCCATGATTGCTCAATAACTTGTTTGGCTTCGTATGTTAATTCTCTTTTCAGTCACAAGGTTCCAGATGTCATCAGGATGCCGGCCAGGCTTCCCTGGACTGAAGACCCCACCAATGTGTCCTGGAGCTCAGCTTCCCCAGAGACCCACCCTACTAGGGAAAGAGAGAGGCAGACTTGGAGTATGGACCGACCAGTCAATGCCCATTTTTAGCGGGGAAGCAATTACAGAAGCCAGACCTTCTACCTTCTGTAACCCACAATGACCCTGGGTCCATGCTCCCAGAGGGATAGAGAATGGGAAAGCTATCAGGGGAGAGGGTGGGATATGGAGAATGGGTGGTGGGAATTGTGTGGCATTGTACCCCTCCTATCCTATGGTTTTTTTAATTAATACTCTCTTAAATAAAAAAAAACTCAGAGACTTCTTTCTGTTATATTTTAGAATTTCTAGGAATCTCTTAATTTTTTAAACCTAGATCTTGAAAATATATTTATCTATGAGAAAGAAAGAGAATCAGAACAGAATTCTGGCTTAGGAGCAGCTGTGGATTGAACTCAGGACTTTTGCGCTTGAGGACTCCACACTTAATCTGTTATGCCATCTCCTGGGCCAACATTCAGTCTTTGCTTGTGAGTTTACAATCAATAACTAGTTGTTCTGTAAAATGAGGGAGGAGAAGCAAGCTTTGTTTCATTGCCCTGAACAAAATCACAATTAAAGAGAGAGTAGCAGAAGGAAGATACAAAATATGAAAATAAACAAAGATGAAGAAAAATTGAGTTAGTGTGGTCTAGGAGGTAGCACAGTGGACAAAAGCACTGGACTCTCAAACATGAGGTCCTAGTTCAATCCCTGGCAGCACATGTAGCAGAATGATGTCTGTTTCTTTTTTTGTCTCTAGCTCTTTCCATCCCTTTCATTAATAAATAAACAAATAAAATATTTTTATAGAAAGAAAAAATGAATTAGTAAAGGAAGGAACAAATCAGAGTGAGAAATACAGTGAAAAGTTAACGTGTGACACGCTGAGGGATAAAAGAAGAATTCTATTGGACTGGCAAGAACCATGCATTTATTTTTTTTTAATTTTTTATTTATAAAAAGGAAATACTGACAAAAAACATAGGATAAAAGGGATACAACTCCACAATTCCCATCACCAGAATTCTGTTTCCTTTCCCCTCTCCTGATAGCTTTCCTATTCTTTTTTTTTGTACATTACAGTCAATTTATTTATTTATTTGTTAATGAGAAACATAGGAGGAGAGAGAAAGAACCAGGCATCACTCTGGCACACGTGCTGCTGAGGATTGAACTCAGAACCTCGTGCTTGAGAGTCTGATGCTTTATCCACTGCGCCACCTCCTGGACCACTACAGTCAATTTTTTAAATTTAATTTAATTTTACTTATAAAAAGGAAACATTGACTAAATCATAGGATAAGAGGGGTACAACTCCATACAATTCCCACCACCAGAACTCTGTATCCCCTCCTCTTCCCTGATAGCTTTCTTATTCCCTCTGGGAGTATGGACCCAAGGTCATTGTGGGGTACAAAAGGTGGAAGGTCTGGCTTCTGTAATTGCTTCCCCACTGAACATGGGTGTTGGCAGATCAATGCATACTCCCAACCTGTCTCTCTCTTTCTCTAGTGGGAGGGGAATCTGGGAAAGCAGGGCTATAGGACACATTGGTGGGGTCTTCTGTCCAGGGTAGTCTGGTTGGCATCATGGTAGCATCTGGTAGCATCATAGTGGTTGAAAAAAGAGTTACCATATAGAGCCAAACAAATTATTGACCAATCATAAATCTAAAGGCTAGAAAAGTTCATATGAAGAGTTGGGGAGGGGTCTCTGTTTTGTAGATATTTAGTAGTTCTATTTTAGTTATATTCCAAAGAGCCCATGACTATACCAGTTTTTTTTTTTCCTAAGAATGACACCTGATATGCAGGTGGATCTAAGTTATTGTCTGAGGAGATGATATCATGGCTAGAAAAAGGACCAGGAACCTGGTTCAGGGAAGAGAGTAGTGCCCAAATAAGGGAAAGTTGTATAAATGTTGTTGACTGTAAACCCCATCGATTTGATCTGATTTGGGGTCCATATTCAGTTTAGGAGCCTATGTGACCTCTGCATCCCTGTAGATCTGAGCTCACATTCTGTGGTCATGAGTAGAAACATTCCAAGATGCCCCAATTTCAGGACTCTGTGTGTGTCTTTCAAGGTTCAGAGAATTTTCAATGAGCATGGCCACATGCATTTACAGAAAGTGAAAGAAATCACATTTCAGGACCAGTGAGATAGTTCTGTCACCACTGCACTGGTGAATGCTTTGGTGCTGTAGTGCTGCTCTCTCTCTCTCTCTCTTTTGTATTTCTTTCCATCTTATCTCTCTTTTTGTATCCAAAAGTTCCGTCTAGAGCAAATGAAACCTAGGGGATGATAAGAAAAAGCAATCTTTCCAGTCTTGGTGTCTTCATCTGTCTTTGTTCTCTTGTTATCAGCCATGGCCATATAACAAACCAACTAAATTTTAGTGAGTTAAAATGCAAAGCATCATTTTGGTCATTGTTTTTCATGTAAATAGATTTGTGGGGTGGTTCTTCTGATTTCAGTGAGGACCACAACAGTGGTTTACTGTCAGCAGGGGAAGGTGATTTTGCTTGCTTTGTCTCTGTGCTGTTGTTTGGCTTGTTTGTTTGTTTTTGCCTCCATGGTTATTGCTGGGGCTCAGTGCCTGCACTAATAATCCACTGCTCCTGGTGGTCCTTTTTTCCATTTAATTGTATAGAACAGAAAGAAATTGAGAGAGCAGAGGAAGATAGACATCTGCAGACCTGCTTCACCATGTGTGAAGCGGCCCCACTGCAGGTGGGGAGCAGGGGACGCCAATCAGGATTCTTGAGCAATGCCTTGCTCAAGAATTTGTAGAGTGTGCTTAGCTTAGTGCCACAGTCTGACCCCCTTTCTTTGGTCTTTTACTGGCTTATGAGATCACTTGTTTGGAGACAGACCAGGGATATGAGTTTAGATGGGATAACCGAGGCTTTCTTAGTTGTTTAAGCTCATCTGGTTTTGCCCACATGGCAGAAGAAATGTTTCCAGAGAGAAAGAAGGTATAAGCATATAGGGCTTAAGGCTAGCACATCATTATTTTCACTGCATCACATAAGCCAAAGCAAGTCACAAGGTCAGCTTGATACAAAGGAAATATAGACTCCACTTCTTGAAGACAGAATTGCTACAAGGAATCTGGTAGAGTGGACAAAGTAAAGAGCATATGGAGGGGGTTCACTGGATATGGGAACCCATGCCTGTGGTGGAAGAAAACTTAAATAGATGGTGACTGTAGTTTGTATCCAGTTATAAGAAAAAAATGTATTCAAAGGACAACTTTTTAATTTTTTAAATTATCTGTATTTACTTATTGGCTAAAAACAGCTATAAAATGAGGTGACAGAGAGGGTGAGAGACAGAGAGACACCTACAGCACTGCTTCACCACTTGCAAAACTTTTCCCCTACAGATGGGGACTGGGGGCTTGAACTCATGTCCTTGCACACTGTAATATGTGAGCTCAAACAGGTGCACCACCACACAGCCCTGAAAATCTCCAGTAAAATGATGAAAGATAAGTAAATGAATCCATCTCCCTACATGATCAAGTTAGCTCTAGACTTCTTACTGCATTTATTTATGGATCTAAATATATACCTAGACTCTAATTTTGGATACTGGATTTGGTTCAATAGCTTTCTTATTCCAGTTGTAAATCTTTGAAAACATACTCCACCATTTAATTCTTACTGCCCAAATCTCTCCTCATATAAAATCATAACTGAACCTGATATGTGTGTTATGATACCTGAGATCTGTCAGACTACATTCATACTTCTGCAGTAGCTTTCATTTAAAATGAATTGACAACGGAAAACAGAAACACAATACCTGGCTCTTATTCAAATCAGCAGAGATATTGTGCTTATTACTTGATTTAGTAGGCAAGCAAAAATAGGCCACTCACAAAACATATCTTCTGTAAAGTTTCATAGGCGGGAGCTCTGAAGTAGAAGAGTAATCAAAGTCTCCATCACAAAGCTAATCAAGTCTTCTTCTAAAGGAAATCTGCTCTGTGGATGGAGGGTGACAGCACTTTACAGCCCTTCAGAGACTCTTGGTAGAGACATCACAAGATAAGAGGAACACAGCCTTGGGTTTCAAGGTGCTTCTCCTTATTGCTAGGGATGACAGAATCTATTTCATCTTAACTGATACTCTGTCCTTTTCCCCCCAACCTTTGCACTGGACTGATTTTTGGCTGGTGCTGGGGAACACATAGGTGATCTTTCTCAGAAGTCTTGGGAGAGTCTCATGTGCACAGGACATGCACACACTGTTAAACTATTTCTCCTTACTTTTTCTCTTATTAATCTAATGATGTTTGTGAGGTTGTAAAACCTAAAAGAGCATAGGAGGAACACACACACACACACTTTTTTCTAGTTTTACCTTATCTTTTTTTTATTATTTTACAAAACTACATGTCAGCAGGGGTTTAAATCCACATCATTCCCACCACCGGAGTTCTCAATCTTCAGTCTCCTCGATGCAATCCACCACAGTTCCCCTAAAGTTGTAGACATGGGCCAACCATCATCTCTACAATTATTTGTCCCCATTTATACATAATTCCCCTTTTTATCATACTTCATGCTAATATTACTTACTATTTCAACAGCTTTTCTGTCTATAGTTTTTCCTAGATGGAAAGGCACTTTCACCTCCTATACATGAGGAAGATTAGTTAAGAACAACAACGATGGCTGCTCTGTTTTCTCCTCTCAGGACCAAGAGAGTTTGTTTAGCACTTAGAATATTCACTCTGTGGATTTCAGTAATTTTTCTGAGACTACAGAACCATTTTTTGTATTTGATACTTCAAGATGTCTTCCTCTAACAAGGCCTTTAGTCTGAATCTGTAGGGCACCTCTTTCTCTCCCTTGTGCCCATGTAATTCTAAACTGTAATTTTTCACATGACCAGTTCTTAAAGGAGCAAACAGCTCCACAGACTTCTTGCACACCCTTGACTCCAGAAATTTACTATTTGTCTCTAAGGAGATTTTTTTTTCAGGAAGATTTCATATAATCAGCAAAGCAAGAAATTATTATGTTATGTAGAAGGCAGGAATCTCACCAGAGGGATACATTAATAGTTCCAAAAGCCATCCTTTGTTCTGTCTCCCTTCCATATTTTCTGAAATACTTTTAGTTGCCTAAGTCTTTTTTTCAGATATTTATGCAAAAAAACTGCACGAAAAGACTGAATTTAATTATAAATGTTTCTTGTTAATAGTTTGCAAAGAGCCACAGACCCCTCTGGATTTTTCTTTAGTGATGATTAATTATGGATACATCAAATATTCAGGGGGAATATTTTTGATAAAGACTCTTCATCTTATAAAACTTTACTTCTGTATTCCCCATAAGTGTAAAAGAAGCCCCTGTTCTTTTATGAAGCAATAACTCTGAACTGCAGTGGCTAAACAATAAAAATACAATTATGAAAAAGGTTAGGTGATTTACCCCCATCCCTTTAATTCTCCAAAATGTCAATTTCTCAAAAGCTAAAACTCAAGTTGTTCCAGTCAAGGGCATCCACATGCTTCAGTAAAAATTCTATGTTGAAATTCTGATTTTTCATGTGTTTTTCTACCCTAGAAAAGCAAGTCTCAACAATGTCAATTTTTCTTCAGTGAATCACCATCTACAGCTATATAACACCATCTCCACTGCTTTTGACTTACTGTTCTTTTATTGTGAGTTCTCCTTTTCTTATTTCATTATGGTAACTAGTGGTTTGCAGTACAGTTACAGACACATGGACAGTTTATCTCCCATGATAAATATCTTCCCACCATTCCTACCACCAACCCAAGTCCCTCTTTGCTACTGTGCTCTATCAAAGGTTAGAGAAAGTTATGTAAACCAATGGAACACAAAAATGGTAGAGTCAGCCGCACACAGATCTGACATGATAAATTTTTAAGATAGGAAAAATGATAAAATATAGAGATGGGCATCATACAGTGTTTAGAGAAACTGTCAACCAAGAGAAACTGAAAGTGATATCTATGCAGCAAACATAGAGCATTAACAGACATAAAGGATCGTTTATTACATGTGAAATCTCCTTTCATGACTATACCTTTTCCAGCTATGTGTGTTCCAGGGAAGAAAGCTGAATTGGATCTCTGAGAATGCGGCTATTCGACGGCTTTGCTTAATGGCTAGATGTGGAGATGCCATTTCCAGCTAGAGGGTGATTACTTCCTCATAATTGTTGTGTTGCCTTTTTAATTAATTAATGTTATTATTAATTATTGGACAGACACAGAGAGAAATTGAGAAGGGAGAGAGAGATAGAGATGGGAAGAGAAAGAGAGACAACTGCAGTCCTGGTTTCCCCCTGCAGGTGAAGAGCAAGGGCTTGTGCACTGTAATGTGTGTGCTTAACCAGGTGCACCAACACCCAGGCCCCCATTGTCATGTATAGTTTAAAATATTATTTGCTTATTTATTTTAATGAAAGAGATACAATGAGGGAATCTTTCTTTCTTATGTCTCTCTCTCACAGAGAGAGAAGAGAAAGAGAGAGAGAGAGAGAGAGAGAGAGAGAGAGAGAGAGAGAAAGATAGAAGAAGAGACCAAAGCACTGATCAGGTTTGACTGACCATGGTGCTGGGGATTGAGCCTGAAATTTCAGAGCCTCTGACATGAGATTATTTTTGTCCAAACATTATGCCTTCCCCCAAGCCCAACTATCATATTTTTACTGAACAAGTCTATTCATTTCTCTTGGAAAGGTAGATTATTATTACAATCACCTTTTGTCCTGTTGGCAGGATATGGAAAGACTGCCTGTCTGTCTTCAGTTCTGCAACTTTCTATGAACTTCCTTTAACCATACTGCTTGACCCAGCATTTTCTTCTCTGTCCTCAGGCAGGCTGACTGACTGACTGCGTCCTTCACTGCATTCCCTCCTCAGGCAATCGAGGCCACATTGCTCTACAAACTGCTTTGCCAACATTATCACATTATTGTCTCCTGAACAAAGTTTTGTTTGACTTTTCTTGATGCCTCTCCTTTTCTTGATGCCTCCACCAGCCCCAGCCCCAATCAATGTATCTTCTTTTTCCAAATGTGTGTCTTATTTCTGAATATGTGCATTCTGTTTCTGAAAAAAAAAAACTTTAAAGTTAAAAGACAAGGAATGGTGTTAGCAAGAAAAAAAACACAATACCTAGCTGTATTGTACTTTCAGTAAAAAAAAAAAAATCAATTTTTAGCATGCCTCATGGAATAATGACCATATATAGCATATATCTATACTGAAAAAACATTTTTGACTTGAAATTCAAATTTAATAGTTAATCTTGCAAATTCAATCATAGTAGAAACTTCTCCTTGGCTTATCATAACTACCATTCACTTCTCTACCAGGCCCCACCAGAAGGAATATATAAATGTGGGCTCCAGGAAATTTTCAACTATCTCATAATCTTTTCCCTTTTGAGGTTGTTTTAATCAGTTATATTCCTTCTCATCTTGTTCTAATCAAATATAACATGTTTTTATTCTAAATGACATTTATTTTGCTTTTTGCAGAGACTGTAACAGCCTCAAAGCAAAAACTATGAGCTTATAGAACCATGTGTATTAATATTTACCCAGAAATCCCTTGGAAGTCAGGTTTACTGTAGAAACAATCTCTTCATAGATCAGATAAGTTTTCCAGAAGGGTAAAACTGGGATAAAAGTTCTTTGTGTATTATCTTATTTACTCTGAATCATTTTCATTTAGCTCATGCATGTATCTTCTCTGTTGCAAATTAAAAAATAGCATGGTTTTCTATGCAGATGGCATGCTTTTATTGTCATGAATTAGAATGGATTTAATTGACAGTGGGCTATGCTATTCAATCATTGTCAGGAAAAGCAATAAAAGAGTCTCAAATATTCTAGAAATAATTTAACCACTTTGGGTCGATATCCCACACCATTTATCTAACTTATATACCTACTCAAACAACTAATTAATGTTTTCATTTATCTTTCAGTTAAACCTGCAAACTTTTTAATTGGGAAGAATCTTTTAAATTCAGATTGCTTACTATTTGACAAGCTCTGTTTATTAATAAGCTTCTCTATTTTCAGTGCTTGAATTTTGTTTCACTGTGTTGATTTCACATTTTTGTGCAGTACTTTTAATATTATTTTTAATCTTTTCGTCTTTATTTACTGGATAGAGACAGCCAGAATTGGAGAAGAAAGAGGGAGGTAGAAAGGGAGAGAAACAGAGAGGTAACTGCAGCACTGCTTTACCATTTGCAAAACTATTTCCCTGCAGGTGGGAAGGGGGACTTTAACCTGGGTCCTTGGACATTGTAATATGTGCACTCAGACTGGCTGCACCACCACAGAAGCCCCTGCAGCATTTTTTTAATTGCTATGTTCACAATGGTGTTGAAAGTTGGAGAGGTATTGATTAGTCAATAGTTTGTTGGCTCAGATGGAGTCAGAAATAGCTCTGAGTGATAACTTTGTTTCCATTCTAAATTCTCCCTGGAGTCCCTCTTTGTGGAAGCTGACTCACTCAGCCTAAAGCAATAGTCTACCTCTGATTCCACATCAATCAATCACATTAAGTTGTAACTTAACATTTTGCAAAGTTAAGGCAAGAGAAATCGTATCAAGTGACATATATTTGGTAGCTGTGCTATTTATATATTTCCATGTGCTTACAACTATCTTAGAATGTATCTGCACCATTTTGCATAATCCACTATAAATGGGCACTTTTGTGTACCATGCTTTCCCACTGTCATTAAAAAAAGGCCAGAAATATAGAGTAATGTCAGTAATGCCTGTATGTATCACAAACATGGTGCTGAGGATGAAGTGTAATCTATTACACACCATCCTCTTTTTGCAAAGACTCAGAGATTTCTTTTTCTCCCTGGATCCTAATTCCAAGGTTAACTGTATTTCTCCTTGGAAGTTTATAGCTTTCTATTTTCAAATGCTGTGAATATTATGATGTGTTTATATATGTGTTTAATATATATATGTGTTTCCAAGGGTTGCTGGAAATCTAATTGCCAATGGTGCAGATTTTGAGTAAAATTTGACTCAGAACTAAAATCCATTTTTAACTATAGGTGCAACATCTAAGGCATAAACATTTTTTTTTTGCAACAGTCCCATCACTGTTTCAATGTACTTTTCTACTTTAATTTTTTTTCTGATTTTCACACCTACTCCTCTTAAAAGTCTACTTTAAGAGGTTATTGCAGAACATGAAACATGAGAAAAAGTAAAATTATCAAGAGAAGAGTAATGAGCATCTACGATGTTGAGTAATATCAAATGATCTAATTTATGAATCTCTCTTGTCCCAGAATGAGGAGCTTGATAGTTTAGGGTCAAAAGGCAATTTGAAACCATGCAGTTAATTTTTTTGCCCAAAATTAAATGAATAGAGCACAGATCCATTAATTTGAATGAATTCAATACAGGATAATTACTAAGCATTAAGTTTACAAGTCTCTTAGTAAACAAACAAAAACAACGAAACAAACATCTAAGGTGCTGAAAACCAGAGATAAAGAGGAAACCTCAGGCAACAGAGGAAAAATAATGATACACAGAGAAACACAGATACAAAATAATGTAGACTTGACTTTCAAAGGAAATAGGAATGTACATATATCTTATGTATACTTTGTATGTATCTCAAATTAGGAGTGAAGTGAGAATTTAAGGTAAAAGTATCGTATTCTCTAAAATGGTAAGTTGGTAATGAGTGTGTGAGCAAGGAAGGTTCTGGGGAGGACTGACTTATCTTTGCCAGTTTCAGTGCCTGCTGGTCAGCAATCTTTAGTATTTTCTTCTTTTTAAAAATATGTACTTATCTCCAGATTTTATTTATCTTATTTACACTTTTAAATTAATTAATTAATTATTGGATAGAGATAGAGAGATTCAGAGGGGCGGAGGAGAGAGAGAGAGAGAGGAAAAAAGACAGAGCGGTACCCCCTGCCCTACTTCCTCTCTTGTGAAGCTTTCCCTCTGCAGGTAGGGACCAGAGGCTTGAACCTGGATTCTTACACACTGTAATGTATGTGCTTAACCAGGTGCCCCATTGCATGCCCTTTCTTTCCTTCTTTGCCAATCCCTTTATTGAAGAAATGTTGATTTGCACTGCTGTTATTGTCACATGTGTGCAGTTTTTCCCCTTGATAGATGTCAGCACAACTCAACTTGCCACCAGTATGTCTTCTTCCTCCAGCAGAGGACACTAGGTCCCCATGCCTATCCCCAGGCCCCTTCTACCCGAGTTTGAACTTCTGCAAGAGACAGTATCCAATTCAAGTCTTAGACTGTGTTTCTTGACTCGCAGTTGCTCACTTCATTTTCTGCATCTGTCTTTCCACAGTCATCCTATATGTTCCTGTCATTGCATCAGAGCCTATACTGATCTACGATAATTTTGTTTTAACTTTATTCTGTAAAAACCTTATGCACAAGTAAAGATCAATGTACATGAAGCTGCATGTCTACCCCTCACCACAGGGTTTTTACTTTGGTGCCCTACTTACAATTTGGTCAGGTCCTGCTTTTAGTTTCCCTTTCACATTTTCTTATTCAACTTCTGTTGATGAGTGGGATCATCCCATACTCATCTTTATCTTTCTGACTTAGTTCACTTAACATAATTCCTTCTAGCTCTGTCCAAGATGGGTCAGAGAAGTTGGGTTCATTGTTCTTGATAGCTGCATAGTATTCCATTGTGTATATATACCACAGCTTTCTCAGCCACTCATCTGGTGTTGGGCACCTGGGTTGCGTCCAGGTTTTAGCTATTATGAATTGTGCTGCTATGAACATGGGAGTACACACCTCTTTTTGATTGGGTGTTATGGAGTCCTTGGGGTATAACCCCAGGAGAGGAATTACTAGACCATATGGAAGGTCCATGTCTAGCCTTGTGAGAGTTTTTCAGACTGTTCTCCACAGAGGCTGTACCAATTTACATTCCCACCAGCAATGTAAAAGGGTTCCTCTGTCCCCACAACCTCTCCAGCATTTGTTGCTGCTGTCCTTTTTGATGTATGCCATTCTTACAGGAGTGAGGTGGTATCTTAGTGTTGTCTTAATTTGCATTTCACTGACAATCGGTGACCTAGAGCAGTTTTTCATATTTTTGTTAGCCTTTTGGATCTCCTCTGGAGTGAATGTTCTGTTCAGTGGGGGTTGGGAGTGGGTGGGAGGGATGGGTCACAGTCTTTTGGTGGTGGGAATGGTGTTTATGTACACTCCTAGTAAAGTGTAGTCATATAAATCACTAGTTAATATGAGAGGGGAAAATTAATTGTATGTCTCAAAGTTTTTCAAAACACAAACTGAATCTTTTCAATATATAGGCTGTGTAATTGATATGCAGACTCTCTCAAAAGCCTAGAACAAGTAGATCAGAAGCAACCAATAGCACAGCTATATACAAGATACTGGGTACTGTACAGCAAACCCTAACAAAAGGACTTTTCAAAGTTAACCCAATTACCAAATAATGTGATGATAACATTAACTATCGATTGTCTTTTTGAACCCTAAGACAGCAGGAACCTCACATCTCCACTATAGAGCCTCTACTTCCCTGGAACCCTTGGATGGGGCCCACTTTCCCGTATGCCTCTCCCAATCCATATCAAATAATATTGCATCTGCCGATCACAACCTAACCAATGAAGCGATTGCCACCTCAACATGCTTTACTTCAGACTGTGTCCAGAGACTTCACGTGTGGAATGACAACCCTTCAGCTTCATTACTCGGGTGAGACCTTTCCTTTCATAGTATACTCTAATTCCATTCCAGGTGGATCACTTTCTAACAAAGTCCCAAAACCTAGATATACACCAGGTTCTGTGAGAGAGAGCATATGTTCACATGTAAACTACTGCAAAATATATACCTGAAAGCAGAAGTACACTAGAGTTTGCAGTGAGTACCTCCCTAACACTTCCTCTCCACTATTCCAAGCTTTGGGTCTATGATTGCTCAACAATTTGTTTGGCTTCGTATGTTAACTCTCTTTTCAGTCACCAGGTTCCAGATGTCATCAGGATGCCGGCCAGGCTTCCCTAGACTGAAGACCCCCCCCACCAATGTGTCCTAGAGCTCTGCTTCCCCAGAGACCCACCCTACTAGGGAAAGAGAGAGGCAGACTAGGAGTATGGACTGAGCAGTCAATGTCCATGTTCAGTGGGGAAGCAATTATAGAAGCCAGACCTTCTACCTTCTGCAACTCACAATGATAATGGGTCCATGCTCCCAGAGGGATAGAGAATGGGAAAGCTATCAGGGGAGAGGGTGGGATATGGAAAATAGGTGGTGGGAATTGTGTGGAGTTGTACCCCTCCTACCCTATGGTTTTGTTAATTAATCCTTTCTTAAATAAAAAAGAAAAAAAAAGATCAATGTACATGTGCCTGGATTTAGTATTTGCTTATGATCTTTCCAGAGGACACAATTGAATCCATGGCAGATGTCCAAAAATGTTTTAATTAATGTTTTTTTTAAATCAACATTTAGATATTAGAGAAATTAATTGGTCAAAGCCCAGAATTTTTATTAATGTTTTATGTTTTACATGAAGATTTAACAAGAATTCATTTGCTAAGGTTCCACAAATAAATTCTTTGTTTTTATATGTCATAAATAGATTTTTATTAGTCCAAACAAGTCTGAGAAGAAAATATTTTTCAGAGCTTTTGAACTTGGCTTGATGTGTATAGAGTGTGTCATACATAATTAACATCTTCCAAAGATATTAATTTACATACTGAGTTAAGAACAACTGAACCAGATTAGAAGCCCATATGGAAGCAAGGGCCTGCTTTAGTATCCTGAATCCTCCTGGCATTGAATACTTATTATTTGTAAATGAAAAGAAGAAATCCTTTTTTTGGGGGGGTAGAAACATTTATTATTTTGAGTGCAGTTGAAATCAATTTAACACTTAGAGTATCTATATTCTACCTACAGAAATCGGAATAAGTAATAGCTTAAATTTCCCTAGAAGGCATCTGTTTATATTATTCTCTGTCTTAGAAATCATAGAAAGCATAGCTGCCAGATCATAATATCAGCATAACAGTACTTCTTGTATGCTTGTTGTCTAATTTGAATAAAAATTGTACTGTGAATTTAAAAATGCTTTACTTAGCTACATGTATATGTAATATAGATTTTAGTATATTTTCATTAATAAAACTAAGTTTTATGTGTTAACACAGTTGTGTAATAAATCCCAGAAACAGGGAGTCGAGCGGTAGCGCTGCAGGTTAAGCGCACATGGCGCAAAGCACAAAGATCCTGGTTTGAGCCCCCGGCTCCCCATCTGTAGGGGAATCACTTCACAGGCGGTGAAGCAGATATGCAGGTGTCTATCTTTCTCTCATTCTCTCTGTCTTCCCATTTGCTCTCCATTTCTCTCTGTCCTAACAATGATGACATCAGCAACAACAATAAGTACAACAACAATAAAAAAAAAGCAAGGGCAACAAAAGGGAAAATAAATAAATAAATATTAAAAAATTAAAAATAAATCCCAGAAACATTAATATATACACCTTATTCAAGGTTGGGAAACAGATTGTAATGGTTAACTCTGAGGTAGTGCCTTCAAATGACATCATTTCCCCAGCTGCCTTAAAACTCAAACTGTGATTACTTTCCCCACAGCTAATATGTTGCACCATTTCCTCTTGGATGACATGAAGAAGATATTAAATTACATCATCAGAATATTTAAAATGTGTCTATTTATTTACTTACTTATGACCAGAGCACTGCTAGGCTTTCGCTTATGATGGTTCAGGGGCTTGAACCTGGTACTTTGCAGCTTTAGGCAGGAGAATTTCTTTGAAGAATCATTGTGCTATCTCCCTTGCTCAAGAAAAGAAAAACCTCTTTTGACATCATTATGATTTCATTGAATTATTGATATATTGAACTATTCACTTCTGATCATTCTTTTATTTAAGGTATTGTTCGTCAAACTGTACATATTATGTGCAAGCGTGTGTGTGTGTATGAGAATGTTTGGTTATACGTAGTTAAAGATGAACTGTGTAAAATATATAAAGCAATTTGTCCTGTTCCTAGACTTATGAGATACTAATGTGAGGTATGAAAACTAACCTTAGTGAAGTTTGCTAGGACTTGTAGTTGAGTATCATGCGATGGCCAAGGTGATAGTGTCTTCATTGTAAAAAGATTGTAATCTTTTGTTCCAGAAGCAATTTTTGCCTTAGTTACCTCAACTGACATTGGCGTAAAATCAGTGATATTTTATTCATGAAAATATATCTTTTGAATATAGCTCCCTATACACCAGAAAGACAAAAACATCACCACAATTGCATCTAAACTAATGTGTAGTTTGTGTAACACATTGACACATAAATTAAAAATTTCACTGCTAATGTCTACTTAACTCTATCATCAGACTCTGCTTTGGAATTCTGTTCAAGTAGTTAACCCTTAGTTCAGATTTTCTCATCAAAGATTACCAGAAATAAGAAGATATGGGCATTTCTAGTCTCAAAAATAAATAAATAAATAAATAGATAAATATCCAGAGTAGGGATTAAAAGTTAAACCAACTATATGCTTAGTCTTTTGTGTTTTATTTCACTTGGTGAATTGTTAGATGTTTTCTTGTTTTTTTTTTCCTTGAGAACTGACTCACCCCACTACAAAGTGCCTCAGTCCTCACACAGGTTCTTCATTTTTCTATTGAGGGGTCATTCTTGTGCTGAAAACTTTCCATTTTCCATATGATTGATCTTTTTAGTTGGTAGGGGCATTCTAGCTGAAATGTTGGTTAGAAAACTCATACTCTTTCATCTTTGGCTTCATTTTCTGAAAGAAAAAGAATTGAGTTATTTTACTAGTTGTTGTGAACTGTTCAGATTTCCTCTGGGGAGAAAAACTAGTTGCTTTCAAAGCTTTGAGGAGAAACAAAAATGCTCCCAGGCTCACAAAAATAAATAAAAGGCAAGGTAGACTTTCAAAGACTGCACTGGGAGCGGGGTCTAAGAGAAAGTTTTATCCGTTTGAGAATCATTGAAACAAAAACATGTGAGAGATACAAGTAAACACTAAGAGAAAAAACTCTTGTAATCTGGATTAATGTGGTGATACCATTCATCTTGCTGATGAAGTCCAAGACTGAAATAAAAGACATACAATTTCTGTCTGGCATTTGTGAGCTTGAAAGTCAAAATAGGATTTAAACATTTGTGAATCTGATGCATTAGTGTGAATCCTACTACTGTACCTCCTCACTAACCTCAGCTTATGTGTTTTTATTCTATTTATTTTTTTTATTTGCCTCCAGGGTTATCACTGGGGCTTGTGCCTACACCATGAATCCACAGCTCCTGCAGGCCATTTTTCATTTGTATTGGATAGGACAGAGACATTGAGAGAGGAGAGGGAAATACATAGGGAGAGAGAAAGATAGACACCTGTAGAACTGCTTTACCGCTTACAAAGTGACTACTCACTACAGGTGAGGGCCGGGCAGGGTGGGGGTGGGTGGCGGTGGAGCTCAAACCAAAATCCTTGTGAAGGGTTCTTTTTGTAAAAAAAAATAATAATAATTTATTTATTCCCTTTTGTTGTCCCTGTTGGTTTATTGTTGTAGTTATTATTGTCATTGTTGTTGGATAGGACAGAGAGACATGGAGAGAGGATAGGAAGACAGAGAGGGGGCTAGAAAGACAATAAACCTGCTTCACCGCTTGTGAAGTGAATCACCTACAGGTGGGGAACCAGCTGTGCTACTACACGACTCCCCTTGTAAAAGGTTCTTGTGCTTCATAATATGTGCGCTTAACCTGGTGCACCACTTCTGGCCGCCAGTGAGTCCTTATTTTTTACAACAGGCCACTTTATCTTCTGAATTTTGAACTCTCCCTGCCAAGACTTTGTCTTGCATAATCATGAAGAAAAATTTTAAAAAAATAGTAAAAGAACAGAAGACATTATTTTCATGGCGACATTCTGAGGTACTCAGGCCTCCAGATGTTACCCAGTCATCCTCTCTTCTCGAAGTCGCATTCAGTGAGTACTACACTCTCAACAATGAATTAAGTTTGGTCTGTGTAGCCAGTGATATGCTGCAGGAGAGAGGGTATGTCCGTTAGGATTTTAGAGATTGGATTGTACCAGAAAGTTTTCTTCTTGGGTATCATAACTCACTCTCCTTTCATCTCTCTCTATCTTTCTTCCCTGTGTCTCCTATTACCATATATATTTTTTTTTCTTTTTTTTTTCTGAGGAGTAACTCCTCAAGTAGTTTCTGGAAAAGCTCATGTGACAATTACTAAGGCTTCTCAACTCCTGCATGAATGAGCTCAGAAGCACATCCTTCAATGGAAGTAGAGTTTGTGATGAGAATGGAAAGTGAGCTGACGTGCCTTACAACCTGTCTCCCAGCTAGAACCATCCTGCTAATGTACCCCCAAGGATTCTCACCCATAACATCTCTGAGATAACAAGTACATATGGCTTTAGGCTTCTCACCTGGTTGTAATTTGTATGTAATCAATAGATACATTTAAAATTTTTTTCATATTTTTATTTATTTATTAGATAGAGACAGAGAAAAATTAAGAGGGGAAAGAAGACAGAGAGGGAGAGGGACGGAGAGATACCTGCACCCTTGCTTTACCACTCGTGAAACTTTCCCCCTGCGGGGAGGGGCCCAGGGGCTTGAACCTGGGTCCTTGTGTACTGTAATGTGTGTGCTTCACCAGGTGTGCCACCATCTGGCTCCCCAGATTCATTTTTAAAGGCAATAATAAAGCATGAAATAACAGGGAGAAGATAGGAAGCTCTATTCAGGTGTCAACAGCTATCCTCTTAGTTATTATTACCCACCCCCATGATAAAAACTGCATTCAAAAATTTTTAATGGACACTGACTTTTGTTTTTGTTGTTGAGTTCTCTGAAGTCCTTATATACTTAGATATAAATCCTGTATCAAGCATCTGCTGTGTGAAAATGGAACCCTTCCCTATAATTCAAGGTGAGCTTAATATGTGACCTACATTTTGAATACTGTTGTGATTTTTTAATAAACAAAAGTCTTCCAATATCATCATTTTTAAAAATAAATCTCATGTATGTATTTTATTTATTTATTTATTTAATTTTTTATATTTTATTTTATTTTATTTTATTTATTTATTCCCTTTTGTTGCCCTTGTTGTTTTATTGTTGTAGTTATTATTGATGTCGTTGTTGTTGGATAGGACAGAGAGAAATGGAGAGAGGAGGGGAAGACAGAGAGGGGGAGAGAAAGACAGACACCTGCAGACCTGCTTCACCACCTGTGAAGGGACCTGCCTGCAGGTGGGGAGCCGGGGGCTCTAACTGGGATCCTGACGCCGGTCTTTGAGCTTAGCACCACCTGCGCTTAACCCGTTGTGCTACAGCCCAACTCCCTCATGTATGTATTTTAAAGAAGCTGGAGATAGTAAGGTTATTTGGTTGACTGTGAGATATCAGACTAGAATATAGCATACAAGGCTTGGCAAAGAGATTCCCACAACACTGTAGCAAGGTAATCTGTATTAGCTAATGAAATATTTTGTTAGCTGTCAGATTTCTTGAAAGTCCAGTGTGGTGGGGTAATTCTACACTTTCAAAATTTTGGTTTTTTTTTTTTTACTTATTATTGGACAGAGACAGAAAGAAATTGACATGGGAGTGGGTAGGTAGAGGGGGAGAGAGACAGAGAGACACCTGCAGCCCTGCTTCACCACTTCTGAAGCTGTCCCCCTGCAGATGGGGACCAAGGGATTGAACCCAGGCCCTTTCACACTGTAGTGTGTGTATTTTACCAGGTCATCATTGCCTGAACCCTACTTTTGTTGTTTTTCACCAAGAGTTAGTTGTCATGTCTCCAATTTGTTTGTTCCTATCAAAACAATTAGTTGAACATGGTAATTCAGTTAGAATCATGCTGACAAGTAAACTATGAGTTATCGTTTTCACTAATACTAATGCATGTCATTTAAATTGTCTCAATCAATAAGTTAAATCAATACAGTATAGTATTGAGTGTTATGTGGATGTGGAAACAAAAATAGTAAAATGTGAGAAATAGTACCCACAGCAATAACAATCTTATGAAGCATTTCCTCAATTAAAATAATTTAAAAGTATATAAGTAAACTGTAAAATACCAAGAAACAAAAATAAAATTTAGTTTAGGGAGGAAGAAATCTTAATTTAATGCATGCACACTCAGTAGACTCGTGACAACTCTATACCCTACTGTAGACCCTCTAACTCTTGAATGCTTTCACACTAGATGCTTTTTCCTTTGAATATATATATTTCCTGCTAGGAGGTGCCATGTTATTTACCGAAACAAAACAAAACAAAACAGGGTGGACATATTTCTTCTTTTTTATTATTTATTTATTTATTCCCTTTTGTTGCCTTTGTTGTTTATCATTGTTGTTAGTATCATAGCTGTTGCTGAGACACCTGGGATATAAGGTGCCAAGTTCAATATTCACTCTCTCCAAATACAAAAAGCAGTTACACCTTGATTCCACTTTTTTTTTAAAGCAGCATTTTTATTTGGATTTTCACTTGACTTGTTATCTAATCTATTTACTGGAATAGATTGAAGCTTAGCAGATATTGGTTTCTCCTTTTTTTAAAAAAAAAATTGTATTTTTAATTTTTCACTATTTGTATTTATTAGAGACAGCCAGAAATTGATAGGGAAGGGGGTTACAGAGGGAGCAAAAGACAGAGACACAAACAGAAAACCACCTGCAGCACTGTTTCACCATTCACAAAGCTTTCCCCCATCGGTGGGGACTGATAACATTTTTTTTTTTACTTATTATTGGATAGAGACAGAGAGAAATTGAGAGGGGAAATATAGAAAGAGACAAAGAGATAACTGCAACCCTACTTCACCACTTATAAAGTTTTCCCACTGCAGGTGGGGAGTGGGGGCTTGAACCTGGGTCCTTGAACACTTTAGTATATGTGTTTAGCCAGGTGTGCCACTGCCTGGCCCCTGTAGGTTTCTCCATTTTTTAAGTCACCTCATACTCTGACTCAGTTATTCTGTGTTTATAATAGTCCTAGTAAATCTTTGAAAAAAATTAACCTCTGGTTACTGCAAGAAACATATTATTGTTGATCCACATTGAAGGCAAGGTCCTATAGAGACCCACCTTCTGCAATCCATAATGATCCTGGGTCCATGCTTCCAGAAGGATAAAGAATAAGAAAAATTCCAGTGGAGGGGATGGGATACAGTGGTGGTGGCAATTATCGTATGGTCTTGCTGATCATCATTATTATATTAATAATAATAAAAAAACTGGTCAAAATCTTAAAAAAAGTATACTAAAATCTCTCAGTCTATCCTAAATTATTTTGTTCCCCAGCTATAGTTAGACACCATTTAACTTAGCAATACAGTCTGTGGGAAAGTTGTATAGTGTGGCTTCTTTTATCATGATGCTTATAGTGTCTTCTGAGGTATAATTGTCCACATATACATTTTATGTTCTGTAATGCTCGGCAGAGTGCTTGAGGGAGTAAATTGATGTCTTCCCTATGTTTACGAGCCTCATAAACACAGCAGACAGTCTCACACATATTAAATGGGATATTGAATGTGTTTGACGTGAACTGAACTGATAAATTCCCTCTCAAATTCAAGGCAAGAGGAGATACTTTATTTGTTTGCTTACATGAACAATCATAATCTGACTGCGGAAGGGAAATATTAGGACAATGGTATTTCTTTTTTTGAGTGTTGTAAAGAAATTTATGTCTCTTTTCTTGTATGTGCTGTCCTACTGAAATATTTTCCCTTTGGGTCTATGAACCAACTAAACTGTAATTGATTGTTTAACAGTGATGACTACTCTTGAAACAACATGGCCCTGAAGATTTTGTTTTTATTTGCATATAAGCTTGTAAGGTTCTAAGATATAAACCAAAGTGAAGGCTGAGGTCAGAATGACTTTAGAGGCTGGTTTTAGTTGTCACTTTGTTTTAATAGTTTTAGAGGAAGCATGCTTTTGTTCAATAGTTCTTAACATATTTGCAACAGAATTTTTGCAGTCATTAAACAAGCAAGAGAACATGCTAGAAAACAAAGAAGAAGGGGTCGAGCTGTAGCACAGCGGGTTAAGCTCACATGGCACGAAACTCAAGGACTGGCATAAGGATCCCAGTTGGAGTCTCCCCACTCCCCCCCACCTCCATGCTCCCCACCTGCAGGGGGGAGTCGCTTCACAAGCGGTGAAGCAGGCCTGCAGGTGTCTTCCTCTCCCCCTCTGTCTTCCCCTCCTTTCTCCATTTCTCTCTCCTATCTGGCAACAATGACATCAACATCAACAAACAATAATAATACACAACAATGATTAAAAACAAGGGCAGCAGAAAGGAAAATAAATAAATAAATAAGAAAACAAAGAAGGATGATCATCTTAGACTAGCTAAGTTCTGTCATGGCAGGTCCAAACTCTCAAGGGATGAGATCAGAGGACACTAAAAAAAGGTTAGATGGGGAGTTAGAAGGTTATATAGAAAATTGATAAATGTTACACATGTACCAACTACTGTATCTCACTGTTGACAGTAAACCATTAATCCCCCTACAAAAAGAAAAAAAAAAAGGAATCAAGGAAGGGAGGAAGGGAGGGGGAGGGAGAGGGAGAGACAGGAAGGAATGGAGAAAGAGAAAACTAGAGTTCAGTGCACAGTGAAGGAGGAAGTTGTCACTGGGTAGTGATTGAGGGGTGTAGACACTGATGCTGGCAACATAAGAAAGGACACCCGTGACAACCAAGGTGAGTTATTATTTCCCACAGTAAAGTGAGTAAAACTATTGGAATATGGATGAATTCGAAGAATTTTGCCAAGTGTACCTGCTAATTTAAATGCAAAGTCTTCTTCTGTTCCTCATTTTCCTGTGACTTGGCGACATGAGGAATGCCATATGACACAATTACTCTAACCTTTACCCTGGTTTTCCTCTGTGAACAGCGTTTTAGATAGCTCCTTTTAAATTCATAAGATCAAACCTATTGCTATATTCTTGACATGTACATACCTATAATGACATGTTGCTGGAAGTCTAATGAAAGTTTTAAAAGTCTTACAACACATGGACGTTCTTTAGCTGTGCTATGGCATACAAGGGGACATTGAATAAAAATTGCTGAAGCTATTGTCCAAAGAAGATCTCTCTCCATAGAAACCCGCTAGAACTGTGCACAAGGGGGAAAGGTAGTGCCCACCACACATGGCAATTCCTTCAAGCTCTGTGCACTCTGATTTAAGGTCACTAGACCTATTTTTTCCTAGTGAGATGCTGTGTAAACTTCTCTTGGCTAATGCCAGCAATGTAATGAGTCAGCTGTCAAATGATTAGTTTAACAATGCATCTCACGGAAAGAAGCAACTTACACAGTGAAACCATGTTTCTGTTGAGTACTTGAGTAGCTCCTTATCTGGACTAGAATGCTTCAGTTGGTCAGGTATCACTCAAATGATTGACATCTCGGGAGACGGAAGAGTATTGGGACTAGTTGTCTACTTCAAAACACGGATTAAAAAATAATCATTACAAAGCATGTGCCTTAGCTATTTTTGCCTCAACAGATGACAAAATGTCATTTCCTTTTCTTTTGTGTGGTTTGTTTTCTGTAGTGGTTCCCTGATCTCAACGACCTCTCCTTTCTCTGCAGTTGTCTTTGTGCAAAGCCTGTTCAGGCTCCCACAGGAGCTTCATGGCGCTGGCATTTGCAGGAGTTGGCGACGGCATTTCTCAAAATTTCCGTCTGTGCTGGAGAATAAGACATATGCATTGACATTTCCAGTTTTAGTACAATAGTTCATTAATTCTGTATCACAAATGCCACTTTGGGTTCTGATTCTTTTTCATCTTCCTTGCTTTTTTTTTTCAGTAATTCTCATCAGAGCCATCTTATTTTTTATTTTTGGTGTGTTTGTGTGGGTATTTTTCTAGACCCATTTTTGAAATTATATATGATTTGATTCACAGATACAATATACTGAGCTGTTACCATGCAATGGGCTGATTTTTGTGTCATGGGTGTGGTATCATGGCTTACAATTTTGATTTTTGGCTATATCTAATAGTAGTATTAGAATACAAAGATGATGAGCTAAGCCTGATATATAAAATTCTGGGAACATGCATATGTATATGTGTGGATGTTTAAAGAATGTAGTCCTTTTATTCACACAAATGTTCTGATGTAAATATTGAAATTAAAAGATATCTGTTATTGACTATTTTATTTTACTTTAAAAAATTTTTATTTATAAAAAGGAAACACTGACAAAAACCATAGGCTAAGAGGGGTACAATTCCACACAATTCCCACCATCAGAACTCTGGATCCCATCCCCCTCCCCTGATAGCTTTCCTATTCTCTATCCCTCTGGGAGTATGGACCCAAGGTCATTATGGGGTGCAGAAGGTGGAAGGTCTGGCTTCTATAATTGCTTCCCAAATGAACATGTGCATTGGCAGGCTGATCCATATTCCCAGTCTCTCTCTCTCTCTCTCTCTCTCTCTCTCTTTCCCTAGTGGGGGGGTGGACTTCAAGACACGTTGGTGGGGCCGTCTGCTTAGGGTAGTCTGGTTGGCATCATGTTAGCATCTGGAACATGGTGGCTGAAAAAGAGTTAACATACAAAGCCAAACAAATTGTTGACTAATTATGAATCTAAAGGCTGGAACAGTTCATATGAAGAGTTGGGGGGGTTTCTGTTTTGTAGATAGTTAGTAGTCCTATTTCAGTTATATTCCAAAGGTTCCATGACTATACTAGTTTTTTTGTTTGTTTGTTTGTTTTCTGAGCCTGATATCTCATATGCAGGTGGATCCAAATTATTATCTGGGGAGATGATGTCATGACTGGAAAAAGAACCAGAAGGCTGGATCAGGGAAGAGAGTAGCTCCCAAATATGGAAATGGTGTATAAATATTGTTGACTGTAATCCCCATCATTTTGATCTGATCTGGGGCCCATGTTCAGCTTAGGAGCTTATATGACCTCTGCATCCCTATAGATCTGAGCTCACATTCTGTGGTCATGAGTAGGAAAGTTCTAAGCTGCCCCAATTTCAGGACCCATCTTCCTCAGGTTCCCTCAGAGGATGGAACATTCTCTACCATTGTTGATCCAAGTTGAGAGCAAGGTCCTATGGGGGGCCCACAAAGGGATCTATTGTGTTGTTCCTGATAGAGATGACCAGTACCAATGGAGAGGGGGATCTATTCGAGGTCTAGGTTCATCATGTCTGTTTGGGAATCTCAGGACTCCCCGACTAAGGTCCCAGATGATGGGGTGGTCTGATAGTGACTAAAGAGTCGTCATTAAAGTCTGTCAGTCTCTTGCCCTTATTAAGCTTTTGCAGTCCTTGCTTTGCTAAGGTTAGCTTTGGAGTGACTGAGGGAAGTGTAATAGGAAGTAGGTGAGGAGGGTATATAAGTCTATGCAGACACTATTTCATTAGGAACTTTATGGTGTCTTTTTAGGTTTCTCTACTTGTTTTCTGCATATACTGACTCACTGCAGACTACTGTGTACTTTTACGTTCAAGTGTATATTTGCCCTAATTTATGGATACATGTGAACATATGCCCTATCTCATGGGGCCTGAACTAAATCTAGGTTTTGGAACTTTGTTAGAAAGTGAACCACCTGAAAATGAAACAGAGATTCCTTTGAAAGGAAAGTTCTCACCCGAGTAATGAGGCTGAAGGGTTGACATTCCATGCCTGGAGTCTCTTGACACAGTCTGAAGTGAAGTATGGGGAGGTGGTATTCGTTTCTTTGATTAGGTTGGAATCAGCAGATGTAAAATCATTTGGTATGAATTGAGAGAAGCCTGCAGGAAAGTGAGTCCCACCCTAGAGGTACCAGGACTGGGGGAAATACAGGCTCTAAGGAGGAAGCAGGAGGTTCCTGCTATCTAAGGGTTTAAGGATGTAATAGGTAGTTATTGCTATAATCATATTAGTTGGCAATTGGGTTAACTTTGAAAAACCCCTCTGTTAGGATTTGCTGTATCATGCACAACATCACCATAATTTATGCTCTTTGACATTATTTGTATATAGCTGTGTCTTAAAGAGTAATGCCATCAGTTGGTTTTGTTCTCCCTGGTCTAAACTTTTTGGAGACTCAGCATTTCAAAGACTCAGCCTATGGTATGTGCATTAAAAAGTTTGAGACATTCAATCAATTTTTCCCCTCTCATATGAATTAAATAGTGATTTATATGACTGCAAGTTAATAGGAGTGTACATAAACACCATTCCCACCACCAAAAGACTGTGTCCCATCCCATCCTCACTCCCCACCCCCATAGTAAAGCCTAACATCCATAGTCACCCTTAACCCAGATATTTTTACTTTGGTTTCCCCTACTCCAATTAATTGAAAAATTTACATCTATGTCATCTTGTTTGAAATTGAAGCCATAATCTCTGAGTGGGATTAGTAAGTGTTGAAAATTTGTATCCGGTTAACACATTGATTTTAAAGTGTTTATTTATTTTTATTATCTTTATTTATTGATTGATTAAAAACATCCAGACATCAAGAGGGAAGGGAAAGATAGATAGATAGATAGATAGATAGATAGATAGATAGATAGATAGAGTGAGTGAGAGAGACCAGCAGACTGCTTCACCACTTGTGAAGCTTTCCCCTGCACCTGCAGATGGGGACTGGGGGTTTGAACCCAGGTCCTTACACATTGTGACATGTGCAATCAAGAAGGTATGCCACCACCCAGCCCCCTTGACTTTTGATTTCTTAGAGGGAAGTTTTTGGCTCATAAGTATTTCATTATTTTATTTGGGTGCAAAGAGCTGTGAGATTCTGAGTCGCATCACAAGCCATATGGAGTACAGCATCACTTGTGTTTTGTGAGACATCAGGAACCTGAGCCCAAATCAGAATATAATGTTCATAATAAACAAGTCTTAGTTTCTACAACAAGCTTTTAGTAAACATATACACACCTCAGGGAAATCCTGTGTTCACATAGATGCTTGAGAAATGCCATCAGATAATCCCACTTTCCTCATTCTGATATTATGTAATTACTACATCAAGATATTTTCTTATCCTTTTCTTTTCTTTTATTATTATTTTTACCAGAGCATTTGACCAGCTATGATTTCTATTGTGGTGTGTAACAATTTTATAACCACAAAACTATCTTCCCCGCCCAACTCCCTATATGTAGATATAAAACATATCCTGGAATTTACCTCAACAGCAATCACTACCCAGTAGAGAAAGGATAGGTAGGCACATATAAAAAAAAAAGCATTGTACAAATTGGATATCTACACACAAAAAGAATAACCAGACACATTTTTTACACTATGCATGAAAAAGTAAACTAAACAGAGTAAAGGCTTAAACTTAAAATCTGAAGTCATAAAATTCCCAGAAGAAAAAAATATATAAAAGGAATGCTTTTTTGACATCAGCCTTGGCAATAATATTTTGAATATGGCATTTATAGCACAGGTGGAAAAAGCCAAATATAGACACATGAGACAGCATCAAATTGAGAAACTGCCTCACAGCAATAGAAAAAGTTAAAGAAAAACAAGCTCCAGTCAGAGAAAATATCTACAACTCATATATCTGAGAAAGTTCAATAGCCAAAATATATAATGAACTCATAGACATCACCAATAAAAAAGACAAAATAATACTGTGTAAATAACAAAGGATATGAATAGACACCTTTATTTTCAAAAATAAATAAAAGAAAGTAACAAAAGAAAGATAGCTATAGTGTAAGATAGACCTGTTCTTTAAATCAGGGATAGTAATCATTTCACAAAGTTTATGTATGATAAATCATCATATTGTATGGTTTTTCTCCCCCTTTTCATACTGGGAAGTTAATGGATTGCAGTGCCATTTTTGACACATAGGTACAATCTCTTATCTCTCTGTGATAACTATCTGCAAAATATCCTCCCCACGACAAGCCCCCCCACCTCCCAAGCATAGGTTGGTTTTCCTCCATAAGGCATTAGGACAACTCCCAACCCCCTATCCCCTCATTTTTCTTGTTCCCCGTAATAAGTCTTTACTTTAATGTAACATAATGTATGAAATCTCTGCATACTTTTTTTCTTTCTCAGTATAATAGAGTTAAAAAAAATTGAACAAAAAGGGGCCCTGCTGTGGTGCACCTGGTTAAGTGCACACATCACAGTGAACAAAAACCCAGGTTTAATCCCCTGATCCCCACGTGCAGGGGGAAAACTTAACGAATGGTGAAGCAGGACTGCAGGCGTCTTTCTCTCCCCTCTCTGTCTTCCCCTCCTCTCTTGATTTCTCTCTGTCCTATCCTATCCAACAACAACTACAGCAGTAACAACAATAACAGTAGCAACAACAATAATCAACAAGGGCAACAAAAGGAAAAAAAAAAAGGCCTCCAGGAGCAGTGGATTGATAGTGCAGGCACTGAACTGCAGCAATAATCCTGGAGGCTAAAAAAAAAAAAAAAAAGCTGTATGCCCATTTGAGTGCACTTGTTACCATGCTCAAGAATCTGGGTTCAAGCTTCTATCCCCAATTGTAGGAGTCAAGGAATAATAAAAATTAACAACAACAATACAATGAGCAAAAAGAGGAAGGGAAAATGTGAACCAATACACCACATCATTTATTTTTCAACATCATGTATTTTATCTTTTTTATGTATCGGATAGAGACAGGCAGAGATCAAGAAGGAAGATAGAGAGGGAGAAAGGCAGAAAGACACCTGGAACACTGCTTTGCCACTAGACATCCTTTCCCTCTGCAGGTAGGTACGGGGTATTCAAACCCAGGTGCTTGTGCATTGTAACATGTGCGCTCAGCTCAACCAGCTGATGACATCTGCTGTGCAACTCAGGCATCAAAGTTCGACATCCTCGAGGAAACACTAACGAAAGACATGTCTCTGATATCTGATTACTGTAAAAAATGGCGACTAATCCCTAGCACTGCAAAAACGGTATCATCTGTTTTCCATCTACACCATGCCTCGGCCTCAAGTGAGCTTAATGTGCAGCTTGGCGATACGAGAATCCGGCATGAAGCCCAGCCAGTCTATCTTGGCGTTACTCTCGATCGCACTCTGTCATTTCACAAACATCTCATAAAAACTGCAGCAAAGGTGGGCGCGAGGAAAAACATCATTGCAAGACTGGCCAGCTCCTCATGGGGCGCGAGCGCTTCCACACTGCGATCATCATCTCTGGCATTATGCTATTCCACTGCAGAATACTGTGCCCCAGTATGGTTCCATAGCCCCCATGTCCACTTGGTCGATTCCAAATTATAGTCCTCCATGAGGATAATTTCTGCAACTATCCATTCCACCCCGGTTCCATGGCTGCCAGTTCTTAGCAACATCGCCCCGCCAGATATTCATCAGGATGCGGCATCATCTAAGTTCATTTCCCACGTTTGCGCTCAACCGGACCTGCCAATATACGTGGATATCTTCACCCACTTTGTCCGACGCTTGACGTCTCGTCACCCAATCTGGTCCCCTACGCCTACACTGAACTTCTCTGTTCCAGACTCTTGGAAACAGAGCTGGCAGTCAGCTGAGGTAAAGAACAAACACCTCATCACAGACCCCTGCGAGCGTCAACCCGGCTTTGACCTAGCACGTTATGATTGGGCCCTCCTCAATTGCTATGGAACAGGCCATGGCCGGTGCGCCGCTATGTTCCATCGCTGGGGAGCCAGAGACGACCCGAACTGCCCCTCCGGCTCCAGACAGACTATGACCCACATAGTCAACGACTGCCACCTCTCCAGATTCAAAGGAGGTCTCGAAACTTTACATCAGGCTCAACCTGACGCTGTTGACTGGCTACGGAAGAAGGGCAAATGCTAGAAGAAGCTCAACCAGCTGTGCTGCCATCTGGCCCCTATCATGTCATTTTGGCATTCCTCTTAGTCCTGTTGTCTCTCTGGCCTGTCTGCACCAAGTCTTATCAGCTGCCTGGGAACCCTCCAATTCCTGGTATTGCCTTTTACCTTGAGACTTATCTTGTGTCTTTCTAGTTTTCACTTCCCTCTCAAATGTAGAACTTTACTGACAATATAGCCATGAGGACTTCTTGACTCAAATACTGTGTATTATAGGAAATATACTCCAGTCTTTCAGCCTGAGGTCCTTTTGATTCTCATCTATTCATGCTAACAATCAGGCCATTCTGTTGCCATTGCATTGGCCTGTCCCTTGGCTTCCTGGGGTAGCCTTGCTTCCTTTTAGACAAAAAGAAATTAAAGGGTAGGAGCCATGTTGTATGCCTTTTTGAATTTTCACAACCCCCAAACCACTTGATATTCAGGAGTTAAGCAAGCTGTTAAAATTGTAAGTCGATTCTGTATAAAAAGCAATGGAGGTGGCCATGCTTTCTGCGCAAGTGACTACTTAAGAGTGTCAGAGCCAATGCTTGCTGTGCTTTTGGCCACTGAGTCCTAATCTTAGCTCTTTGATTAAAACTTAACATATTGAAGAAAAAAAGAGAGTCAAGAAACACTTTGTTCTCTGATAAGATAATGTTGACTTTAATATTTCAGGAAATTGAGAGTTCCCATTTCTTTAGACTTAATAAAAGTCCATGATTTAAAATAAACTGATTATTTTGTTGAACTCTAGTTTTCAATTTGAGTAAAAGAAGTGTGAATTAAAAAAAGATTAACAAAGGCTCTGGCATAATAACAACAATCACTGTCTGTGCTAATTAAGTTAGAAAGCAATGACATTTGTCCATACATGCATCTCTGGAGGCTTGATCAGACTGACTAGCTAATGAGTTAGAAAACAAATATTTATGTGGACTTTCTTTAGTACTTGTTCCAACTGCAACTCAGGTAATCTCAATGTTTTAAAGTGTTTATGATTGACAAATGTTTATTTTTAGTCATAAACAATTGAGAAAAAAATTGTTGAAAAATGTGGTTAAGGGAATATATGAAATTGTTGATCATAACTTCTGGATATTAGGACTATTTGTGAAACTAATCACCACACTTTTCCATTTATTTATTTATTTACTTACTTATTTATTTATTTAAACTTCGGTGCTTCTCTGGGATGTTGAATCCACACAGTCTCACCATGTCTAGTGGACTTTTTTAGAGGGTGGGAGAGAGTGATATAGAGTAGAGACAGAGACAGAGAGATAGAGACAGAGAGGGAAACAGAGGTACGACAGTGCTGTCTCACTGCTAGTGACGCTTCTTTTTTTGCATGATGCTCCCTTGTGGTGACCAGGGGCTAAACCCAGGTCTGTGAAGATGTCAGACCACTCTTGTTTTTTATGTTGAATCTTGACTAAGAGATTGCTACTTTGAAAACTCCACAGAATCCAGGCTTACACAAAGGTTTCCTGGAGTTAGTACCCAATACAAAGCATTACAAAACGTTCACAAGTCAGAACTTTCCACTCTACCAGATGTTATCTCTGAGTTGAGGTACCTACAGATTACTTTTCCATTGCATGATAAATCACATTCTCACAGTTTAATATATCCAAATATTAAACTATCCATATCTTTGGAGATGACTGCCAGTTTCAACCATGCTTGATGGAAGGGTGGTATAGTGTATATACCACAGAAATCTACATCTGGTTGTCACAATACTCTATACATGAAATAATTTCCATTCTCTTGAAAATAGTAATGTGGGAATTAACCAGTTTGGTCATTCTCTCTGTTTTTGTATCTTTTCATATTTCTCTCTATCATTTCGCTATGGGTCATCTATCTTCAGTGTCATCATTTATACATACCAGCTTCTTAAAAATGTGATAAGAATTTCATTAGTGCTTTAATAGCAGCTTACAAGAGTATAAAATTACAACATCCACTATAATAGTTTTGTACCATATGTCCTCCTCCCATCCAGATAAACAACAGAATTCTCACAGTCTTAAAGACTATTTCACTACTTCTTTTCTTATGTTTTATTATATTATTTATTTATTATTGTTGTTTTTGTTATTGCCACCAGGGTTATTTCTAGGTCTCGGTGTCTGCACTACAAATCCACTGCTGTTGGTGGCTATATATATATATATATATATATATATATTTTACTTTTTAAAATTACCTTTATTTATGGAGACATCCAGAAATCGAGAGGGAAAGGGGGATATAAAGAGGGAGAAAACAGATACTTGCAGCACTGCTTCAACACTCACAAATCTTTCCCCATGCAGGGGGCCAGGGACTTGAACCTGAGTCCTTGCTCATTGTAACATGTGTGCTCAACCAGACGCGCCACCACCTGGCCCCTAAATTCCTTTAAACAAACAAACAAAAAAATAAATAAAGAACAATTATCAGATAGTTTCACCTATATGTGGAACATAGAAAATTTAAATGAATGAACTTATTAAAAAACAAAAAATAAGTAAGTCTATTTTAACATATATTAGTAGGGGCCCATGACTTTATTTACTTTTGCCTGAGCCTGGCAGCTAGCATGCATGTGGGCTAGAGGTATTGTCTGAGGAGATGGTGTCAGAGTTGGAATGGGACTAGAAAGCTGGAACAGGGCAGAGAGTAGCTCCCAAATATGGGGAAAGTATTTAAGTAGCATTAACTGTAGACTCCATCAGTCTGATCTGGGACTCATATTCAGCACAGGCGCCTCGGTAACCTCTGCATCCTTGTAGGTCTGAGGTCACATTTGACGGTCATATGCAGGAACACTGTACTCATAGTAGGACCTGTCTTCTTTGAGGGGCAGAGTATGCTGACCCTTCAGGGAGTGGGGCAGTTCCTACAATTGTTTTTCTACATTGAGGGCAAGGTCCTATAGAGGCCCACAAGAGGGTTTATGATGTTGTTCCTGATAGAGATGACCAGTGAAGGTGGAGAGAGGGATCTGTTAGGGATCATATCTATCATATCCCTGACCAGGTTTCTAGACCTAAAATAGACTTCCAAGCTTTTTCCAAAATGGAGACCCTAGTCTCATCTGCTGTTTTTATCTTTTGGTTCTTGATTATTAAACAATTTTTTTCTGCTTTATATCTTAATGCTTTTCAGCCAACAAGTTACATATTCTTATGTGATCAAATGCAGGCCAAAAAGACTCTACCCAGGATACAGCTTTCCCAACAGGGTGGCATAGCTGTAACTCCACTGAACAAAACTTTTTATTTTCCCTTTTTCTTTTTCTTGGAGATGATGATCTGGAGTTTTAGACTGTTGTTTGCTCTATAATGTCCACATGAATTGCTTTGGCAATTCTAACATTTTATCAAGTCATGATTTTTTTTTAATGACTTATCTCTGTTTCTATTCAGGGGATTAGACATTCAGATTGTTGACCAGCACAGATAATAATAAAATAAATACCCTCTCACATATAGTACTTTTTTTTGCTCTTGAATTAATTTATTTTGTTGTGGTAGTCACAGTTTTAGGTCTAGTTTTGTCAGATAGTGAGAGGAAAATAGGAAACAGAAGGAGAAGGGCTGGGCATTGGCACACACAATTAAGCACATACAGCTCTAAGAATAAGGAGCCACACAAGGACACAGGTTAGAGCCCGCTCCCCTACTCCCTACCTGCAGGGAGGAGGTTTCAAAGTGGTAGAGCAGGTCTATTGTTCCATTTCCCTCTCTGTTTTCCCTCCCCTGTCAATTTCTCTCTGTCCTGTCCAATAAATGGAAAAAAAGAAAAAGACAACATGGCCGCCAGAAGCAGTGGATTTGTAGCGCCGGCACTGAGCCCCAGTGATAACCCCGTGGAGGCAGTAAGAGAAAGGAAGGCACTACAGCATGGAACATGGAAGCTTCCCCAGGGCACTGCAAGCAATGCTTGAACTTGGGTTTTATACATGGCAGTGCAAGCATTTCCTATATGGACTGTGTTGCTGGACCTTTTGGAGTATTTTTCAGATAAATTCACAGAGATAAAAATAATGTCAAAAGTTATACACATATTGAATATAGTACTATTTTCTACATACACTCAGCACTTCTTTTTTTTTTTTCCTCCAGGGTTATTGCTGGGCTCAATGCCTGCACCATGAATCCACTGCTCCTGGAGGCCATTTTTCCCCCTTTTGTTGCCCTTGTTGTTGTAGCCTCGTTGTGGTTATTATTATTGCCATTGTTGACATTGTTCGTTGTTGGATAGGACAGAGAGAAATGGAGGGGAGGGGAAGACAGAGAGGGGGAGAGAAAGATAGACACCTGCAGACCTGCTTCACTGCCTGTGAAGCGGCTCCCTTGCAGGTGGGGAGCCGGGGGCTGGAACCAGTCCTTGAGCTTTGCGCCACATGTGCTTAACCCACTGCGCCACTGCCCAACACCACCACCCCCCCCAGCTCTTCTAAGGTGGTTTCAAATGGGGCAGCTCAAAGCTAAGATGCCTAAGACTTCAATTAGGAAGTGGAGTTAATAAATGCAACCATTTCGAAAGATACACTGATTGCTTTAAGTTTTATACAGGGATCACAGATCATACACAAACATTCACACATGTACTATAAAGCAAAACTACCTGAATCTGATCTATGGTGTAGTAATAAGATAATCTTGAAAGAAATCTGGCCTCGGAGCTCATCAGTAGTAACATATTGGCATTTCATTATTTACTATTGACTTTCACTCATATTCACTGAAAACTGATTCCAGAACTATCTGCAACTGCATAAAGTACTCTATGTGTTGGAAAAAAAAACTTAAAAACGACTGCATGAGTTTAAGGCAACATCTGAGACTATAATGGCTCTGACAGCGTTTTAACTTGACGGTGTGAGTTTTTGAGACAGCAGTGGGCTTATGGTAAAACTTGGCAAATCATATAATAACTGAACTGCCAAGGGCCATTTGACCATTGCCAAAAAGTAGAGAGGGAGTGATGGAATCAGAAACTAAATTTAACACATAGTGTCATACTCATTTTCCTTCCTTCAATGTCAGAGTAGGTTTGTTTATTTTTAAAAAGATTTTGAAGTGAGGTTGGGCAGTGGTGCACCAGGTATAGTGCACATAGTAGGAAGCACAAGGACCTGCAGAAGTATCTGGGTTTGAGCCCTTAGCTACCCACCTGCAGGGGAGGGTCTCTTCCCAAGTGGTGAAGCAGGTCTGCAGATGTCTTTGTCTCTCCTCCTCTATCTCCCCTTCTGCTCTCAATTTCTCTCTGTCCTATCCAATAAAAGGGAAGGAAAGGAAAGGAAAGGAAAGAAAAGAAAAGAAAAGAAAAGAAAAGAAAAGAAAAGAAAAGAAAAGAAAAGAAAAATGGCCACCAGGAGCAGCAGATTTGTAGTGCAGGCACCAAGTCACAGTGATAACCCTGGAGACAATTATATATATATATTAATGATAAGAGAATATTGCCCCGCCAGATATTCGTCGGGATGCGGCATCATCTAAGTTCATTTCCCACGTCTACGCTCGACCTGACCTGCCAATATACGCGGATATCTTCGCCCACCCTGTCCAACGCTTGACGTCTCGTCACCCAATCTGGTCCCCTATGCCTACACTGAACTTCTCTGTTCCAGACTCTTGGAAACAGAGTTGGCAGTCAGCTGAGGTCAAGAACAAACACCTCATCACAGACCCCTGCGAGCGTCAACCCGGCTTTGACCTAGCACGTTATGATTGGGCCCTCCTCAATCGCTATGGAACAGGCCATGGCCGGTGCGCCGCTATGTTCCATCGCTGGGGGGCCAGAGACGACCCGAACTGCCCCTGTGGCCACAGACAGACTATGACCCACATAGTCAACGACTGCCACCTCTCCAGACTCAAAGGAGGTCTCGAAACTTTACATCAGGCTCCACCTGACGCTGTTGACTGGCTATGGAAGAAGGGCAAACGCTAGAAGAAGAAAATATTTTTATTGTCTTGGTGTCACTAGGGTGTAGCTATTATAGGTTGATTTTTTAAGAAAGAGACACAGGAAGTGGGAGAAAACCACCGCACTGAAATTTCCTGCAGCTCTGCATTACTTCTGTCTGATGTTCTGGGAGCTTGAACTTGGGTCACACACATGGCAAAGCAGCTGTCCTCCCATGTGAGTGACTTATCTTAAGGGCTCCAGGAAAGCTATTTGAAATGACTAACTGGTGCCAAAGAGCTCACTCATTGTGTAAGGCCTTGCTGTATGTGTTGTCCAAGTATGTGCCCGGGGACCACATGGGAGGTACCAGAAGAATAGGGCAGGCTCCAATGACATGGTATACTCACCCTACATCCCCCCCTTTTTTTATTTTTGCCTCTAGAGCTATCACTGAGGTTTAGCTCCAGCACTATGAATCCACTGATCCCTAGGGTCATTTTTTCCCCATTTTACTGGATAGAACAGAGAGAAATTAAGAGGGAAAGAAATCCCTGAAGTTCTGCTTCACAGTTCGTGAAGTGTCCTCCCTGCAGGTGAGAAACCAGGGGCTGGAGCCCAGATCCTTGCTGGGGTCCCTGCACTTAGGACTATGTGTGCTTAACTGGGTATACTACTTCCCCATGCCCATTCTGTCTCTCTGTCTGTGTCCATCAGAGTGAAGGAACATTCTGATGCAGTGAAATCTCCTATGTGCCAAGGCCTGAATCCAAGGAAAACCACTCACACCAAATCAAACCTGAATAGTCTACAAGTTATTGAATTGTGCTAAAATTATTTTGATTTTTCCCCTGTATTTCCACAATATTTCCATAGCTCTCTAGAGAATAGGACAGAGAGAATTCTGAATCAGTTTGTCAAGACTTAATTTTCTCTTTTACAATAGAGCTTACTTCTATGATGCATAATGATGAAGAAAGATGGTTGGGTTTTGTTTATATGGGGTTGATTCTTCATTGTTGCTATCAATTCCTGCTCTGAAACACTTTATTTGCTGTCAGTCAAGTATTCACATGCACCTGTTGCTATATTCTCTATGATTTCTGGGGGTTGGTTTTATTCCTCTGTGTGCTAGCATTGTATTATTTAACTCTGTACACCAGCAACTGGTTGACCAAGTTCTCCAGACTTGTTTTTATTTCTCAAGTATGTTTCAAACAGTTTCACGGAGAAAGATTGCTCATGCTCAACAAGTCATCCATTTAGCTTCTACAATTGACTGGTGTTAGTCTAGTCAGATGTATTCAACTACTGACATTCTGGAATATTGTTCTTGGGCCAGCAAGAGAGCTCACCTAGGTAGTGTGCTTGACTTACTATACTTTGAACCCAAGGCACTGGAGTAAGCTTTGATGCTATGTTATTTTAAATTTCTTTCTCTGCCTCACTTTATTTTTTTATTAGTGATTTAATATTGGTTTACAAAATTACATGTTAATAAGGGTATAATTCCACACTGTTCCCACCACCAGAATTCTGAATCCCTGATCCCTCCACTGCAAACCACAGCAGTTCTCCTAAGGTTGCACAGATGGGTGAACTATCATCTCTACAATGATATGTCTAGATCTGTATGTAATTGCTCCCTTTTTCTTCCAGGTCCAGCCCTCTCTTCCCTTCCAAGATATTCATGGCCTTATTACTACATCCATCCAAATGTCCCTCCCTTTTTCCTCCTCTCTCTGTCTCTCTGGGTTCTGATGTAGCTGGAGTTCAGAGCCCCCTTATCCTTTTGCTCCTATCACTACCCCCCACTGGGAATCTGAATCAGATTATTTTGTGGGTGCAGAAAGTAGGAGTTATTGCTTCTGTAATGGCTTCTTTGCTGTATATGAGCATCAACATGTGGATCCATACCTCCAGCCTGTTTCTATCTTTCTCTAGTGGGGTAGAACTCTGGAGAGGTGAGGTTATAGGACTGATTGGTGTCTCTCCATCTCTCTATCTGAAAAAGTGGACTAAGAACAGTGAGACTCCACTGGGTATAGATATAAACAAATAAGTAAATAATTTTTCCACCTCAGGTTATCCATGCTATTTGATGTGTCTGATCATTACTTATAGACCAAAATATTACAGTCAAGTTGTAATTCTGACATTTTATGGATTTCTTTATAAAATAAAGTTAATGGGGGGGATTGTGTCATGTGATACAGAATTAAAAGAATCAAGGGACCCGCTAGATGACTCACCAGGTAGGGCTATTGACATGTGAATATCCAAGGTTCAAACCCAGATACTGTGAAAGAGGTACTATGACACTAGAGGAGGCTCTTATCCTGTAGTCTCTCTCTCTCTCTCTTTTTGTTGTTTTCTGAGGACATGAATGAAAAAGTGATTCTGTAATAGCAAAATCCTGCATGCCAGAGACCTCAGTTCCACAAGACAATCTGAACACTATTTGCAAATTGCAAAACTTAGTTTCATTAAGTCTATTCCATGCAGCAGAATATTTACTTATTTACTTTTTTATTATAGGGCAGGGGAATGAACACAGGGTCTCACACATACAGGACACTGTAGAGTCACTTCCCCAGCTCATTATTATTATTATTTCATATTTGTTATTGTTTAATTTTCTAAGACAAAAAGAAACTGAGAGGGGAAGGGTGGTAAACACCTGAAGCACTGTTCAACCACTTGTGAACCTCCCCTCTTTCAGGTGGGGACCAAAAGCTTGGACCTGGGTCTTTGTGTATAATAATTTATATGTTCAACAATGTGTGCCACCACCTCATCCCACCTAGCTCAATTTTTATTCTACACTTTGAGAAACCAAAACATCATCAATGAACTTCCTTTGGTGAGGTCTATCTACAGCTCTCATGGAGTTCCAGGTTATCATAACCAGAACCTCATAGTAAACCACTAAGCAAGGCATGTGGTATATGCCCTGAGTTATTTCCTGCTCTCTCAATTCATTAATTAAAAAAAAGTCCCTTGGACTGGGCAGTGGCCCACCTGGTTAAGTGCACATGTTATTACCATGTGAAAAGATCTGAGTTAAATCCCATCCCCACCTGCAGAGCAAAGGCTTCACATACAATGAAGAAGTACTGAAGGGGTCTCTGTTTCTCTCTTTCCCTCTCTATTCCTCTACCCTCTGGATTTATCTCTGTTCTATAAAATTAAATAAAGCTTAAGAAATATCTCTTAAAAATAAGTTAAATGTCCTTTTGTCTCACTTGAACTTTTCAGAAATATTCTAAGACTATGATTTCTAATAAATTTATTACCTCTATAAATTGTTTAATTATCAATAAGTTTTCCCAGACGTTAAAGTGTGACACCCCCACAGCCCTGGAGGAAGCTTTCCTGCTATAGAGTCTTTCTTTCTTTGCCTTGTCCCACCCTTTTGTTATCTGAAAAAAATATGTAAGTTGGCTTAGAGCAGTGAAACGCTGGTGACGACATGTGTCTGCATATTTCTTTTTTTTAATATTTATTTTCCCTTTTTGTTGCCCTTGTTTTTTTTATTGTTTTTGTAGTAATTATTGTTGATGTTGATGTCTTCGTTGTTAGGTAGGACAGAGAGAAATGGAGAGAGGAGGGGAAGACGGGGTGGGTGTGGGGGGGGATAGACACTTGCAGACCTGCTTCACTGCCTACCAATGTGTCCTAGAGCTCTGCTTCCCCAGAGCCCCACCCTACTAGGGAAAGAGAGAGGCAGGCTGGGAGTGCGGATCCACCAGTCAACACCCATGTTCAGTGGGGAAGCAATTACAGAAGTCAGACCCTCAGCCTTCTGCATCCCAAGATGACTTTGGGTCCATACTCCCAGGGGAATAAAGAATAGGAAGGCTATCGGGGGATGGGATGGAATGCGGAGATCTGGTGGTGAGGATTGTGTGAAATTGTACCCCTCTTATCCTATGATTTTATCAATGTCTCCTTTTTATAAATAAAAAAATTTTTTTAAAAAGTGAGGAGTCGGGCGGTAGTGCCATGGGTTAAGCGCAGGTGGCGCAAAGCACAAGGACTGGCTTAAGTATCCCGGTTCCAGCGCCGGGCTCCCCACCTGCAGGGGAGTCACTTCACAAGCAGTGAAGCAGGTCTGCAGGTGTCTATCTTTCTCTCCCCCTGTCTGTCTTCCTTTCCTTTCTCCATTTCTCTCTGTCCTATCTAACAGCGATGACATCAATAACAACATCAATAATAAGTAGAACAACAAAACAACAAGGGCAACAAAAGGGAATAAATAAATACTAAAAAATAAAGAAAGAAAGAAAGAAAGAAAGAAAGAAAGAAAGAAAGTGGTTGTGAAGTCAACACATATAGAACAAAAATACAGAGTTTGAGATAAAAGTGATTATTTTGCAATAGAGTAGAAGGTCTATGTGAGGGTTAAAATGGATAAAGCTATAGCAAAATCAGAATGAGTGGAATACAGGACCAAGGAGACAAGAAAAGCGTCAGAGAAGAAACTATTCAATCTGTCATTTATGAGTTGACCTTATCACGTATCATGTACTTTCTACATGAAGTAATGTACTTTCTACGTTTCACAGATGTGTATGTGTGTATCTATGTATGTCTGTTCTTCATGTATTTGATGTGTATGTGTCTGTCAGTATGACATCTATAATGAAACCCAGAAATTATAAGTTATGATGATAAGAAAGCTAATTATTTCTTCACTGGTAAAATTCCAGTCTATAAGAGTACTAGAAAGAAAAATAAGAAAAAATAAATTAATAATAATAAAAAATGTTACTGGAATTTCCTCAGTGAAAGAATCACTATGGAGGCTGAGGAGCGCTTTTGTATTTTTCTCCTTCTTGATTTCAATCCGTGTAGAAAGCAAACACTGGGAGACTAGTTTCCCTATGGCGAGTAATTATTCACCTAATGCACTTACATGCAACTGCGGATGGATCAATCACTTTCTAAGTATTTATTGATCTCCTACTGTGTGCCCAACATGATGTTAAGTACAGGGTAAACAAGACAAATATAAAGTACGTTCCGTACTTTCTCAATGTATAGTATGCTTCCATGAATTCTACCTAGAATTCATTGTCATCTCACTCAATTTATTAGTGGTATTAGTAACAGAATGAACTCTTTTAACATCTCTTAGTCTTTTTTTTTTTTTTAAGAATTCTTATCTGTTTATTATTGGATAGAGACAGAAAGAAATTGAGATGGAGGGAGTCGGGTGGTAGCACAGCGGGTTAAGTACAGGAGGCGAAAAGTGCAAGAACCAGCCTAAGGATCCCGGTTCAAACCCCTGGGTCCCCACCTGCAGGGGAGTCGCTTCACAAGCGGTGAAGCAGGTCTGCAGGTGTCTGTCTTTCTCTCCCCCTCTCTGTCTTTCCCTCCTCTCTCCATTTCTCTCTGTCCTATCCAACAACAACGACATCATTCATAACTACAACAATAAAATGACAATAAAGGGGAATACATAATAAATAAATATTAAAAAAAAGAAATTGAGATGGAAAGAGAAGATAGAGGGGAAGAGAGACAGAGAAACACCTGTAGCCCTGCTTTACCATTTGTGAAGCTTACTTCCTGCAGGTGGGGACCAGGGGCTTGAGCCCAGGTCCTTGTGCACTGAAATGTGTGTGTTTAACTAGGTGTGCCACCAACTGGTCCCCATCCTTTGCTATTTCAATGTATTTTTGGGTTCATCAAAACTTATTGATAGCTTTAGGTAACCAGTGGTTTAGTCAATTTATTTCTAATGAGATATGTTTAGGTTGCAGTGAATTTTACTGTTGAAATCCTTTATGCTAGTCTTTTAAAAAATCCTATTCATCACTTTAAAAAACTACTTACCTATAACTGTTTTGAAAGTCTCATGTTAATCTAGTCTAGCTTTCGTTTCATTAATATTTGGTCCTTAAATTCTCTTTAGTCTTGCTAACTTTTTTTGTTATCAAAACACTGCATTAAATTATTATTCACCATTATTTATTTATGAAAGCACTCCTTCAATAATCATTTACTTTCTCTTACTCCTCAAATATAGATTTTGCTTTCATTATGTAGAAGTATTTTCCTAAGAATATTGGAATTTCCTATTTCTAATGTAGCAAAGCTTGAATTACATAGATATTAATGGCTTTTCCTGGAATTTCTTTTTAAAATATTTTATTTGTTTGTTATTTATTGGATTGGGACAGAGAGAAGTCAAGAATGGGGGAGAGGAGCTTCCTGCAGCCCTGCTTCACCACTAGTGAAGCTTTCCCCCTGAAGTGGGGGCTGGGGGCTTGAACCTGGGGCTTTGTGCATGCTAACATGTATGCTAAAACAGGTGTACAACGACTTGGTCCCCTGGAATTTTTTTAATTTATTATTATTTTTTTTATATTGAGACAGAGCCAGAAAGGAAAGGAGAGATTGACAGAGATAACAATACTGAAATTCCCTTCAGTGCAGTGGGAGCCAGTCCAGACTAAGCTGGGTTACACCTATGTTAAAACATCACAGTATCTAAGTGCACTATTTCACCAGCCCATGGAATTTCTTAATTTAAAAAGTATAAAGATAGGGACATGATATTGCCTTCCCCTTATGAACTGAGATCATGTCTTAATCCATACTAGAGGGGCCAGGTGGTGGCACATCTGGTTGGGTGCACATTTTACAATGCACAAGGACCCAGGTTTGAGCCCCCACCCCCCTCACCTGTAGAGGGAAAGCTTTGTGTGTGGTGAAACAGGGCTGCAGGTGTCTCTCTGCCTCTTTCCCTCTCTACCTCCCTCTTCCTTTTTGACTTCCAGTTGTCGATATCCAATAATAAAATAAGATAATAAAAATTTTAAAAATCCATACTAGGAAGTGAAACTTCCATAACCACTATTGAAATTTATGAGTAAGTACTTAAGTTCCTTCTTCCCTTCCTTTGTTCCTTCCTCCCTCCCTCCCTCCCTCGCCATACGCGCTTAACCTGCTGAGCTACTCTCTCCCTTCCTTCCTTCCTTCCTTCCTTCCTTCCTTCCTTCCTTCCTTCCCTCCTTCCTTTATTTCTTCCTTCCTTCCTTCCTTTGTTTCTTCCTTTTCCCTCTTTCTTTCTTTCTTTCTTTCTTTCTTTCTTTCTTTCTTTCTTTCTTCCTTCCTTTTCTCTCTCTTTCTTTCACCAGAAAATTGGTCACTTTTGGCTTAAGGTGTAAGTGGGGACTGAGCCTCAGGCATGAAATTCCTTTGCATAAACAATATGTTATCTCTAAGCCTTGTGTGCAAATACTTCATATGAATTGCAGAATAGTGTCAAAGACCATAGAAGATAAATGACAATTTTTTTGCATGACACAAAAGATGACCTATATGGCCAGTGGTGTGGTTTAGATGGCAGAACACAAATAAAAACATAATTTATTACATTATAAACTTCATAATCTAATGGGTAACACACTGCTAATCTTTATCATAGCTTAAATTGTGAATTTCTCTTTGGAGTAAAAAAAAATAGGAAGTTCTAGAAATATTTTAAGGCTTCTGAAGGTGGACTATGGAGAAGCAGCAGCTGTGTTTCTCTCCTCTCCTCTCCCAGGTCAACTAGGAATACCAAAAGAGATCATCTAGGACCACAACAAGGCAGGACTAGAATGACTTTAGGAGCCCATCAAATCACCAGTGAGTGCAAATATCTGTGGCTCTAGGACAGAGAAGGTCCCAGGGAGAGATTAAGTGGCTGGTAACAGTCCTGCAGTTTACCAGTTGAGGCATCACCTTCAGTCTGTCTCACCAACAAAAAGACAGCTGAAGGGAGGAGAGGACTCCCCTAACGTACCAAATGCAACTGTGAGTCTCCATTGCTACTTCCCTCAGAAGCTGCAGCAGCAGGGAGGGGACCCTGTGCTGACACCAGGGGACAGAGAACTAACCAGGAAACTCAGGAGAAGATCTGTACCTAGGTGGCCTAGTGGTGGGGCTGTGAGTCTCTTTGCATAACCACTGGATTATCTCTGCCCCACCCTACTTTATCTCTTGGTCAGGAGTCAGTGATTAAGCTAAGAAGCCTATTTATAGTTTAAAAGCACTCAGGCTCCCATAACCTACAAGGAAGAAAAAAGAGAAAAAGAGGCTTTTAAGCCACTGAGATCCAAATCAGGGATTAAAATACCATTGAAACAATTGTTAATTTCCACAATTTTGAACTCTTTAATTACCTTACTTAGACACAAGTCAATCCAGGCAAGACTGGTCAGTAATTTGAAAAGTACTAAGAGAGTGACTTCATAACATACTATATAAAATGGTTAAACCAACAAGAAGAAATACTGGAGAAATGAACCAGGAGAAGAGTCCAGCTAAAAGCCCCCCAAAGACTGAAGCACAAAATAATGAGGTCAACATCCAAATACTAGTTAAGGAAATAACTGCAGGAGTGAGTAAAGAGTTTGAAAGAATGAGACCCTGGAAGAAAACACTAATTATCTCTAGGTTATTAGAGAGCTGAAAGCTGAAGTAGCTGAGCTAAGAATACAACTAGCTGAATAAGCTAAAACAATATCAGAACAGGGTAACAAAATAGATGAACTCCAGAAAACAGTAGAGGGCAGAAAGAATAGAATCAATGAGGCTGAAGACAGAATTAGCAACATCAAGGACAAATTAGAGACAACTAGAAAAGAAGTAAGAGATCTCAAAAAGAGTTTAAGAGATACTGAAAACAACAACAGAGACCTATGGGGTGACTTCAAAAGAAATAATATACACATTATTGGTTTACCAGAGGAAGAAAGAGAGGGAGGGGAAGAAAGCATTCTCCAGGACATAATAGCTGAGAACTTCTCTAGTCTATACAACATCAAAGACATAAAGGTTCAAGAAGCCCAGAAGATCCCAAACAGAATTAACACAGACTTAAAAATGGGTTAAAACGTGCAGAAGAATGAAAATGAACCACTATATTTCACCAAATACAAAAGTAATTTCCAAGTGGATCAAGGACTTGGAAGTTAAACCAGAAACTTTCAGATATTTAGAGGAAAATATTGGCAGAACTCATTTCTGCATAAATTTTAAAGACATCTTCAATGAAACGAATCCAATTACATAGAAGACTAAGAAAAGCATAAACCTATGGGACTGCATCAAATTAAAAATCTTCTCCACAGCAAAAGAAACCACTACCCAAACTAAGAGACCCCTCACAGAATGGGAGAAGATCTTTACATCAGACAAGAGGCTAATAACCAGAATATAAAAAGAGCTTGCCAAACTCAACAACAAGAAAACAACCCCATCCAAAAATGGGGAGAGGACATGGACAGAATACAGAAATATTTTGAAATAGAACAAATTTTCTCAAAAATCCATGCTAGTCTACCTAGCATGTAGTTCTTCATAGATAATAATTAATTTACATACAAAAGGGGATGTGGACCTTGTTTCAGGTTATTGGACTCTTTTAGGGATATTTTATTTGTCTAGTATTTTGTCTTTTATTATTATTATTTTATACAATATTATTGGGGGTTATTGATTTATAGTGCAGTTATTATCACAAGGGTAAAATTTCTCATCTCCCTGGAATGTGTCAGCAAGACACTCTCATGATCAGTCTAGGTCCTTCCTTTTACATCATCCTGCACCACAACCCTAAAATTTTATTTTATATGTAGAAGTACTCTAATAATAATAATTCCTGGGTCCACACTATGACCTGACAATTCCTCTCCTAAGGATCTATCCATAGGAAAGAAACACATTCATCCAACAGAGCTATATCTTTGTAGCAGCATAATTTTTAAGAGCCAAAATTTGGAAGATGTCCAATAACAGATATGTGGCTAAGAATGTTGTGGTATATATACATAATGGATACTATTCAGCTATTAAAAATAGTGATTTCACTGTTTTCAGCCCATCTTGCATGGAGATTGAAGAAATCATGTTAAGTGAAATAAGTCAGAAACAGAAGGATATATATGGGATGATCTCACTCACAGGTAGAAGTTGGATAACAAGATCAGAAGAGAAAACACAAGTAGAACCTGAACTGGAGTTGGTATATTGCACCAAAACAAAAGACTCAGGGGTTGGTGGGGGGTGGGGAAGAGTATAGGTCCTGGAAAAGGATGACAGAGGACTTAATGGGGGTTCTATTGTTATGTGGAAAGCTGAGAAATGTTATGCATGTAAAAACTATTGTATTTACTGTCAAATGTAAAACATTAATCCCCCAATAAAGGGAAAAATATAAAAGAAGAGAAAAAAAATAAAGTTGTGTTATATATACCCACAATATAATACTACTCAGTTATTAAGAATCATAATGTCATCTTTATTGTCTCATCTTATGGAGCATGAAGGAATCATGTCCTGCAAGGTAAACCAAAAAAAGAGAAGGATGAATATGGAATAATCTCACTCATAGATGAAACTAAAGAAACAAGAACGGAAAGGCAATGCACAAAGTAAAATCTGGACTGGGTTGGTTGTGTTGCAGTAAAGTAAAGGACTATGGGAAAGGAGGGCAGGGAGGAGGTAGGGTTTTGTGGCCCTGGTGCATGACGCAAAAAAGGACTTTAGTTGGGGGTGAGAGTGCTTTACAGACACTCATCATGGTGAGATGCGAAATTGTACCCATGTGTCGACAACTGAGCTATAGACCATTTCACCCTGTTTGCCCTCCAAATAATAATAAATAAGTAAGAATGCATAGGTCCAAACCCTCTATCCTTTCTTTCCTAAGACGATCTGTATTTATTGTAGCTACTTATAGCTGCGACTGAACTGTATAACAACAAACATGTACAACGTACAAATTAGACAACAAAGATCACCCGAGGCCATTCAAAAGGACCTAGTGCACTGGATTCTTCTCTTTGAGACCTGCCTGAAATCAGGTCTCATAACACCTCCTAGAGCTGTGTAGTCATCCTGTTGTGTGGTATTTCCTGGAGCCCCTTGTGAGAAGGGAAAATTAGGCTGAATGTTGAGTAGGAGACTTCTATGAATCTCCAGTGTGTGAAGAGGAAGTTAAACAATGGGCAGTCTTGGGCAGTCGCACCATGCTTTTGTGTGCCTCTGTGGGTTAGACTCTGCCACCTTTCAGCCCTTCTTTGTCCTTTGCATAGTGAAGTTGTTTGTATTCAGGATAGCACAGCTACATAATTATAAATGCTGAGCAAGCTCTGTAGATTTATATGCCCTGCCCCACAGAACAGCATAATAAATTAGAGATTATAAATCAATTTAGCTTCCCCAAATTGGAGACTTTTAAAAATACACTTATTTATTTAATAGAATTTCCTCCAACCATGTAAATTCTTTGCCTGTGATTTATAATTTTTGTTCTTAGTTACTTAAAAAAAATATATGGAGTTACTAACTGAAAGTAAATGTTTACATTACATTTTTTTTGTTGTTAAAAACACTGTCTATTTAGGTCTTTCTACTTGCTTGCTGCATATACTGACTCACTGCAGACTATTGTGCACTTTTACTTTTGGTATATATTTTGCCCTGATTTATGGATACATGTAAACATATGCGCTATCTCATAGGGTTTGATCTATATCTAGGTTTTGGGACTTTGTTAGGAAGTGAACCACCTGGAATGGAATTAGAGGATCCTATGAAAGGAAAGGTCTCACCTGAGTAATGAGGCTGAAGGGCTGACATTCCACATCTGACGTCTCTGGACACAGTCTGGAGTGAAGCATGCCGAGGTGGTACTCCTTGCATTGATTAGATTGTGATCAGCAGATGCAATATCATTTGGTATGAATTGAGAGAAGCCTGCAGAAAAGTGAGCCCCACCCTAGAGGTTCCAGGACTGGGGTAAATATAGGCTTATAGAGGAAGCAGGAGGTTCCTGCTGTCTTAGGGTTTAAGAAGGCAGTAGGTAGTTGTGGCTGTAATCATATTATTTGGCAATTGGGTTAACTTTGAAAATCTAATTGTTAGGATTTGCTGTATCATACACAAGATCACCATAATTTATGTCTTTTGACATTATTTGTTTATAGCTGTGTCTTATAGAGTAATGCCACCGGTTGCTTTTGTTCTCCATAGTCTAAGCTTTTAGGAGAATCAACATTTCAAAGACTCAGCCTATGTATGGTCTGTGCATTAAAAAGTTTGAGACATTCAATCAATCTTTCCCCTCTCATATGAATTAAATAGTGATTTATATGACTACAAGTTAATAAGAGTGTACATAAACACCATTCCCACCACCAAAAAACTGTGTCCCATCCTATCCTCCCCCTCACACCCCAGTGAACCCAGAGATTTTTACTTTTGTGCCCTACTCCAAACTTAGTAAATCCTGCATTGAGTTTCTCTTTCAGTTCTTCTTTCTTAACTTCTGTTTATGAGTGGTTACATACCGTACTCATCTTTGCCTTTCTGACTTAGGTCACTTCACATATTTCCTTCTAGCTCCATCCAAGGTAGGTCATGTTCCTAATGAAATACTGTCTAATTAGACTTAGATACCCTCCTCATCTACTTCCCACTACACTTCCCTCAGTCACTCACTCCAAAGCTAACCTTATCAAAGTAAGACTACAAAAGCTGAATATGGGCAAGAGACCGGCATACTTTAACAACTCTTTAGTCACTATCAGGCCACCCCATCATCTGGGGCCCTAGTCAAGGAGTCCTCAGATTCCTAAATAGACATGATGGGCCTGGACCTCAAATAGATCTCTCTCTCTATTGTTACTGGTTATCTCTATCAGGAACAACACAATAGACCCCTTTGTGTGCCGCCATAGGACCATGACCTCAACTTGGATCAACAATGGTAGAGAATGTTCTATCCTTCAAAGGGAGGCTGGACAACATACTCTATCTTCCACCTGAGGAAGATGGGTCCTGAAATTGGGACAACTTGGAACGTTCCTACTCATGACCACAGAATGTGAGCTCACATCTATAGGGATGCAGAGGTCACATAGGCTCCTAAGCTGAACATGGGTCCCAGATCACATCAAATCGATGGGGTTTGCAAACAACAATATTTATATACCTTTTCCATATTTGGGAGCTACTCTCTTCCCTGATTCAGCTTTCTGGTAATTTTTCTAGCCATGATATCATCTCACCAGGCAATAAATTGGATTCATTTACACATCAGATGTCAGGCTCAGGAAAAAAGGAAAGAAAAAAAACTATAGTATAGTCATGGGTCCTTTGGAATATAAAAAATAGGCTTACTAACTTATCTACAAAACAGAGATCCCCAAATCTTCATCTGCAATATTCTAGCCTTTAGGTTCATTATTAGTCAACAAATTGTTTAGCTTTATATGTTAACTCTTTTTTTTTTTTTCAGCCACCAGGTTTCAGATTCAGTCATGATGCCAACCAGACATCCCTGGACAGACAACCTCACTAATGTGTCCTGGAGCTCTATTCCCCAGAACCCCACCCCACTAGAGAAATAGAAGCAGGCTGGGGTGGATCAACCTGTCAACACCCATGTTCAGCAGGAAGCAATTAAAGAAGCCAGACCTCCCATCTTCTGCACCCCATAATGACCCTGGGTCCAGACTCTGGATAAAGAATAGGAAAGCTATCAAGAGAGGGGATGGGATACAGAGTTCTGGTGGTGGGAATTGTGTAGAATTGTACCCCTCTTATCCTATGTTTTTTGTCAGTGTTTCCTTTTTATAAATAAAAATTAAAAAAAAAATAAAAACCACTGTCTAGAAATTTAGTAATGTTTACCAATAAATATTATTTATCAATCTGTCAATCAAGGAATTTTCCAGTAGAATAACGTGTTAATGTAGCTTGCATCTTTGACATATGAATATTGCATATAAAAATCAGAAACTAAGGATCATTTAAGTGCATGAATGACCAAGCTTAATTAATTATAAGTAATTAATTCACATGGAAGAATTGATTGTCAAATGATATGGGGCTAATTTTGAAGTGACATAGATTTTTTTTTTTACTACTCAATACAGCAATTAAAATACTCCTACATAGTAGGGTATTTTGGCATCTTGTAAGACTTTTAGAAGCATTAACTGACATATATATATACATATATATATATATCCCTTTTGTTACCTTTGTTGTTTATTGTTGTTGCTATTCTTATTGTTGTTGGATAGGACTAAGAGAATTGGAGAGAGGAGGGGAAGACAGAGAGAGGAATAGAAAAATAGAAACCTGGAGACCTACTTCACTGCCTGTGAAGCGACCACCCTGCAGATGGGGATGGTCCCCTAATACATATCCATATATATATTTGTATAAGTAACCTCACTTTAGCTACTTAGTATTTTCAAAAAGGGATACTGAACACCAATACTGTTGATGGATTTACTAATTAGAATTTGTAGAATGAGGGAATGTAGTAATTTTCTCAAGTCACAGTAAGTTACTTCCAAGCATATGTAAGAATCACACATATGCGAGTCCGGCGGTAGCGGAGCGGGTTAAATGCACATGATGCTAAGCGCAAGGACCTGCGTAAGAATCCGGGTTCCAACCCCCGCCTCCCCACCTACAGGGGAGTCGCTTCACAGGCCGTGAAGCAGGTCTGCAGGTGTCTTTCTCTCTCCCTCTCCCTCTCTGTCTTCTCCTCCTCTCTCCATTTCTCTCTGTCCTATCCAACAAGGACATCAACAACAATAAAAAACAACAAGGTTAACAAAAGGGAAAATAAATAAATAAATATTAAAAAAGAGTACACATACATTCTGTTCAATATTTTGATTACACACTTTTTCCAATTTGTAATGAATGTTATATTTATTTTATTTTTTCAGATTATAAATCTTAGCAAGATCATTTAGATGGGATAGTTTTTTAAATTAAAATACAAAGTTAAGATGCTAACTAGGTAAAGAGAGAGACAGGCTGGAAGTATGGTTCAATCTGCCAACACCCATGTCCAATGGAGAAGCAATTACAGAAACCAGACCTTCCACCTTCTGCACCCCACAATAATCTTGGGTCCATACTCCCAGAGGGATAAAGAATAGGAAAGCTATCAGGGGAGGGGATTGGATATAGAGCTCTAGGGGTGGGAAATGTACCCCTCTTATTCTATAGTCCTGTCAATATTTCCATTTTATAAATATAAATTTAAAATGAATATTATTGAATAGAATATAGAATATATTTCAAGGGGGAATGATAGTATGGCTTTTTTCAATTATGCACATGTGTTTGTGTTGTCTAGCTACAAAGCAATACATATATGCAGATATATATACACATACATCAAATAGTATTCAATGTGTTTGTATATTTCTTTTTGACTACAAATGAAAGTCAACTTTAATTTAAAAACATTTGTTCTAAAAACATGTCTTCACTGCTATTATCCAATTGTATTAATTGAACACAATTGTTAGCAGTGCTTAAAATAAATCAACACTTACATGCTGAAGAACAGCAATGCATTGGGGGATGATTAATCCTCTCACATTTTAAAAGTACTTATTTACTTATTTATTGCAAGAGAGGAAAGAGAGAGAGGGGGGATGAAAATACCAGAGTATCTCTCAGTTAGAGTTACAAATAATGAGTAGGGCTCTGTCATATTTTTATTTTATATTTATTTATTTGTTTATTAATTTTAGGTAGAGAAATTGAGAGGGAAGGGGGATAGGGAGAGAGAGAGAGATAAAAAGACCTGCAGATCTACTTCACTCCTTTTGAAGCTTTCTCCTTGCAGGTGGGGACTGGAGACTTGAACCTGGATCCTTGGGCACTGTAACACTGTAACATGTGAGCTCCACTGGTATACTGCTGCCTGGCCCCAGACATTTTGAGTCTAACATCATCTTGATAACTTTCTTGGATAAAAATTAGAATGAAGCTCTCATTACAGAAAATAAAACTTAGAGACACATCTAATTAGACACTAAAATGTTGTAGCTGAGAGGTGGCCCCAGACACAGAGAACACAATTTTTTGTTTGTTTGTTTTTTTAATTTTTTTATATTTTTTTATTTTCCCTTTTGTTGATTTTTTATTGTTGTTGTAGTTATTATTGTTGTTGTTATTTATGTCATTGTTAGATAGGACAGAGAGAAATGAAGAGAGGAGGGGAAGACAAAGAGGAGGAGAGAAAGACACCTGCAGACCTGCTTTACTGCCTGTGAAGTGACTCCCCGGCAGGTGGGGAGCAGAGGGCTCCAACTGGGATCCTTACTCAGGTCCTTGTGACTTTGTGCCAAGTGCGCTTATCCCACTGCACTACCGCCCAACTCCCAAATAACACAATTTGTATATGTGAAATCTTGAGATCTATTCTTGGTACCACATCACTCAGTTGATGCTCTGGTTCTCTCTCTCTCTCTCTCTCTCTCTCTCTCACTAAAATAACTTATGAATACATTATAAATGAAGAAGATTGAATATTGCAAGAAATATACAGATATACTGGCATTTAACAAACTTGAGTTAACAATCTTTTAAAAGATGTTCATATTCTATAGTTTTGGGAAGGTTTGGGTTTTCTTTACTACAACAATCCTATTGAGTTTTCTTTACTACAACAATCTTTGGAAATTTTAATGTGTTTTATAACCTTAAATCACCAGGTATAAAACATGCACAAAAAGTGAATTTCTCAAATTTATTTGGCCATAAACTCAGTTTATTTCTTCAGGAAAATATCAACCAGAGCTGATCAGTGCTCTGGTATATATTTAAAATTCCATCTTTAATTTTAACATAATATGATGTTTTACTTATAGTTTCTTCTAGGTGTTTTATTTTGTTTATTTAATTTTTAAAAATATATATTTATTTATTGGATAGATACAGGTAGAAGTCAAGATGGAAGGGGTGATAGAGAGGGAAAGAGACAGAGAGACCCCTGCAGCCCTGCTTCACCACTTGTGAAGCTTTACCTCTGCAGCTGGGGTCCAGGGAATTGAACCTCAGCCCTTGAGCATTGCACCATGTGCACTCAAACAGGTGTGCCACCACTTCGCCCCAACGTTTTATTTTATTTTACTTATTCTATTGTTTAGTTTTAGTTTTCTCCAAGTTTTTTTGTAAAATTTGTGATTAATAGTGACTTACAAAATTATAAGATTATATGGTATAGTTCCACATCTCATCTACCAACAAAATTTGGTACTCCAGCCCTCCAAATGATAATCACCAGAGTAAACAGGAAATTTAAATCAACACATTTTCCTCAGGGCAATGCTACAGATCCCTTTGAAAAGCACACACTTTACCATTTGTGAGGACATATGTTCAAGTTCCCATACACTACATGGAGCATCATACAAAGGGGAGACCTCTTAGTAATGAAGCAGTCCTGTAGTTTCTCTCTCTCTCTCTCTCTTTCCCTCTCCTCTTTGTCTTCTTTGCTATCTGATAAAAATTAAAAAAAAGTCCACCAGAAACAATGATGCTGTGTAAGCACAAAACACCAACATAGCCTGAGTGGACACAAAAATATGTGATTTAATAATGATTGACACAAAAATATAAATAAATAAATAAATAAACATACACACATTATGCACTTTTGATTTGTTTTCTTACAGAATTAACTCTAGTGATTTTAACAGTAAAATATTGAAAAAAATAAATGTTTTGTGTTTATTCCCCCTCTCACAAAGACAACATGAAATCCTCACCCCCGTTTGTTTATCTAAAATATTGTACTATAGACAATAGGCAAGCTTCCTATTATCTTTTTGTCTAAAACACACCATGTTGCTGTTGCAACAGCATTGCAAAATGCACCAATTACTGCTGTTTATTTTGTGTTATGCCATCTCACATCCTTCTCTCATCCTTTTTTGACTGAGAAGAGAGTTCTGTGGTAGCACACAGAATGTGCATAAATGAGACTCCTCCAGGTTAGGTCCCCAGCAACACTTTTACTAGAGTTGAGTGCTCATTTGTGTTTCTCTCTCTCTATCTCTCTCTCTCTCCTCTCTCTCTCTTTCTCTCCCACCCTCCCTCTCCCTCTCCCTCTCTTTTTTTTCTCTGTCTCTCTCTCATAAAATACATCTTTTCAGAAATGTTTTTAGCCTGACATATAGCTGTCTAAGATGTGCTTAATGCTATAATGCTTTTAGTTCCCACCCTGAGTAAAACATTACTGTAAAATGATATCTCTCTTTTCCTCCAACCTTTGGTTTAAGATACACAGGAGGCACTGGAAAGCCATATGTACATGTCTCAGGTTCCTTCTCACACTGTGTGGCAGGTGCTAAGGTGTTGGGGGAAGCTCAGAGGCTATGGTCTTTCTCCTTCCCTCTGTCTCGCCCTTTATCTTTAGATCACTATGTGCATAGCAAAATTAAAGCACACATGTGTGAGACCTTGACACACACACACACACCACAAAATTCCTGCCTTGATATTGTGCTTTGTGTATCTACAGTATTGTTATACAATGTCTCTTTTTTTAAGCAATGTCATGTGTGCACACTAGCAGCAAAAGCATCCAAAGAAGTCTGGTCTAACTTATGTGACTAGTGGAAGTCGGTCCACTGACCCACCACTGAATTGCATCCATGTATCTTTCTTTAGTGTTGTACCGAGTTCCCTTTCATCTTTGTTGAATGTTCTTACACACTCCAGATGATGCTTCTTTGGGAGCTAGCTTTATCTCCAGCCCCTTTTGAGTACGGGTTTCAAAAGCAGTCGTTATGTGCAGAGATATTTAGTGGGTGAACCATCTGCTTTGCAGTGGTCCTTTAGGCATATTCTCAGAGGCCCATGACTTTCCTAGTTTTTGTCTGAGCTCGCCAGCTAACATGCAGTGGGCTAGAAGTATTGTCTAGGAAGATGGTGTCAGAGTTGAGGATAGAACTAGAAATCTGGATCAGGGCAGAGAGAAGCTAAAAAATATGGGAAAAGTATAAAATTACCACTAACTGTAAGCCCCGTTGATCTGACCTCGTATCCATGTCTATTTAGTGTTATCCCTAATGCTACTGTTGTTTCTACTATTTTTTCTTTCTTTTTCTTTTCTTTTTGTTTCCAGTAGACTTATCATGGGTCTTGGTGCCTGCACAATGAATCTATCTCTTCTGGTAGCAATTTTTTTCATCATTTCCCTTCCTTCCTTCCTTCCTTCCTTCCTTCCTTCCTTCCTTCCTCCATCCCTCCCTCCTTCCTTCCTCCCTCCCTCCCTCCCTTTCTCCCTTCCTTTCCTCCCTTCTTTTTTCCTTCCTGTTGTTAAAATTCGGGGACTCCAGCTGGCCGGGCTAGCTTCATGGGCGGGTAACAGAGACGCGGAGACAACGGCTGGGCAGGGAAGCTGTATTTTTTTATTCAGGAACAACAATTCATAAACTAAGACAAACTAATCACCAAACAGAACTCTGCTGTCTCTTTGCGGTGGCGCAAGCACTCTCTCTTACTCTGCAACTCTGGAACCCTGGAACTCTCCAACTCTCGAACTCTGGCCCTCTCTCAGGGTTCCTAGGGGCGGGGCCAAGCAGGCCCGCGAAACTAACTGGACTGATCCAATTCTCTTGGCGGGGAGAACTAGAACCCAATGTAAAGCATACAACAATTCCCCCTTTTCTTTTTAACTAAATGACTACAGTATCAAGGGTGTGCGGTGAACAAAAACATACATCATACAGGCATTTTTAAAAAAGAAACTGGCACAAACATGGAGAAACATGTAAGCAAGTAACAAGAACCAGTGTGCTGCCAAGGGAAGGCCTGAGGGGGCCATTTCTGCCTTTGTGGGCAAAACTTTATCAGCTTAAAAAAACATTTCTTGCCTCTGGGGGGCGTACTTGCCTTGATGGGCATTTGCATGGGGGCGGGGAACGGCCTAGAGTCCCAAAGGCAGCTGGCTGCAATTTACTTACTATGAAACAAAACTTGTTATTAGCATATTTCTAATAGAGAAGGAATTTGAGACTTTTACATATCAACAACGTCTTTTAACCTTTTGTTACACCCATTCAAGATGGAGTCACGTTGTACTCAGTAAAGGAAACCTCAGGCATGAGAATAATTAGCATAGCCATTGTGCGATCTACCATTTCTAATAGAGAAGGTAATGAAGAGTTTTACACATCAACAAATCTATTTAACCTTTTGTTTAGACCAACTTAGTTAAAATATATTGCTTGTTAACTAATTTTTACCTCAGACTTTAAATGTAAGTTAATTTTATCTTTATGAGAATTACGTTGAAAACCTTTTTCATTTAACTTTGACTAGTAAGAATTTAGCCTTAAAGTTACATTCTTAACCTTAATGTTACTGTTTACCAAACTTTAAACATACACATAAACATGGTCATCAATACACAAGGAGAGAAACCTTTGTTACGAAGACATGTCATTTTAAACACGAATTTAAATCTGTACTGTCTTAGTTGTTGGGGGGGGGTGCGTTGTCCAGTGGTGGTCTCTTGGGCAGCTTCACTTCTGTTTGGTGGATCATGCCTCCCACCTCCCCCTCATTATGTACCCTTGCCCCTTTCCCCACCCAAGCAGGGAATGTTCCTTTACACACCAATCCTTCCCTTCACACCACACTGGCTTTTACTACTCCCCTACTTGTCCCTTCTTATTTTGTTATATCATTTAGGCTTATTCCCAAAAGGTTTCTGCCCCATGATAGTCTTTTACAGACTTTGTACATCTTATGCAATTACTAGATAGAAAGATAGAAAAGATGTAGAGATATTGTGAAGAGATGGTTGAGCAGGCTGCGCTTAAACCTATGAGATGAATCTCTCCAGGCAAGTCTCTCTCTCTAAAGAGGGGTTGAGCACAGGAGGACGCATAAATCTCACAAGGTTCACAGCCATTTAAGCCTTCCCTCCTCCACAGAAAGTCCTACATCTTCCCACCTGAGCATGGCATTCCTCTAAAACATTTAAGCCTGCTCCATTCCATTTTTCTTTACTGTGCCCATTTAGATATAAAGGGATAGGAGGAGATGATGCTGAGGAGTTATTCTGATGCAGTCTCTGCCCCCAGGTTTTACTACACCCCACAAAATCCTAGAGTGCCCCCTTCAACCAATCCTGGCCCTACACGTCACCCCTGGTTGTCGCCCAATAAAAAGCCCCCTCACCCCCCCCTCTCTCTCTGGGCTCTCAGCTCTCCCTCTCTGAGGTCTCCCTCCCTGCTCTCCACCCGTGGTCAGGTAGTGGGGACGGCCATTGCCGGCTGGCTCCACATGGTCTGAACCAACCCCCCCCATCCTATAATAAAGATTTGTGTACCCCTTTGCTCTGGACGTCTGCTCTCTTCTCCGCAGTGCAGCCCAACACCAGACCACCACAACAACACCTTCCATAGAATAGGGAGAAATTGAGCTCCCTATGCAATTGGGGACTATAAGCTTGAGCCTGGGTCCTCCCTTATGGTAATCTGTGCTCAACTGTTTGTGACACTGACCATCCTGTATCCTTTTTCTACTCACCCAACAATGCTGCTGCCCACCTTGCAGACTTATTGCAACCAAATATAGAACTATATCTTTAAGTAGATATCAGTTTTGCCATGTTTAAAATGATCCAAATGAATCAAGAGAGGATTGAAAATTTTGCTAGAGTTTTCCCACGATTATTTGAACTAAGAGCTATTTAAGTTTTGAGGCAAGTTTATTTGAGGTATAGAAATGAGCTGACTTGGGAGCCAGGCGTTGGCACACCTGGTTAAGCACACATAAGACTCAGAGCAAGTACTGGAGCAAGGATACAAGGATTGAACCTCCCCACCACCACCTTGAGGGAGGGGACTTTTCACGAGTGGTGATGCAGGACTGCAATTCTCTCTCTCTCCCTCTCCCTCTATCTATCTATCTATCTATCTCTCTGCCATCTATCATCTCCCTTACCTTTCTTTATTTCTCCCTCTCCTATCCAATAAAAATGAAAAAAAAAATAAGGCTTCCAGGAACAGTGGAAAAAAATACAAAATAAAAAAGAGCTGATTTAACCACTCAAAATAACCTCTTAAAGTCTAACAATGACATGTTCCAGCTTTGTGATCTACTTTTGTCTTTTCTTTTCTCCAGGACATTTTAGCACTCTCTTTGTAAAAATCTATTTAGCAGGATTGTTGTCTTTTTGTATACATACATTTATGTGTATTCGCGTATATTCTAAAAGGCCAGAGAACAGCAGAAACATGTTTTAGTACACATGGTTGGTTGTAGGTGTGGCAAACTGACAGAATTGGGTAGGAAGACAAGAGTGGTCACCATGTACTAACTGACTAATCGTTCACTTGGGCAGTATCAACAAAGGTAGAGGAAGCTAAGCAGAGAACAGAGGGAGAAGGAATTAGAAGAGGATTTGGTAGTTTGAGGAGTGATTCACCTATTCTATGAGTCACTGATTAAAACCCAGGAAGGAAAATATTAATGAAATACAAGGGAAATGAATCATTTCAGTTCCAATGCTGGGAAAAGGACAAGGGAAAAGGCTGAAAATCAGAGGAAGGTACTGTAGCTAAAATTCAAGCAATCTTTTGATAAGGTGTTTAATTTTATTTTCTGAAATCCTGGAACTCACCTACAAAATGCCAAACTAATCAAATGAATTAGCTCATTACTAATAAAATTTTCTATGTCACACATTTGCTTGGCATAGATATTGAGGGTACTTATGGAACTAGGTTTTATTACCAGACAAATTTATTATGAAAAAAAAAAGATTTTTATCTTAGACTCATTAAAGTTATATGAGAAAGCCTTTATAAACAAATACTTAATATTAAATTTTAGGAAAAAAACACATATTCAACCCTCATTCATTATATTACATTGCAAAAAAAGTCAACTATATAGAAATATGCTTTTATTGGTGTTACCTTAAGAATTCATTTGCAGTATTCCAGCCTTTAGGTTCATAATTAGTCAACAACTTGTTTGTTATGTTAACTTTATACGTTAACTCTTTTTTCAGCCACCAGGTTCCATATGTTACTATGATGCCAACTGGACTTCACTGGGCAGACCACCCACCAATGTGTCCTGGAGCTCGGCTTCCCCAGAGTCTTTCCCCACTAGGGAAAGAGAGAGACAGACTGGGAATATGGATCTACCTGCAAACACCCATGTTCAGTGGAAGCAATCACAGAAGCCAGATTTCCCACCTTCTGCACCCCATAATGTCCCTTGGTCCATACTCCCAGAGGGATAAAGAATAGGAAAGCTATCAGGGGAGGGGATGGGATACGGAGTTCTGATGGTGGGAATTGTGCAGAGTTGTACCCCTCTTAGCCTATGGTTTTTGTCAGTGTTTCTTTTTTATAAATTAAAAATTTTAAAAAAAGAATGACAAAATTGTCTGGACAGACAGACTAAACAATAGCACAGTGCACTTATAGATGTAGGTGGAATTTGTTAGTACTTTTCTAAATAGAGTTATTTATTTATTTTTATGAGAGAGACCAGAACATCACTCAGCTATGACTTTTTTCTATGACAAAGATTACACTTGGGACCTCTGGGGCCATAGACAGACATGAAAAATTCTGTGTTTTAACATCTCCCCAGCTCCATTGTGAGATCTTTAAGTGAGAATTAAGCTTGCAGAAGATTAATAATTACCTTGAAATATGGACATATATTGGCTAGGGGTGACAGAACAAAAAGGCATATCATGAAAATACTAATCACAAGAAACCTGCAGTGCTTGTAATTAATACCTAGAAATTATGTTGCAAACACAATATTACTAGAAATACTCATTGGAGAATGATAAATTGGCCAATTCATCAAGGATATAGAAGATCACAAAAGATATAGGCAGCCTGCTAAAAGGTTTCAAAATACATGAAGCAAAATACCACTTAAATATGTTAGAGATACATTTGGAAATTAGAAGTGTTCACCATCAGAGCTGAGGAGATAGCATAATGGTTATTTAAGAAACTTTTTATGTCTAAGGCACTCAATGTCCTATTTCCAATACCAGGTACCACCACAAGCCAGGTATTGTCAGGGCCAAATGATTTTGAGCTATCTGGCCTAAGGTTGTAGTATCCTTAAATCACATAAAGCATAGTGAGGTTAAGTATATTACATTAAATCCTTTCCTCCACTATATACAGAGTTTGCTTGTCTCGTGATGCCTTTATGTGGTACTGGGGAACAAATACACGGGGACAGGGCACAGAGAAGGTACTTGGGCTCTGCCCTCTGAACAACTTTCCTGGACTCAACAGTATTAAAAGTCTAATATCAAGTCAATATCAATCAATAAGGAATTTTGATAACCATGCATTGTATGGCTTTGGGATTTTTTTTCCAAGCCTGTAATTTATTTACCCAAATATCACTTTTCTAACATAAAAAATTTCTGCAGTCTTATCTAGTTTACCTGGAAATTCACCACTTGAAATTTTGTCATGACTAGTAGTAGTGGTGTCACCAGCGAGTTTGCTAGAAACATAGAACCACATATAGAATGTGACCCCAAACTGGTATGCACATCAGTATTAAGAAAACATTGATCTGGAATGTTAAGAGTTAAATTGTGTCATGACCTCTATAAATAGAGCTCTTTTTTTTAAAAAAAATTATTTATAAAATGAAAAGATTGACAAGACCATAGGATAAGAGGGGAATAATTCCACACAATTCCCACCACTAGAATTTTGTATCCAGTCCCCTCCCTTTGATAACTTCCATATTCTTTATCCTTCTGGGAGTATGGACCCAGGGTCATTATGGAGTATAGAAGGTGGGAGGTTTGGCTTCTGTAATTGCTTCCCCATTGAACATGGGCATTGACAGGTTGATCCATACTCCCAGTCTGTCTCTCTATTTCCCTAGTGGGGTAGGGATTTGGAGAGGTGGGATTCTAGGACACATTGGTGGGATCATCTCCCCAGTGAAGTCAGGTTGACATCATAATTGTTAGTAGAGACCTGGGCCACTTGTGATTTATTTTTTCCTCTTCAGAAAGCTATATGAAAGGTCTGGGTGGTGGCACACCTGTTAGAGGTATGTGTTATGATTCTCAAGAACATAGGCTCAAGTACCCAGTCCTCATCTGCAGGAGTGGAGGGTGGTGATTATTAGTGTGGGACAGTTCTGAAGGCATCTAGCTTTCTCTCTCCCTCTCTAACTCTCCATTACACATTCCCTCTCTCTCTCTCTCTCTCTCCTAAATAAATGTTTACAAAGCTATAGGTAAGAGGAATATATTATTTTTTGTGTATATATTTACAAACTTGAAATTACCTTTTATGTTTTGGGTGGTATGAACTTCTTATAGTCTCCCACTTTCATTTACCTGTTAGAAATGAAGGGTTTTGTGGAGGATAGAATTTGCTCTTGGAAATAGAAAAGCAATCCATATAGATGATGATGTTTTACCTTCATGTCAGTGAGTACTGCAGGCTCTAGTTCCTCTGCATATCCTAAGTGAATAATAGACTAAATTGTACTGACATGTCTTTCTGCAGTGAATGAAATATTTGGTTTAATTAGTTTCTCTTGTTGCATTGCTTGACACCAGCTATAATTACTGCATTAAACTGGATGCTACTTAATCAACAGCAGCCTAGGAGCTTATCCCTTTTTTTTTTTCCTCTAGGGCAGAAGGCGTTGTTAGTTACTTAATATTGTTGACGATTTTCATCATGTTATGTTAATTCTCTTCCTGTATGACTTTTTTTGGGGGATGTGTGTGTGTGTGTGTGTGTGTGTTTGTGATTTATCCCTCACCATTTTATTTCTTTCAGAGAAGGAGACAGAAAGGGAAAGACACATCAGTACCTGCACTGCCCCAAATTTGATTCCACCCCACCTGGTGTCATATTTTGAACCTATGACCCAGATCACATGCATGTTTAGGCACTCGCCCTACTTGGTGAGTTATAATGCAGCCTTGCATATCAATTTTTGTATCATGTGGTGTATGGATTTGGAGGAATAAACATTCAATCAAGTATTATCCTTTTAGTATGAAAATAGTTTTTATTAGACCAATTATTTATACCATTGACTGCAACAGCAAACTGACTGAAGGGAAGTTGTAACATTATTTTGACTGGCTTTGGAGTTTCCAGCTGGGAAAATGTACTTCAGTTTACACAAACTTGATTTCTCTGTTAAAAATCTTCATGTCAAGTTTTTGACACTTTCATTATTTTTCAACTTCTAACACTTTGTGTTCCTATACATCCAAGTGATTTTAATACACATCTAGGACTAAGAGCTTTCTTTCCAATAAGTCCTCTTTCCCTCAGTTCAAGTGCAAATGAATTAGTTAAGAGCACAGTATGCAATGACAGAAAGCTATAACCATTTCACTTTAGAAAGCAGAACAATTAGATTTAAAAAGTTACTGCACAGTATACCTTCTTATGAGAGCCCAGGGGCTAAGAAGATTAGTGGAATGCTATTCTTCCATCAGCCACAGATGCATCAGGTCTCTGGCCTTGCTATACATTATTTTTTCTTCCTAATATACAGAAGGGAAGTGTGGTTTTCCCTTTACATCAGGTACAACTGTCCAAAGATTCCTTTTTTTTATTGCTTCACCCAACTATACAAATTAAACTGTTGTCATTCACTCTCTCTGTGTTATTTTCACTTGGAGTCTTAGAGTTAAGATTCCTCTAATGGGAAACAAGAGAAATCCCGTACAGCTTCTAAGTAAGTGATCCTCCGATTCTATAGTCACAAGACTTAGTGAAGATGAATGGACCTTGTTCAAATTTTATGAATCAGCTCCCAGATACACAAAGATAAATTTCAATCATAGACAAAGATAACAATGTTTGCACTGAAGCTTATTTAACAGGGATTGAGAGATACAGAAAACTTATAATTCTCATAAATCATTCTTGTTTTCAAAAATAAATAATTTACTAATCATGGAGGCAGTAAGTTTCTGCTGACAGATAAGAAAAGCTATTATGGGGACAGGAGGTGATGCACCTGTTTGAGCACACATATTACAATATACAAGGACCCAGGTTCAAGACCCTTATTGACACCAGTTTCATGAGTGGTGAAGTACTGCTGAAAATGACTCTCCTTGCTCCCTCTAGATGTCTGTTTTGATCCAATGGATATTAAATAAATAAATAAATAAATGAATAAAAGAAAAGCCCAGCTGTGGTCTACTATAGTAGAGCCAAAGACTCTAAATGGGAGCGATAGGAGGAGATTGACAGGTAAGAGGGACCCAATGCATGGTGGTGGAGAAAGACTTCAGTTCTTGGTGGAGTGGTGTGTAAACACCTATTGTGGGGAGGTAAACTGCAGTCATGGAATAACTTGTGGAAGTCCTCATTTTCCCCAGTAAAGTGACTTGAAAAAAATCTGAGGACTAGGCAGTGGTGTACCTGGTTAAGCTCACACAGTATTAAGTGCAAAGACCCATACAAGAATCTGGGTTCTACTCCTTACTCCTCACCTGAATAGGGCCTGCTTCTGAGCAGTGAAGCAGATCTGCAGGTGCCTATCTTGCTCTCTCTCTCTCTCTCTCTCTCTCTCTCTCTATCACCCCATCTCTTCAATTTCTCTCTGTTCTAGCCAATAAAATGGAGTAGTGTATTCTTAGTGCTGGCACTAAGCCCTAGAGATAACCCTCTAGGCAAAAAATAAAAATAAAATAAATAAATGTTGAGTAGTACCTTGGAATTCATAAATGAAACCCTAGTTCTATAACTTTAATTTTTAGTTAGACTCATTAATAGTTATACAGTTTTTATCTAAATTTAGATTTAATTGGCAACTTGGTAGATTACTCTTGTGAGCTCTTCCAAGTGGTTCCATTCATACACAAAATAATCGTTATTAATATAGAATAATGGGATATACAATACCTAGATACAAATCTATTTTATCTGAATGCCTTACTGAGGTATATAGGTTTATCTTAGAATATTTCAGGGAGAAATGCACTGTATTCTTTAACTGACAACTTTTAAAAATTTTAAGTACCTTTATAGGTTTATTTTACCTTTCTTATATTTTATAGGACAGAGAGAAAATTTGAGAAGGGAGGGGGACAGAGAGAGTGGGAGAGGAACAAACTCACCTGCAGCACTGCATCACCACTCCTGAAGTTTCCCTTCTACAGGTGGGGATCAGAGGCTTGAACCCATGCCCTTGGGCAGAATAACATGCATGCTTGAGTCAGTGTGTCACTGCTTGGACCCCTTAACTAATATTTTTAAAGAACAGGCAATGCTCTAAAATATAAGAAGATAATGATTCAAATGTTTAATTAATTAATTTTTATAGAGACAGAGAGAAACTGAAAACTAAGAAGGAAATAGGAAGGGAACGAGAAAGAAAGACCCTTGCAGCACTGCTTGGCTTTCATAAAGATTCCCCCTGCAGGTGAAGGCTGAAGGCTTGAACCCGAATCTTTTGTGCGTGGTGGTAGAGGCAATAATGTGTGTGCTCAACCAGTTGTGCCTCTGTCCAGTATGTTTATCTATTTTAAAACTTAATGAAACAGCCTAAATGAGGAAACATAAGTATAAGAGTTGTCAAGATAGCTCACCATGATAGTGTACCTACTTTACCATATGCAAAATCTTGGTTGAAGTCAAATTTCTTTGCAGTAAAGCAAGCTTTGAGGCTATAGTAGCTTTCTCTCTTTACTCTCTTTCTCTCTCTCTTTCTCTATTTATCAGAAGAAAAAAAATCTACTGGGAATGGTGAAGAACAAGTGACAACACAACAGAACAAAAGGAAGATAAGAAAAGAAAATGTTCTAATTTCTATTTTTTTATTTTATAGGCAATTTAATGAGATAAATTTGTGATATAAAAGAGATAACTTACCAGGTAAGCATCTGTAATATCATAGAAAGTCCATGTTCATAAATAAAATAATCCTGCTAGCTATCTACAAAATGGAGGGCCCGCCAACACTTCATCTGCACTGTTCCAGCCTTCAGGTCCGTAATTGTTCAACAATTTGTTTGGCTTTGTATGTTAACTCTCTTTTCAGCCACCAGGTTTGAGATGCTAGCAGGATGCGACCAGACCTCCCTGGACAGACAACACCACCAATGGGCCTTAGAGCTCTGCTTCCCCAGAGCCCTTCCCCATTAGGGAAAGAGAGAGACAGTCTGGATGTATGGATCGACCTGTCAAGCCCATGTTCAGCAGGGAAGCAATTACAGAAGCCAGACCTTCCACCTTCTGCTTCCCACAATGACCTTGGGTCCATACTCCCAGAGGGTTAAAGAATAGGAAAGCTATCAGGGGAGGGGGTGGGATATGGAGTTCTGTGGTGGGAATTGTGTAAAGTTGTACCCCTCTTATCCTATGGTTTTGTCAGTGATTCCTTTTTATAAATAAAAGATATTTAAAAAAAAGAAAGTCCATGTTCAATACCTGAGACCCCTTTGGAAGTGACTATGGCAGTGGTAGAAGTTTTTATTCCTATCTATCTATCTATATCTATCTATCTATCTATCTATCTATCTATCTATCTATCTATCTATCTATCTATCATCTATCACTGATCAATCATATATCTATCATCTAATCTATCATCTATCATTATCTAATCTATCTGTTTCAAAAGGTGGGCTTGAGTGGTGAAATCATGCATGGGACACCTTGTTTCCACACACATATATAAATGTTGATCATGAAATGTAAGATTTGAGAGGGGGGATTGTTGTGATAGCACAAGGATTATGCAAAAGCTTTCATGCCTGAGTCACCAACTATCTAGGTCAGTTATCATTCTACTTCACATTTAGCAGGAAAGGGAGATAGAGACAAAAAGAAAGACACTTGCAGCACTGTTTGCCTGCTTCACTGCTTGAGAAGCTTTCTCCTCTGCACGGGGGACTGATGTTTTGAACTTGGATCTTTATTCCTGGCAATTTTTGTGTTCAACTGGGTGTGCCACTGCCCCATCTCTGTTCACTTCTAAAGGTACTTTCATAAATATAAATTAAATTGCTTTCTGCCACCCATATTACTCAATTTTCCCATTCTCTTTATTGAATCAGACATTCTTTTTTTTTTATAATTTCCATTTCTTGTATAAATATACTTTGTTTCCATATTTTAAGTTCTCCTTTACTTTGTTTACATCATAGTTTCAATCATTAATTTCAGTAATGATTTTAAGGTCTCCCTACCCTTCTATTAAATTGTACAAATAGATTCACAATTTTAGGTAAAGTATTTATTTACATACTTTGGCTACCAAGCATTACTACGAGTACACATATGCAAATAAACACATTTTAGCTAAACAAGTAACGTATGTATCATGATTTGCTTATTTATTTTACGATTTTTTAAAAATAACTATTTTATTATGTGTTGGATTAAGACAGAGAAATAAAGAGCAAAGGGGGAGATAGAATAGGAGAGAAAAAGAGACACTGGCAACCCTGCTTCACCACTTGTAAGTTGTCTCTTTTCAGAAGGGGACTTGGGGCTGGAACGAGCGTCCTTACACATTGTGACATATGTGTATGACATTATGTGACATATGGGGTCACTGCCTGGCCCTATATTATCATAATTTGAAAGATTAATCAGGGGTTTCTTCTTTCTTTACCTATCCCTTTTTAGTGATTTAATAGAAGTTTTAAAAAGTCTAAGATTTCAGGAGTATAGTTCCATACTTGTATGTGTGTGTGTGTGTGTGTGTGTGTGTGTCTGTGTGTGTGTGTGTAAGTCACCACACCCACCATCAAAGTTCTGTGACATGCCATTCATTGGGGAAACTGACGATCTTTCTTAGCTGACTGAATCCACATGGATCCCAGTCACTTTCAAAGCCAGCAACAAGCAGCTCCTGACAGCTTTCAACCTGACGCTGTTGACTGGCTACGGAAGAAGGGCAAACGCTAGAAGAAGAAGAAGAATCATCATAAATCTCATAAAACTGTAGAGGGAGTTTGGTTACTCATTTGAATATTTAAAAGGAATTATTGATATTTATTTCATATGAGGTAGACTAAAAATTCATAAGACCTAGACAGAAGCCACACCATCAGTCAGGTCCTCCCAGGATCAAACTGTGAGCCTCAGGCATGTATTCTACCATCTGCGATATTTCCCTAGCCTTATCTATCAATGATTTTATTGAATTTCCACATCAATTTTCTGGGTTATCATTCTTAAAAGATAAAGCCAGCTCTGTTTTGCTTCGGAAAAAAATGGAAGCCTTCTAGAGTTATAATAACACAGGTCAGATATTTCATGCTACTTCATGTGGGTGGTGGCACGTGTGCTCAACCAGGTGTGCCTCTGCCTGGCCCTGTATTCTAATAATTTAAAAGATGCAGAAGGATTTTCTTCTTTTTAGTGATTTGATAAAAGGTTTAAAAATGGTAAGATTTTTACAATGATGGCTATGTTGCTTACACTAATGGAGTCTTTGTCCTTTAATGATTGTTTACATCACAAATTTTAAGGTTCTTCATATCAGAAAAACAAATAATCATGAGTTAGAAAGATTACCGAGTATTTAGCAGTCACTAGAGCTAGCTTCAATAACACACAGGCTTTTCTGTCATCTCCAAGTCCTAGTACTTCCATTTTACTTGTTTGCAACATCTGATTGTTTCTCTTCATTTGTCAGATGCTAGATTCAACAAAGGATTCAAATTTCCTGTGTTTTCACTGTATTTTCTTCCCCACTGGCAAAAGTCCCTTCAATTCAATTATAAATAGTTTGCAAATAAGGACAATTGTTGGTTCCTGATGTAGAAAAATAGAAAATTGCCAACTAGAACAATAAAATCAATTCATGAACTAACAAAAGTGAGAATTATCACAGAAATATGATTAGGTCAGGTCACTAGTAGAACCATTTAAATGGAATGTAAAATCTCTAGCCTGGAAATGAATTAAAGGTCAGGAACTGGAACATTTAATCAGAGATGCTGGAGGCAAAGACATGGAAGAGTAGGGACTATATTCCTGCCTCCCCGAGAGTAATCATTGGTCCAAATGTTGTATCAAAAGTTGCAAATTATTGGATTTACTCTGCTGATACTCATGACAACACTTTACAGAGTAGAAAAGCTAGAATGACAAAATAACAATTGTTTCCTCCATTTATACAGAGTTTGGGATATGAAATTAGTTCTACCTGTCAAGCACATTCTCATAAATCTTAGATTAGCAACTGAGTCACTGAGAAATATTTGTGTGATATATCTGTTTTGTTTACTCAAATCATTATGGAGATGGCATATTTAACGACTTTTTGATTTCTCAGCTAATCGTAGGAGGAATAACATCTTTGCGAAATGTGACAGATGTAGTTCCACTCAACAGTTTGCAGGAGAAATTTCAGCTTCTTGATTGTCATCTTCTTTCATTTGACAGGGAAAATCCAGCCAAAAGGGAATTATGGATGGATGAATTTTATTTCTAGGAATTCACCTAATGCCTTCTGTAGCCTTTCCAATAGTTATCTATATTCTTAATCTTTTGCATCAAATGTATATATGTTTAGATAACTTAAAAGTGATCATATTGGTGGTACAACTGTTTTAAATTATATATTATAGTGTGAAACAGAAGATATGCTTGATATAGACATTTAGGACAACTGACATGATTGTTTAACTCTTTGATAGGGACTAGAAAGACTATGATGAATGAGTAACTAAGAAATTAGTGAATTTTCAGTTTCATGTGGATATAGTAAAAGTAATACCATATTTTGAGGGTACCAAAAAAGAATCTCGTGCATCACAAGAATTAAAGTACTAATCTTTTTTTTTTTTTTTGCTTTTTTCTCTTAACATGATTTCTTCAAATTCTATTCAAGATGAGACAAAGAAGATTATCATTTTTACAACAAAATTATATATATATATATATATATATATATATATCACAATTTTCTTAGCCATTAATCTGCCTTTGGGCAGATTAATCTAGGTTGAGAAAGTGAAAACACAAAGTTAAACTTGTCTTGGGTATAGTGTGTTGCACCAAAATAAAGGAGTCCAAGGAAGGAAGGGAGGAGATAGTGGTGGAGGTCCTGGTTCATGATAATGGCAAAGGACTTAAGTTTAAGATATCTTGCAGACACATATCACCTGGAGATGAGAAACTACCCATGTTTCAACAACTCTGCCATAATCTATTAACTCTCCAATAAAGTGATTTGAGAAAAAAAGACACAAAAATATATAGTTAGTGGTATTGATCATATCTCCATTATTTCACTATTGCATCTTTTTAAAAATTAGATTTTTTAATATTTATTTATTTCCTTTTTGTTGCCCTTGCTTTTATTGTTGTTGTAGTTATTATTGTTGTTGATGTTGTTGTTTTTGGATAGGATAGAGATGCCGGGCTGGGCTAGCTTCATGGGGGGTGGAGAGATGACCAGGGACTCATGGCTGAGCTGGGAAGCAGTATCTCCTTTGTTAATCAGATACATCACCTTTTATGCATCTCTTCACCTGAAGTAGCAAGGGAAAGGAAATGACTAGGAGAGGGGGCGGAGCAAAAATAGAGCTTGAACAGAACATAGAAAGCTTCCATCTAACCAGTGGGGATTAAACCAATACCCTGCAGGCAGGGCGGGACCCAGGTAAAACAGTGATTATGTAAATAGACCACATCATAAGTTCTTCTTCTAGCGTTTGCCCTTCTTCCGTAGCCAGTCAACAGCATCAGGTTGAGCCTGATGTAAAGTTTCGAGACCTCCTTTGAATCTGGAGAGGTGGCAGTCGTTGACTATGTGGGTCATAGTCTGTCTGGAGCTGCAGGGGCAGTTCGGGTCGTCTCTGGCTCCCCAGCGATGGAACATAGCAGCACACAGGTCATGGCCTGTTAGATAGCGATTGAGGAGGGCCCAATCATAACGTGCTAGGTCAAAGCCTGGTTGACGCTTGCAGGGGTCTGTGATGAATTGTTCCTGCTTTGTGTTCCTCTCCTAGCTCCATCTCTTTCCTTAGGGACCAGGCACTCTTGAAGGTGGGGAGGAGTTCTAGCCTCAGTTTGAAGAAGTAGAGGCTCAAAGGGGGAGGAGGCATGGTCAAAGGGGCCATTTCTCACTTTTCTTTACTCATTTTCACTGCCCCTTGAGCTAGGTGGATTTTTCTCTTGACAAGAGTATTTGGTAGGGAAGGCAGGTTTAAAAAAAAAAAAAAAAACCCACTCCCTGCCCCTTTGTCTCCTTCCCTTCCCTCATCAGTCTGGTAACAGGAAGAAACCACACCATCAACATCGTAAGTAATACAAGCGAACCTAGTGTGATGATCAAAACAGAAGGTATTATAAGCAGGATTTAGAAGCATACCAACAAAGAAAAAAAAGATAAACACTTTAAAAAAATCATTACTCAACTTAATATGGACTATGGACCCCACTTACTGATTAATGCTTCACCAAGCTTAATTTATTCTTTCTCTGAAACTATTATTTACTTTCAAATATATATATATATATATATATTACAGGTTTCTGTTCACCCTACACTCCTGATACTATGGCCATTAGTTTAAAAGAAAGGGGGAAATGTTGGTATGCTTCTAAATTCTGCCATGAGTCCATGGTCCCTGGTGGTCTCTCTACCACCCGTGAAGCTAGCCCAGCCTGGCAGAGAGAGAAATGGAGAAATGAGGGGAAGGCTGAGAGGAGGAGAGAAAGACAGACACCTGCAGATCTTCTTCACTGCCTGTGAAGGGAATCCCCTACAGTTGGGGAGCCAGGGGCTCTAACTGGGATCCTTAAGCCGGTCCTTGTGCTACCGCCCAACTCCCTATTGTATCTTTATAAACACAATATCTTGGGGTTGGAAGGCAACTCACTACATGCCTGACCACACAGGAAAAACCAGGTTCAAGCGCCAGCAAAGTGTGGATGCACTATGGATGATGTAGAAGCACCATAGATGGTGTTTTGTTGTCTTTTCTTCTCTCCATCTCTACTGCTCTTTCTGAATAAAATAGATAAAAGTTAGGTGTGTGTGTGTGTGTGTGTGTGTGTGTGTGTGTGTGTATGTGTGTGTCAGTTGGGGTGTCACTATTCCAGGCTATTTTTTTTCCTGATATGCAAAGAAACAGAGATAGAGACGGAGGGAGAGTTGAAAAAGATATCAAAACACTGAAGCTTCTTTCAAAGTCATAGCGGCTGGGTAGAGAGCATGGCAAAAAGCAGGTGAACTATCCTGGTGAGCTATCTTGTCAACCCAAAAGTTAGATCTTAAGAAATGAAAATGATTATTATAGACTTACATAAAAATGGTTTCATTCAACCTTTTTTTCCCTATTGCCAGTGCTTCAACACTCTGCTCTGACTTTTTCTAATGAAGAGAGAGAGAGAGAGGAAGGAGAGGAAAGACACCACAGGCCTAAAGTTTTCCCAAGTGCAATGGAGAGGAGGCTTGGACCAGGATGGAACATATGGTAAAGTAATAATACTTCCAATGAGCTGTCTTGCTCATCCTAGTCTGTTCTTTGAGAGTCTACTTCTTTCCTAGAGCATTTTAACACAACTTCTGACATCTGGTTAACTCACCCTCTATTTCAATGCACAAGTGATAGCTTGAAAGAGAAAGTAAAGCATCTTCAGAATACTTCTTCAGTTGAACATCAAACTGTGGAAATGGATATATTATTTCCCTGGAAATTTTCTTTTTCAAGGATATCTCCCTGGTTCGCTGAATTGATGACAATAATGAATTGGATCTGAGTACTTGCTGTTGAATTTCTTCATTAGGGTGAGATGAAGCAGAAATTTTTGAAAGTTCTAGATGGATAAAAGAAGAGTGGAAATCTCCCATTATCAAGTGGGAAAAATAAGAAAGAGGTTCAAATGATACCTAAGAATGAAAATAACGTAAGTTAGCTGAAATATAATATTTTTATTTTCATAACATCAGTATCAATTAATATTTTAGCTTGATTCTATCTCAGTGAGAAATTCCTATGACTTATTGACAAAATAAGAAAAATATATACCATCTTTGTTGCAGACATGGAGTTTCACACATGTATGCTCTTCTAAGGTCATTTTTTTCATTCATGTAGAAAAGCATATAAAATGATAGAGAACTGAAACTCTATAAAACAATTATTTTATTTACTTATGCATTTAATAAACAAAGATTGGCAGGGGCTTTTTCTTTCTCAGGTCTTGTTGTACTCCTAGTATACAACAGAGAACTATAAACTGTTCATGTCTTGGAAAAAACAATTAATTAGCAAATACAAAGATTCTTCATGATCCAAAATTATTGTGTCCTTTGTTTCCAAAATCTTTTTTTTTAAAATCTAGCATCTATCAGGGGGCCCGCATGGTGATGCACATGATTAAGCACTCATATTATAATACACAAGGACCTCTGGGTTCGAGTCCCTGTTTCCAACATGTAGAGGAAAAGTTTCACGAGCTGTGAAGCAGACTTGTAGATGTCTTTCTTTCTCTCTCCCTATACCCCATTCCCATCTCAATCATAAAATAGAAGGGAAAAAAATGACTGCTAGGAGCTGTGGAATTGTAGCACCAACATGGACCCCTGGCAATAAAGCTGGTGCCAATAAAAAGTTAATATTAATTAAAAAGCCTACAAAACTGTCCTTCTTGCATTATTATTATTTATTATTATTAGCTATCAAATTATTCTCTTCACAATGAGACTCGTGCTAGTAACTAGACAAAATACAGGAAGTTGCAATATTCCTTTTCAAAGCCACAGAACAATATATTTAGATTGAGTAAACATATTTGTAAAGTGAGTGGTTGGTGTTTGTATGTAGTGAGTAATGGACTGTTTAAGTGAAATGTAGTGAAGAATACGGAAGAAGCAGTTTCCAGAGTACATATGAGTGATTGATAATTCAAAGAAGGCATAACAGATGGTGATGTCTGAGAATGTGACATTGAGTGAAGGGATGAAGGGAGTGGTCCACAGATATATCTGGGCCAGGAGGAGCTAGGGAGGTCCTACCTCAGGCTGAGTAAACAGAAAGCACAAAGTTCCTGAGTCAACGAAGGTTCCTTTGTTCTAGAAAAACAGGAATGATGGTACAGCTGTAATGCTGTGATGAAGGAAATACATAGGAGGAGGGGCTGGGCATGGCACATCTGGTAAAACACACATGCCGCCATACACAAGAACCTGGGTTCAAGCCCCCATCCCCACCTGCAGGGGCGAAGGGGCTACAGAGCGAGGGGGTGAGGGGCTGATGGAGAAGGGGAGGGGGGAAGGAATAAAACAAACAAATAAGATATTAGAAAAATAAAATAAGTAAGTAGAAACCAGTACTAAAGAAGCTTGAATGGATTGGGAATATGAAGAAGTAAGAATTCTCTGTAGAATCTCAGCAAAGAAAAGTAGCATTTATTTTATTTACTTCACTAACCCATGTATTTATGCGCCAGGCACTGTACTTAATTTTTTTAGCAAATTTTTGGACAAATTTAATTATTGCAATTCTACGTGCTGATGATATTTTCATTCTTATTTAATAGACAAGAAAGATTCAATGGCCCATACAGGTCACATGACTAGTAACAACCTACAATCTATCTTAAATGTATGTTCTTAATGGGAAATCTGTGATACTCTCTATCCTGACCTATCTCTATCTAGTTTTGAATAGTTTGTCATAGAACAAAGGAGAAACATGGACACTAGTAAAGAGATTATTGGGAAAATCCAGGCAAAAGTAAATGATTGTATGAAGAAGTATATTTTTAATATACTTAATATCCACTTTCAGCATACTTTAAAAAGCGTAGCATGTTTCTAAATTTCCTCTATAAAACTCTAGCAGAAATTGTATTATTGCACACAGTTAAATTTCAATCAGGAAACATTATAAAACTGAGCCTGACAACATACTTTGCTAAAGTATTAGACTGAAGAAGAGGGAGGATTCAATTCAACTGTGACTCCAAGGTTTTTTGACCTATTTAAACAATCAAATGGTATGTTGAATTGAGGATGACTAATTAGGGAGGTAAAAGGAAAGGTCTACAGGAAAAAAAAACAGAGTAATATAGGAGCAAGATGTTGAAAAAGGTAGTTTATAAGAGGCTTATTATATATTCAATAGAAATCTCTCTCTCTCTCTCTCTCTCTCTCTGTGTGTGTGTGTGTGTGTGTGTGTGTGTGTGTGTGTGTGTGTGTGTGAATTTAGGGGAGAATTATGACTGGGATTCTATATTTGAATATTTTAAAAAAGATATTATTGAAAGCTGTAGAAATAGAGAAGGATACATTGAAAGTTAATGTAAAGAAAGAATGAAGAGTTTATAAACTTTCAATAGTTAGAAGATTGAGGGCTAAGTGTGCCTCGTTGAGTGCACCTGTTATAGAGGTTCAAGGCTCTGGTTCTTACCTGAGTGGGGAAAGCTTTATAAGCAGGGAAGTGGTGCTGCAGGTGTCTCTCTTTGTTACTCCTCTCTATCTCCCCCTTTCCCTTTCAATTTCTCTCTGTCTCTATCACATAATAAAATAAAATGGTGTGTTATAACAAAAAGAGAACTGGTAGATGAAGGTGACTCCACACCTTTCAAAAGTGGTGATTGGAAGGGAAAATAAAATAATACAATTCAGTTGTAGATGAGAAACTACAATAGAGTGAATTATGGGTAGGTAAGTGAAGGAGTGATGAAATAAAATTGGGGTGAGTAACTCAGTTTCACATCTTCTCAGAAAGAGGAGATGAGAACCACTTGGGAGAAATGACAGTAGTAGAATTGGAGTTACCAATAAAAAAAAATCCATGCAAAAATGGATAGACAACTAATATGTGATATCAGACCGGAAGAGCCTCTTTGATTTTTCCAGTGTATACTTTAAAATGATAATGTAAGAAGGGCAGAAGAACATTTCTGGAGTCCTTTCATTTAGTAGTCAAGAGAGCATAAAATATGCAACCCAAATATAGGACCTTGAACAGAGAAGTGAGTAGTTTATCATAAATATGGAGGAAGCAAAGTATATGGGGAGGTGTGCTTGTAGACAGTAGTGACAGTCTGAGGGATGTGTGGGTATCATTTTGTGATATCTTACTCTTATTTTTCCATTGAACAAAGATTTGATTGAATAGAGAATTGTGAAAATTTGCTTAACAGTTTAGTTCAGAGATGATCTCAGTCAAGATGGGATTGAGATGTCAAGAAGGAGATATGACTGCCACCGAGACACGGAGGTAATGGACCTTCCTGATGTGATAATAGAGCAGGTGTCTGTATTATACTGGGTAAAAACACATTAGTATTGTCTGTGGTCAAAAGTTCATATGAGGCAGTCTTAAAAATTAAGTTGTGGGAGTCGGGCGGTGGCGCAGTGGGTTAAGCGCATGTGGCACAAAGCACAAGGACCGACGTAAGGATCCAGGTTCGGGCCCCGGCTCCCCACCTGCAGGGGAGTCGCTTCACAGGCGGTGAAGCAGGTCTGCAGGTGTCTATCTTTCTCTCCCCCTCTCTGTCTTCCCCTCCTCTCTCTATTTCTCTCTGTCCTATCCAACAACAATGACATCAATTACCACAACAATGTTAAACAACACGGGCAACAAAAGGGAAAATAAATAAAATAAATATGAAAAATTTAAAAATTAAATTAAGTTGTAAAGATTAAATAACTTACTGCTAATGCCAACTAGTAAACCTATGTATGTATATAAATAAGGTTATTTTGACTACTGTAGGGAAAGGCTTAAAGAGTCTCTGGCCTAGAAAATAGCCCTCCTAGATAGTGTATCTGGTTTTCTTTCTGTCTGTCTTTCTTTTTTTTTTTTGAACACCAAGGTTATAACTGGGGCTTGATGCTTGCACAATGAACCCACTGCTCTGAGCAACTACTTATTTATTTATTATTTGATGGGATAGAGAGAAATGGAGAAGGGGGGATAGATAGAGAGGGAGAGACAGAAAGATACCTGCAGTACTAGAGCAGGGGCTCAAACCTGTATCCTTGTGCATGGTGACTTTTTAAAAATTTATTTATAAAAGGGAAGCATTGGCAAAACCATAGGATAAGAGGGGTACAACTCCACACAATTCCCACCAGCAGAACTCCGAATCCCATCTCCGCCCTGATGGGATTTAAAGTCAACAATATTTATACCCCCTTCCCATATTTGGAAGCTACTCTCTTCCAGGATCCAGCTTTCTGGTCCTTTATCCAGCCATGACATCATCTCCCTTAGACAATAGCTAGGATCCACCTGCATGTCAAATTTCAGGCTCAGGGAAAAGAAAACTAGTATAGCCACAGGCCCTTTAGAATATAACTAAAATATGACTTCTAGCTATCTACAAAATGGAGGACCCCCTAACTCTTCATCTGCATTATTCCAGCCTTTAGGTCCATGACTGGTCAACAATTTGTTTGGCTTTATATGTTAACTCTCTTATTAGCCACCAGGTTCCAGATGCTACCATGATGCCAACCAGACTCCCCTGGACAGACGACCCCACCAATATGTCCTGGAGCTCTACTTCCCTAGAGGCCCACCCTAGGGAAAGAGAGAGGCAGGTTGGGAGTATGGATCGACCTGTCAATGCCCATGTTCAGCAGGGAAGCAATTACAGAAGCCAGACCTTCTACCTTCTGCATCCCACAACGACCTTGGGTCCATCCTCCCAGAGGGTTAAAGTATATCTGCTTTTCATGTGCAAGACCCAGGTTGAGTATGGCCCCCACCACACCAGAGGATGTTTCAGTGCTGTAGTATTTGTCCTTTCTTCCTCTTTTTGTCTTTCTTTCTGTCTGGCAAAGTTTCATAGGAGTGAAAATCTGTGATGTCAGAAGGGGAGGGGTCTAGGATCTATAAAAGAATATTTTAAATAACACAAGAGACCCACCTAAACAGATTACAAGGGAAATGCATTAAATAAAATGGATTTCCTTGTGCAGACAACACCACCAATGTTTCCTGGAGCCCCATTTCCCCAGAGCCGTGCTCCAGTAGGGAAAGAAAGAGACAGGCTTGAAGTATGGATCAACGCCCATGTTCAGCGGGGAAGCAGTTACAGAAGCCAGACCTCCCACCTTCTGCACCCCTTAATGACCCTGGGTCCATACTCCCAGAGGGATAAAGAATAGGAAAACTATCAGGGGAGGGGATGGGATATGGAGTTTTGGTGGTGGGAATTGTGTGGAGTTGTACACCGATTACCCTATGGTCTTGTCAATGTTTCCATTATAACTAAAATTTGTATTAGAAAAAGTAAATGTGCGGCAAGTGGTAGCCCATCTGGTAGAAAGCATACACTACCATGCACCCAGAGCTAACCCCCCCCAGGCCCCACAACCAGGGCCAGTGTTTCATGAGTAGCGAAACACTGCTGCATGGGGTCTCCTTTCTTCTCCCTCTTTACTTATTAATGTCTCTATAAGAAAGAAAGAAATGGCCTCCAGGGTGGTGGAATCATTGTGCAGGCAGTCACTGAGCCCAACTGAAAAGCTTGATGACAAAAATAATTTAATGAAATATATAATAAATATAATATATTGTATAATATAATATGAATAAATTTCTCAAGTGTGTTTAAAAACTTGATTTAGTTATAAGTTCCTAAATCCCATGCCATTATGCCTTCTACAAAATAGTCATCTATTGTCTATTAAGTCATCCGTGTTATTTTTCTATGTTAACCAGGAAACTAAGATTGCCTCAGGGAAGCCTTGCATCATATACACCAAGTAGCTTGAATTGTAGCCAGACATACAATTAAGACATTCCAGTATAACTATTATTCTTGGTTCATACAAATTTCACTGACACTTATATTCAATATTAAGAACATCCTAAATAATTAATGTTCAAATGCGTAAAGCCAATATTGTCATGGTTTTTGTTTTACTTTATATGATTTTCATTAGAAATAGTTTATGCCTTAGCTCATTTTCTTAGTGAGGTGATTTTAGAAAGCAAAGACAAAGAGAGAGGGAAATCATTGTCTTTTTTTTTTTTTACAAGTATTGTCTTCCTGAATTTTCAATTCTAAAAGAAATAATTGCATTTATATGTTTAGAACCACTGTTCCAAATGCATCAAAGTCTATTTTCCATCAAATTAGGGGTATAAATAATAGTAACTTTACTAGAATAATGTCACACTGAGAAAAACCTCCAATTTCCAGTCTGGAAAAAAAATGTTGAATTGGAGTTAAGTTAAAAGGCATTGTACATATACAATGACAATAAAGAATATCTCAGAGGGAACATTGCATCTGCACGAATGTAGATGGGTAGATTCACTAAGAAGATGTTTAACCAAGATGTTCATTTTATCTGTGTTACCTTTTCATAGATTTCTGTATCATGGGACTTGACTGGAACTGTCTGCCAATGGAGACGCTCTAGATTATTAACATTTTTGGTTAGACTGATTACATCAATTATTAGAAACCACTCAACAATTTAGAAGTGAATGATTCTGGCTACCTTTTGATAAACAAAGTTATATCTCCTCCAAACAAGCTTAGCTCTGAAAACTAGACTATAACAGGAACATCTCAAACCATTCTGGAGAGAAAATAATCATTATTTTTTTTTCAAAAGTAGGTAACTCTGATTCACTGGTGGTGCTTTCAATACCAAATAACTGGAAGAATTATGAAATCATAGAGAAAATACAAAAATATCATGGTGAACAGAATATAATGGAAAATAACTTCTAAAAGTATATCCCCTGTTCTTCAACTGTAGAAAGAATTCATGGAATAAGACCAGCCATCTTAATTTTCTCCCGTTTTACTGCACACAATTACTGATTTCCACATAGGCATTTGATTCAGGCCAGGTGATTCCATTCTGATGCATTGATGCAGAGCTTTATGTGGTCTGGGTCTGCCCTCTTGAATTAGAGGGATAGAGAGATAAAAAAAAAATAGGGTCCATGTTAAGAAAAGTTATTTAAAGTGGAGAGGATAGAGACAAGCAAAATTCTGTCAAAACAAGAGCACTATGGAGTGAATAAAGCAAACTGGATTTGTCGCCTAGTCCTTGAGACCCTGAGTGGTTACATATCTTCCTTGAATTCTATCAGCTCCATCAGAAACATTTGTGGCTATGGAAGTCAGTGATGAACCAGAATGAAGAAATAGGAGAAAGAACAGAGAAACCGAAAAGCAATGAAAAGGGGTTCTGGGAATGGAAAACAAACAAACAAATAACATCAATGACAACAAAACAAAACTTACAGATTACCCAAGAAATAGAGTGGAGATGAATTTAAAGTAAAGGGAGACAAGAAAAAAGAGTAACTGAGGATAAAAAGTGATGTAGAAGTGATTGAAGATTATAGAGTTTGATTTTTAGTTTACACTTTTATTACCTGTGTCCTCCCTATTCAATTTGTCATAAGATCCCAACCTGTAAGTTTCTTTGTGAAAAGTTCAAGTAGAGACATGAATGATAAGAATGCGATGGTTTGTAACCCACATTTGCACAAACAGGGAGTTGTAAGGAATGAATCACAAACATAACATCCAACATCCATAATTACATGTGTCCAAGTGTTTTCTGAAGGAGGTTGAGCTCTTCCTCCCTCAAAATATGTGAGAGGATTTATTCCAAACATATTTTATTCTCACCACACCAATTTGTTTCCAGTAGTATCTGGGTTCCCTTTTCTAGTTTCTTTTCAGGGAGATGACTGTATTTTAATGGAATGTATGACACCCGATTTTGTATTATACTATGAGTGTCAGTGTTGAGCTTAAGTGGAGGGATGTGATAGAGGTTGAAATTTCTCTGTTGAATAATTTCTAGGAGTACCTACTTAATGAAAACACAGAACCATACTGACTGCTAAGAAGCAGGGATAATCACAATGTTGTAGTTGGATAGACTCCACCAAACCAGTTGATTCTCAAGGATCCAGTCCTGTCCAGGCATAACCCAGGAGTAATTAACTGTCGTTCCTTACTTCAAATCCTGCACACTTAAATACTATTGAAACTAGACCTTTGTTGTAAGTTATAATGGCTCTCGTAATAGTGAGGCAATTTTAGTCTTGGGGGGGGAGGGGAGGAGGGTTTCCATTGACTCTGCTAAATTCCCTAAGTGGTTTCTGAAGACATTTGTAAATAGAGATATGTAATTGACATGATATTTAAAATAAAATGTCCAAAATACTAGTAGCATGGAAAAGAATTAGCAATTTGGTTCATAGAAATGCCCAGAAATTTAAAGTTATTATTTAGGTTAATGTGTTTGATGACACCTACAAAACCTACCTTTTCTCCATACAGGTAATTACTAAGTGAGGGGGAATGCAAGTATGACTATCTTAATGTGTCAGAAAAAACATTATTAAACTCTTAAGACATATTTGGAAAATACTCTTGGTTGCAGAAAAGACACAGGATACCAAAGACTCCATGTTAGAATGTGTCCAGAATGTTCTGCACAAATATAGTTAAGATGTCTGTTATACAATGATTATAGGGGGGAAAAGTGCTGGACACCTTTAAGTATCAAAAACTTGCAAAGTTTCTGTCACTCCTCAAATACTTCCCCTATTAGCCTACTGATGCTTGAAACTTCTCCAACAGTAGGCAGAAGCTATCAACACAAAATTAGAGATGAATATTCAAATTTCTAGATCTAAATGAGTTTTAAATGTCTTCTATTACCCTGTCCTGATTCTTTGCTTTAGCTTGTGTCTCTATGTGGAGAATGTTTGCTCTCTAAAAGATGACTGGATGTTATTAGTTATTTATGCAGAGATATAAGATCCAATAGCAAATATATTGTAGGACATCTCTTTTCAAATACATAGGCAAGATATTGTACTAGAAATAAATATTAATTCAATTATGCATAAGTACAAATGGAAATTAAAATGTTTATGAATAAATATTGTTATTACATTTTATAAGCAATATATATTTTCAGTACTATATGTTTATATAAAATTAATTTTATTCAAATAGAAAATGTGAATCAGAGTAAATAAAAGATATAGCTATATGTGGTCACAGGCAAGTTTAGTACTTGTGTATATGTGTGTGTATTGAAGCACACAGAACCTTTGAACAATTTTGATCCCTGTAATGTCTATGTAGTCAAAAGTCTTCATATAAATTTTGACTCTCCAAGTACTTAACTATTAATAGTCTACTGCTGGCTGGAAGCCTTACTGGTAGCATGAAGGGTCAATTAACACATACTTTGTTGTAGGTACTATAGCCTATATAGTCATAAATTGAATCAGAGCATGCAAATGTTAAAATAATCACAAACAATTAAAAATATATTTTCAGAATTCCTGACTATGTAGGAATCATGGGTCAAATATATATCCATCAATATTACTTTATGATAGAGATAGCAGAGCAGTGTTTCAGCATATGTAATGGTAAGCATTGAGTCCTGTACTCTACCAGTGGAGTCCACTCTCAGATCACCGTATATTTATTGACTAATAATCTATGTACAAGTAAAGGAATGCAGGTCAAATCCATGTTTCCCAAGAGTCAACTGAGTTTACATATGCAAATGTACATATGTGTTTATATCTATAGGCAATAGAAATAGTAAGCAATTGGCTCATGCAATTATGGACACTGAGTTACAATCAGCAGTTTGCGAATCTGAGGTCAAATTCAGTTCATATCTGAACGTCTGAGAATTAGGAGCACAGATGTTATAAATGTCAGTATGAGTAAGGAAGAAGATCTATGATTCTTCTTGAACAGAAAAACAGAAAAAAATAATGGGACACATTCTCCCACCACACCTTTTTTTCATATTTAATTTCTTTTTATTTTATAATTTTATTTATAAACAGGAAACTCTGACAAAACCATAGGATAAGAGGGTTACAATTTCACAGAATTCCTACCACTAGAACACCATATCCCATCCCCTCCGCTGATAGCTTTCCTATTCTTTACCCTTCTGGGAGTATGGACCCAAGGTCATTGTGGGATGCAGAAGGTGGAAGGTCTGGCTTCTGTAATTGCTTCCCTGCTGAACACGGTCATTGACAGGTCGATCTATACTTCCAACCTGTCTCTCTCTTTCCCTAGGGGCAGGGTTCTGAGGAAGTGGAGCTCCAGGACACATTGGTGGGGCTGTCTGTCCAGGGAAGTCTGGTTGGCATCATGCCAGCATCTGGAACCTGGTGGCTGAAAAGAGAGTTAACATATAAAGCCAAACAAATTGTTGACTAATCATGAATCTAAATGCTGTAATAGTACAGATGAAAAGTTGGGGGTCCTCCATCTTGTAGATGGCTAGTAGACATATTTTTGTTATATTCCAAAAGGTCTGTGGCTGTACTAGTTTTTTTTTCCCCCTCAGTCTGAAATCTGATATGCAGGTGGATCCTAGTTATTGTCTGGGAAGATGATGTCATGGTTGGAAAAAGGACCAGAAAGCTGGATCCTGGAAGAAAGTAGCTCCCAAATATGGTAAAAGTGTATACGTAGATCACATCTAATAGATGGGGTTTACAGTCAACAACATTTACACACCTGTTTTGTTAATAACTAGTACTGAATGCTTTGAAGCATATCTCTAGAGTATAAGATTGTAAAGTTGCAAAATAATTCATTTTTTTAAGCAGGATCTTGATTTGTTGTAATTGATTAAGGGACACCTCTGAGGCTCTCAGGAGTGCAGGGCCCACCAGTTGTCCAAGGGACTGCGGTTGGGGATGTATTTGACTCCACAGCCGTCTGGAATGAGGCGCTTTTCAGCCACCATGCCTTCAAACTCATCTGCATTAAACTTGGTGAAGCCCCACTTCTTGGAGATATGGATCTTCTGGTGTCCAGGGAATTTGAACTTGGCCCTGAGCAGGGCCTCGATCACATGCTGTTTGTTTTGCAGCTTGGTGTGGGTGGATATGATGACCTAGCCAATGTGGACTCTAGCCACGGTACCCTTGGGCTTCCCCAAAGCATCTCACATCCCTGTCTGGAGCCTAAGGTTAGGGACAGCAGGAATTCAGGCATAAAATGAACACAGAGCAGGAAGGGCTATCTCCAGGGTCCCTTAGTGCAGCCTGTACAAGCAACAGGCCTCATACGCTACCCAGGAGGCTGCTGTTTGCAGCCACTGCACACGGGGCGCCAGGGGGAGGGCAGCACTGACGTCTTAATTGGCTGCAGAAAAATCATTCATTTTAATAGACTATATAAGATGGATATTTAATGTGTTTTACTGTAAAAGTAAATTAAAATTTCCTAATAAGTTCCCCTTAAATAGCTCATAGTTGGTTCAGGTCATCATATTATGTTAACCAGAGCACTTCTCAGCTCTATTTTATAGTTCTGCCAAGGATTGAACCTGTACCTCTGGTTCCTCAAGTATTTGTGCACAACTCCCTTGTTGTTAACATGGCCAAATCCATTGATATTTATCTTATTTATTTATTTATTTATTTATTTAATAAATTGTCTTGAGGAGAGCTGCTGGGTAATCCATGACCTGGCTTCTAGTTGCAGATTTTACTATTGACAATTAGTCAAGGATACATTTTTATCTTACTTTTAAAGTTTTATTTATATATTTATGACTAAGATAACCAAAGCAATACTCAAGTATATGCAGTCATAGGACCACAGGTTGGAAAGTGCTGCTTCATTCTATTGCTAATCCACCTCAAGCTGTTTGTTTGTTTGTTTTTAGAAACCTAAAGGAACTATACTTTTTTTTTATTTAAGAAAGGATACATTAACAAAACCATAGGATAAGAGGGGTACAGTTCCACACAATTCCCAATACCAGATCTCCATATCCCATCCCCTCCCCTGATAGCTTTCCCATTCTCTATCCCTCTGGGAGTATGGACCCAGGGTGGTTGTGGGTTGCAGAAGGTGGAAGGTCTGGCTTCTATAATTGCTTCCCCACTGAACTATACATTTTTAAGATTGCATGTTTATTGCTGGTTGTAAGTTATTTTGTTTGACTATGCCTTAGCATCTAATCAAGGTCCACCGAAGTTTTACTTGCGTATTCATAGCTTAGACTAGGATTGAGACAGACAACACATACTTTCAAATATTTGCAGACAATAAGAAAATGCCATAAGGCCATAAAATCATAATGTTGGCAAAATTGAGTTCAAGAACATTTTCTAAGCCATGAAACAATATGACTCTTGTGAAAATTCCTTTAACAGGTCATGGAACAAAGAACTTTATATCCTAGTTTTCAAGGACTGTGAGCCCTAAATATTCCAAACTTATTTCAAATTTTCCCTGATGTGTATACACACACACACAAACACACACATATGTGTGTATATATACATAAATATATATATGTATTTTAATTCACATTTCATGGAATTACCAGGTTCATTTACAGATTTTTTGGCTCCATACTATCATAAGGCAACTTTATTTTTTAATTTTTTAAAAAATTTTTATTTATAAAAGGGAGGGAGTCGGGCTGTAGCGCAGTGGGTTAAGCGCAGGTGACACAAAGCACAAGGACCGGCATAAGGATCCCGGTTCGAACCCCGGCTCTCCACCTGCAGGGGAGTCGCTTCACAGGCGGTGAAGTAGGTCTGCAGGTGTCTATCTTTCTCTCCTCCTCTCTGTCTTCCCCTCCTCTCTCCATTTCTCTCTGTCCTATCCAACAATGACAACAACAATAATAATTACAACAATAAAACAACAAGGGCAACAAAAGGGAATAAATAAATAAAATAAATATAAAAAAAAGGGAAACATTGACTAAACCATAGTATAGGAGGGGTACAACTTCACACAGTTTCCACCACCAGACCTTCGTATCCCATCCCCTCCCCTGATAGCTTTCCTATTCTTTAACCCTCTGGGAGTATGGAACCAGGGTCATTGTGGGATGCAGAAGGTGGAAGGTCTGGTTTCTGTAATTGCTTCCCAGTTGAATATGGGCTTTGACAGGTCGATCCATATTTCCAGCCTATCCCTCTCTTTCCCTAGTGGGTAAGAGTTCTGGGGAAGTGGAGCTCCAGGACACATTGGTGGGGCTGTCTGTCCAGGGAAGTCTGGTTGGCAAAATGATAGCATCTGGAACCTGGTGGCTGAAAAGAGAGTTAACATACAAAGCCAAACAAATAGTTGATCAGTTATGGACCGAAAGGCTGGAATAGTGCAGATGAAGTGTTGGGTGCATCCTCCATCTTGTAGATAACTAGTAGTCATATTTTAGTTATATTCTAAAGGGCCTGGGCTATACTAGTTTTTTTTCTTTTTCCCTTGTGCCTGAAATCTGATATGCAGGTAACTTTCATCATGTACTTTCTCCTGTATTCCCAAGGCAATTTTTCATTATTAGTTTTCATCTTTCATGAGTGGAAATATATTTCTCTATTTCTGTAATTTATTTTGTATGTTAAAGTAAAATCATTCCATTATGGTAAGGTGACTTTACATTTCCTATTCCTATTGTACTTAGTGAAGACACACTAATTAAATGCATAATTGAAATAACACAATTAATTATCTAAATTATTAATGACAGTTTTTACCCAAATTCTTTTTTTTTTTAAACTGCATTTTTCTTGCTTTTGTTTTTTACCAGATCATTACTCAGCTCTGGCTTATGGCAGTTCAGAGGACTGAACCTGGGACTTTAGAGCCACAGGCATGAGAATCTCTTTCATAAACCATTATGCTATTTATACTTTTACTTATTTTTAATGTGACACTGAGGAATCAACACAAGGTCTCACACATACGGGATACCACTGAATGGCTCCCTAGTTGAGTATTAAAATTATTGTTAATAAAGGAGAAAGTGTGATTCAGACAGAAAGAAAGAAACCCTGCTACAGCCCCAATCAACCACCCACTCAAGAAGCCCTTGGTTAATCAAGGTGAAATGAAGCTGGGTGCTCACATATTTCTTTAAATTGGTATTTTTGCAATCTTTGGGTAAATATCCAAAAATAGAATAGCTGGACCATGGTTCAAAAGTAGAATAGCTGGACCATGGTTCAAAAGTAGAATAGCTGGACCATGGTTCAAAAGTAGAATAGCTGGACCATGGTTTTGAAGACTCTTCAGACTTTTGTCCAAAATGATTGAATGAGCTTACATTCCCACCAGCAGAGCCCAAAGTTCCCTTTCCTTCCTCACACTTGCTAGTTCTTACTTCTTCCTACCTTTTGATGTTATTCCCAATATGGGAAACAATATCTATTGTGATTTTGACTTTCAGTTCCCTAAAAATAATTAATAATGACTTCTCAAACATACTTGGTGAACTGACTCACAATCCTATGAGACTGAACTTTGGGCTGGGTTCAACTGGAATGTATCTTCTCTGTTGCAAAGTGTTCATCAGGGCTCACTCATATATCAAGGGTCTCCACTGAATTTGTGGAAATGATTGAGGTGACACTGAAGGCATTGTTTTTTTTTTCACATATTATGTAAGATTTATCTGGATTAATAACATTGATAAGAGGGGGGGAGCCAAGATGGTGATTTGGAGGCAGCTTCTGGCATGAGCTTTGACAATAATTGTTGTATAGGGTAGGTTACTGGTCCATCATCTGGACGGTGAATAAGGTGTCCTAAGTGTGCCACCGAGGAGGTGACTATAGTTCAATCTTGGGTTAGAAAAGAGATAAGAAAGAAAGGAAATCTTTTGATTGTTTCTGAAGCACACTCCTCCCAACCACCCCATAACCAGACCCCAGGGGCTACAGAACTCTAACTAGCAGGCTCCCCGATGAGTTTTTTTCCTTACCAAGATTCCTGGCTCACCAGGGGTGTGATTCCAATACTTTTCCTTTTTGATTTCCTTCTCTCTCTTTTTTTTTCTTTCTAAGTGGCTGGAACTCTATTTGAGTGACAAAATATCTGACCAATCAGAGCCTCACCCCTGCCTGGGAAAGATTACCTGGAGGGTTTTTTGTTTGTTTTAATAATTGGATGTCTTTGCTCAGGCTGCCTAAGCCAATCTGGAGCCATCCAAGTTGCAGATTGACTGTTAGGATTTTTTACTCTATTCTTTTTTATTATTACTAATATATATATATATATATATATATATATATATATATATATATATATATGCATGTTCCTTCCCACCACCCTCCTTCAGATTGACCAAAATTAACTGTTATTGTTTTTTTTTTTCCATTTCTAGGTGACCGGGTGTCCTATCCACTGTAAGAGGAACTTGTTTCACTCTACCTCTTCCATCCACTCTCCCTTTTCTCCTGTCTAATTAAAAAAAACAAAACTCTTTTCTTCCACTGTTCTTTTTATTTTTTATTTTTTTCTCATTCTTGTCTTCTTTTCTAATTCTTCTGCTTTCTGAATTGACTGATACTCTCTTCTCTACTTTCTTTTCTCCTCTTGCTACCCCTAGAATTTACAGTGGACAATAGATTTGCATAATTGTCTAATTTTGCTTTCCTTTTTTTTCCCTTTCTCTTTCTTTTTCATTTGGATTTGGTTGCTATTTTTTCTCAGACTGGAGTCATTGTTTGGCTAACTGGTATTGGTTAAACTGCATCAATCCTTGCTTCAGTTACTTTTGTTGTAATTTCTGAGGTTGGTGACTGCATTTGTCATAAAGGTATTTAGTGTATTGTGTCTTGTACTCAAAACACAACAGCTGAAGAATGACAGAACAGAAAAATAAAAAACACATCAATAAAAAATGGTTAAATCAAGAGCAAATAAAACTGCAGCCATAATAAATCAAGACAGGATCCCAGAAGAAACTCCAAATCAGACAGAAGTAACCATAGATAAGAAAAATATTCAAACAATAGTAAACCTAATCATCACAGAAATGAAGACAACTATGGAGGAAATGGCTAGCAGAATTAGGGAAACCACAGACGAGACCCTCAAGGAAAATACTAGCTACCTCGAGATAATTAGAAAAATAAAAGCTGAAATAGCTGAACTAAAAGTTTAGTTAGCTGAACAAGCTAATACTATAACTGAACTGAAGAAAGAAGCTGAGGGAAAGGAAAGCATATTGACAGAAGAAAACAGAATTATCCAGACAGAGGATGAGCTAGAGAAAACTAAGAAAGGGGTAAAAGAGATTGAGAGACACTGAAAACAACAACAGAGACATATGGGATGATCTAAAAAGAAGTAACATTCTCCAGAGCCCTTCCCCATTGGGGACAGAGAGATAGGTTGGGAGTATGCATCGATCTGTCAATGCCGATGTTCAGTGGAGAAGCAATTACAGAAGTCAGGCCTTCAACCTTCTGCATTTCACAATGACCTTGGGTTCATACTCACAGAGTGGTAAAGAATAGGAACGCTATCAGAAGAGGGGATGGGATACGCAGGTCCGGTGGTGGGAATTGTGTGAAATTGTACCCCTCTTATCCTATGATTTTTTTCATTGTTTCCTTTTTATAACTAAAAAAATTTTTTAAAAAGAGCATTGGTAAGAACATGAAAAGAAAGCAAGATGAAATACTATAACACTTATGCACTCTAGACTCTGACTTGGTATAATATCTCTTCCATTAAAGCCATTTGGTGAGAGCAAGTCAGGAGGTTGTTCTTGATTACAGGACTAAGGGGGTAGACTTAATACCTTTATGGAAGGAACTGCTAGGTGTCAGCAGCCATTTACAGGCAATCAAAAGAAGAGTTGGAGGAGAGGGGGTATGTTTACAGTAGAAACAGAACTTGTGCTCAGGAGATAATATCCCATGTCAAATTCTTGGCATTTAGGAGAGGTTGAACTCCATGATGCAAAATAGCAATAATACTTCCTACCAGCAAAAGAGAAATCCAAGAAAAGAAAAATTAAAAAAAAAAGATAGAAGAGAATTGAAGACAATATATAATATCAGGAATTTTATAGTTCAGGAACTCTTTGGAAGTGAAATGAAAATAGTCTTGGTTAGAGGTGAGAACAAATGTTCTGGAAACAGGAAATCAGAAAAGAAGGCATTCATGACATTATCAGTGGGGCAGGGTGAGGTGGTGCTACTGTGAGCAAAGTCCTGGCTTCAAGCCTCCCCACCTGCAGGGGAAAGCTTTACAGTGGTGAAACATGTCTACAGATGTCTCTCTCCCTCCCTCTCCATGCCCTCTTCCTTTCAATTTATCTCTCTCTGTGCAATGAATGAATGAATGAATGAGTGATAAACAAAAACTAAAAATGTTATTAATGGTTTAAAAATGCATTAGTAGAAGAGTAAGTTATTTCTCAGTAGGCTGAGCAAGGAGCAATATGGGGAACCTACATAGAAAAGGGAGAGATGATTCAGTAATATTATAGCTCAGAAAGAAATGGAATATAGAATATAGGAAGCACAACAGGAGACATCTAGAAAGATAGTAGTTGGCCATGTAACTTATTATGAAAATTGGAATTTAAGCAAAATATATAGAGTATTATTATAGATTATTTCAGCAGAAAAGGACTTAAACCAGAACATGGCAGTTCTCAGTATCTCAGAAGCCTAAATGCACCCTGATAGTTGAAAATAGAAAGAAAAGCTTGAACTGTAAATCTTAGGAAAAACACTGACTATTATTATTTTTGCCTAAGTTTCAGGATGTGGAAGTGAATTACATTATGGACAGAGAAAGCAAGAGAATTATAGAGAGCTTAAGATGTGGACTGCTGGTTGATAATAATAGTAATTATGAATTGCATTTACATAATGCCTTAAGATGAAAATGCTTTCACAGGCACTACCTCATTTTCACCTCACAGCCATAATTCTAGGTAGAGAGGGAAGTGATTACATTCCCTGTGTCTTGTGATGGGGAGGAAGGCCTCACAGGGATGGAGACAGGCTGTCAGGAGGCATTAACATAGAGAGTGTGGAGTAGACATCTTGTTATAGCCTCAGAAATGTTAGAGAACAACTTAGAGTATCAGATTTTGAGTATATGATGATTTACAGATGTTCTGTATGATGTATCTACACACTCATATATGTCTCTACATATATTTAGATTTATAAGCACTTAATGGATATTAAAAACTATTTTTACCACTTCCTGGTTTTTTTTATCTGACAGGAGGACCTCATATCAGTATGATTCCACTGCTTCTGATGGGTCTTATTTATTTATAAATTTTTACTTATTTATTTTAAATTATTTTATGTTTTTAATTTCTTTATTAGGGAACTAATAGTTTACAGTCAACAGTAAAATACAATAGTTTATACATCCATAACATGTTAGTTTTCCACATAAAAATTCACCCTCTGCTAGGCCTTTCTCTGGATGGACCTTTTTTCTGTCTATGTTTTTAATCTTAGAGACAGAAAAGAAGAGCCACAACAGGAAAACCAGAGACAGAACAACAACACTCCACCATCCATAAAATCTGGTACCATGAATAGTGGTCCTAGGTGGAGTGAGCATTCAAACCTGGGTTTCTGGGCTCCTCTGGGTACATGCATACGCTGAAGTGTTTGCTTACCTACATGAGCTGTCTGCTATCCCATTCTGTGAGAAAGAAAATAAGACTCTGTTTTCATGAAAGAACCAGCTTATAACAGCAGAGATCTCCTAGTATAGTGATTTTTATATGATCTTGCCATGCTATTTATTCACCACTGAATTTAAATGAGTTCTTAAAACAAATATATATATATGATATAGGGAAGGAATTTTTTAAAAAAAGTCTTTAAAATCAGGGGCCAGGTGGTAGCACAGCAGGTCAAGTTCATGTGGCATAAAGCACAAGGACTTGACCATCATAAGGATCCCGGTCCAAGCCCCTGGCTCCCCACCTGCAGGGGGGTTGCTTCACAGGTGGTGAAGTAGGTCTGCAGGTGTCTATCTTTCTCTCCACCTCTCTGTCTTCCCCTCCTCTATTTATTTCTCTCTGTCCTATACAACAACAACAATAATAATGATGATAATAATAACAACAATGATAAACTACAAGGGCAAAAAATGGGGAAAAAATAGCCTGCAGGAGCAGTGGATTCATAGTGAAAGCACCAAGCCCTAGCGACAACACTGGAGGCAAAAAAAAAAAAAAAGTCTCTAAAATCAATAAAGAGCTCTCAACAATAGTTTAAGAAAAAATTGTGGAATTTCTGAATAAGTAACACGCTATCAAAATGTTCTGTGACATGTCACCCAATCATTCCAAAGCTAACCTTGTCAGACAAAGTAAGGACTACAAAAACTGAATAAGAGCAAGAAACTGCTATACTTTAATGATGACTCTTTAGTCACTACCAGGCAACTCCATCATTTGGGCCCTAGTCAGGGAACCCTGGGGTTCCCACAGACATGATGTGTCTAGACCTCTAACAGACCCCTCTCACCATGGTCAATGGTCACCTCTATCAGGAACAATGAAATGGACCCCTTTGTGGGCCCCTATAGGACCTTGACAACAACGTGGATCAACAATGATAGAGAATGTTGCATTCTCCAAAGGGAAGCTGCTTACTACCCAAGGAAGATGGGTTCTGAAGTTAGTGCAACCTGGAATGTTCCTAGCCATGGCCACAGAATGCAAGCTCAGACTTACAGGGATGCAGAGATGCAGAGGTTACATAGGCTCCTGTGCTAAATATGGGTTGCTGGGGCTCATGTGGGGTGACTCCAGCCAGGAAAGTAAGCTTACTGATTCTCTCTCTCCGTCTCTAAGGGGCCCAGAGATCAGAAAGGAGACACTGGGGAGTATTTTGGTACAAACACTCGATTTATTTGGGTGTGGGCTTGGGTTTATATAGAGATTTAAACAAAGAACATTCTTGAAATATGTCAGAAATTACAGGTTCCTTAAAGATCAGCTTGCCTCTATTGTAGGGGGCTGGTATGACAAGAATTGAAGCAGATACATAAAGGTCAAGATAAGTAGTCTCCTGATGCAGGCATTTAATTACCCAAAGGCATTTGAGAGGAGAATAGGGATTAAACCAATTAAGGTGAGATAGAGAGAAGATAAAGAAGGTTTGATGTAAATTAAAGACATCAAATTACACTATTAGGAGTGTGTGATAAGGTGTGCTCTCCTTTGTGATCAGAAGGTGAGGTGAATTTTGAGTCAATAAACCTTAAAGCAGGCAGCCATGTGGCCTGCCAGCAGGGAGAAACTAAGTACAAGAGGTCTTCAGGTTTTCTGTGAGCCTGGGAGGCTAATAAGGCAAGTTTAGTCTGGGAGACTTTTTCCCTCTTGGCTCATCTCTATGACTGGAGAGGCTAACGAGTGAGGTGTCTTTCCAGACCTCCATCCAAGGATGGGAGAGCTCCCCTAAGCTCTACCAAGCTTTCATATAGTCCCACAATGGGTCCCAGATCAAACCTATGGGATTTACACTTAACAATATTTATATACTTTCCCCATATTTGGGAGCTACTATCTTCCCTGATCCAGATTTCTAGTCCTTTTCACAACTATGACATCATCTCCCCAGACAATAACCTGGGTCTACCTGCATGTTAGATGTCAGGAGCAGAAAAAAACTAATAAAATCATGGGCCCTCTGGAATATAACTAAATTAGACTTACTAGCTTTGTCCAAAATGGAGACCCCAAACCTTCATCAGCAATATACTTGCCTTTATGTTTATGATTAGTCAACAGTTTGTTCTGTATTATAGCTGAACTCTTTAGCCACCAGGTTCCAGATGATACCATGATGCTAACCCAACTTCCTTGGGCAGAGGATCCTACCATGTGTCTTGGAGCCCCGCCTCCTCAGATCCATGTGCCACTAGGGAAAGAGAGAGACGGGTCAGGAGTATGGATGGACCTACCAACACCCATGTTCAGTGGGAAAGCAATTACAGAAGCCAGACCTTCCACCTTCTGCACCCCATAATGATCCTGGGTCCATATTCCCATAGGGATAAAAATAGGGAAGCTATCAAGGGAGGAGATTGGATATGGAGCTCTGGATGTGAGCATTGTGTGGAAACATTCCCCTCCTATCCTATAGTCTTGTCAATATTTTCACTTTATAAATAAAAATGTAAAAAAATTCCTATGAGTGACTTCTTTCCTTTCTTCTCCTCCTTACTCTTTCTCCTCTTCTCTCTCTCTCTCTCCTTTCATTTTTATTAGGAAAGTATTGCTCTGCTTATGGTGATGTCAGTGAGAGGATTTAAGAGGGATGGTAGTGTTTGGGGTTGGGCTCCAGACCTCAGGCATGAAAGTCTTTTGCATAACCATTATGCTATATTTCTCTGCTAAAAAGATTATTGAAACAAATACTTGACAGCAATCCAGAGTGACGTTTTTGGAATAGTCAAAATATTGACATGAAAAATTGACAGAGTGGTCCTGGAGGTTGTGCAGTGGTAAAGGTTTGGACTCTTAAGCATGAAGTCCTGAGTTTGATTTCCGACAGTACATATGCCAGAGTGCTGTCTGGTTCTTTCTCTCTCCTCCTATATTTCGCATAAATAAATAAAATCTAAAAAAAAAAAAAAAAGAAAAACTGACAGAAAAGACATGACACATTTTTGCATAGAAAACAGAAAGAAAGAAAAAAGAAATCACGGCTACTCAGTCCAATACAAGACAGTTGAAGGTTTGGTAACTATACAAAAGGAAGCTCAACTCAACTTTTAGAGTTCAAATTAAGGGTAAGGGACTAGTAGAGGAGGAATAGTAACTGGTGTCAGAGAAGATGAATGAGTACAAAGTTGAGAGTTGGGTCTTTCCTGAGGGAGGCTGTATAAGTCCAGAGAATTACTAATGGAATGTAGAGAGGCCCTGAGTCAATCAGGTTGAACTGAGGAGTTCTCAAGAAAGAGTTACCACTCTTGGCCTTGATTCTTTTCTTTTCTTTTTTTTAATTTATAAAAAGGAAACACTGACAAAACCATAGGATAAGAGGGGTACAGTTCCATACAATTCTCACCACCAGAACTCTGTTGGCCTTGATTCTTTTCATAATCCTTTTCAAATTTACAAATCTGTGATCCTAAGTCATCAATTCTAGGAGAGAAAAGAAAAGGGCTTTTATTTATCTGTCTATTTGATAGAGCCAGACAGATTGAGAGAGAAGGGAGTAGAGAGGAGGGAGGGAGAGAGCGAGAGTGAGATCGGGAGAGAGAGAGACCTTCAGCACTGCTTCACCACTCGTGTAGCTTCCCTATGCAAATGAGGACTGGGGGCTTGAACTTCAGCTCTTGTGCCTGATATTTTGGTATTCCACCAGCTATGCCAATGTCTGGCCCCAAGAAAAGAACTTTTTTTAAAAAAAATTGATTTATAAAAAGGAAACACTGACATAAATCATAGGATAACAGAGGTACAACTCCACACAGTTCTCACCACCAGAACTCAGTATCCCATCACCTCCCCTGATAGCTTTCCTATTCTTTATCCCTCTGGGAGCAGGGACCCAGGGCCATTATGGGATGCAGGAGGTGGAAGCTCTGGCTTCAGTAATTGCTTCCCTGCTGAACACAGGGGTCAGCAGTTCAATCTATACTCCTAGCCTGTCTCTTTCCAAGTGGAGCAGGGCTCTCGAAAAGTGGGGCTCCAGGACACGTTGGTGGGATCCTCTGCCCAGGGAAGTCCAGTTGACATCATGTTAGCATCTGAGACCCGATGGCTGAAAAAAGAGTTATTAACATATAGAGCCAAACAAATTGTTGACTAATCATGAACCTAAAGGATGGAATAGTTCATTTGAAGAGTTAAGGAGTCCCTGTTTTGTAGATAGCTAGTAGTCCTATTTCAGTTATATTTTTATAAGTAACAATGGTGCCTCTACTCCTTGTGAGAATATTCATCACTGATCGAATTCTGGTGTTTAATAAATTATTTTCTTCATGTTGAAGTTGACTCTTCTTTTGCTACAAACCCTGAGCTGTAATTCTCTTATCCCTTCTTACTTCCATAGTCAATAACATGTTCACTTTTGAGTGTACTGTACAATGTTCTCAGGTTACACCTCTGTAGTAGTTGATCTCTGTACACATAGGTCTCCTTTAGTATAACTGACCTATTGATACTTTTCACTCAGAGTTCCTTTAACAGATTTTTATCAGCAAAATTTTACCAGTGTCAGATACATGTTTACTGTAGTAAATTTTTTTACTCACTATATATTGGAGTTGTGTCTACTCTGACTTGTGAAATTATAAAACACTGCATGATTTTATCAGTCATTTCTATCAGAAAATTCTGAGCTTTGAAGAATCGGTCTGAATTCTTACTCAACACCTGTTGTGTTCTATTTCATTTGCAACAATACCTTAATGAGAAATAGCTTCTATTAAATATGAACTTTCCCCTAAATAAGTGTTTTCTTAGAAATAATCCTGCCAAGAAAAGTGAGAACACAGAACTCCTCTAGGTCAACTTGGGATTTGACTCTTGATTACTCCAAAATAAGCTGCTTCAGATTTGGTTTGTTTATTATTTTTACCCTTGAAAAACTATATATTACTTTTCTTAGCAAAAATTGGTGTACTAAGTGCCAGATGATTAGTTACAAAATATCAAGTGTGAACCAGCAAAATAACCCACCTGGATGGTGTGTAACCTTTACATGTATGTGATATAAGTCCAAGGCAAATGGTCAATGTACTGGAGGAAACTTCAGTGCACCTTCACTGGAAAAATGTTGTCCCCAGGCCAGTGAAACCCTGGCAGAAACAACAATGAAAGAGTCCAACTGAAAGTTTATCATTTTGCTGTATCTCATTCCCCAGGAAATAGATTAGGGAGAGTTCATAGGGTCTCCCAATGACACATCAATATTTCTACTCTATTACTGCCCTTATTTATTTATTTATTTATTTACTTTCCCTTTTGTTGCTCTTTTTTATTGTTGCAGTTATTATTGTTGTTGTTATTGATATCATCATTGTTAGATAGGACAGAGAGAAATGATGAGAGGAGGGGAAGACAAAGAGAGGAAGAGAAAGACAGACACCTGCAGACCTGTTTCACCACCTGTGAAGCGACTCACCTGAAGGTTGGGAGCCGAAGCTCGAATCAGGATCCTTACGCAGGTCAATGTGCTTTGCGTCTCATGCACTTAACCCTCTGCAGTACAGCCCGACTCCCATTACTTCTCCCTTTTAGTTTATAAGTTTCATCTAAAGAAATACTTGAATGACATTAAGAATAAAGAAAGTATACTTCTGGCTGAGACATTTAATTCTTTGTTCATGTTTATCTTCAAATTTATTAATCAGAGTAAAAAAATAAGAATTATCTTTAAATCTCTGAGTTCTATAGTTTCTTCTCCTTCCTGTAGATGAGGACTTATATTCATAAAGGTCCCAAGCTATTGAAATATATGTAAATATTTATTGGTGATTTCTAAAATGTCTATAATTTCTCTACTTAAAATTATTGATAAGTTCATGATTTCTCATTGTTAGTTCTGTGATATAGGCCACATCATATAATCTTGTAAATTCAGTTCGTTGAAATCCATTGACAATGATATCTACATAGTTGGTACGAGATGATGGTGGTTATGAAAAGCCAGCAATCATAGTAATAACAATAACAAAACAATGTTAAACAACAAGGGCAACAAAAATGACAAAATATCCTCTAGGAGCAGTGGATTCATAGTGCAGGCTTGAGCCCCAGTAATAACCCTGAAGGCAAACTAAAAATAAAAATAAAATAATAATAATAATAAATGACAAAAATGGTGGTTTGGGAAGTGGTTTTCTAGTAGAACAAAAATACTGCTATACAATGTGACTCCCTCCACTTTAAGCCTCTGGCCTTCACATGGAAGTAAGTGCCTGTGTGGGGGTGGAGGGCAAGGGGGCCTTCATAGGCAGTGGAGTGCTGCTGAGGTGTCTCTCCTTCTCTCTCTTGCTCTCTATGTTTTATTTTTCTTTCTTATTTTATTTGATAGGACAGAGAAAAATCAAGAGAGAATAAGAGGAGAAAGAAAAGATACAGCACTGCTTCACCACTCATGAAGCTTCCCACCTCTAGATAGGGACCAGCGGCTTGAACCCGGGTCCTTGCACCTTGCACATTTTAACCAGTGCACTCTACCAGGTGGTGAACCTCTTTCTCCCTCTCCCTCTCCCTCTCTCTCTCTCTCTCTCTCTCTCTCTCTTCTCTCTTCCCACTTTGTCTCTCACCCTCTGTCTAAAGGGAGAGGGAAAATTGTGGCCAGAAACAATGGAGCCATGCAAGTGTGAGGCCCCAGCAACAACCTTGGTGGCAGAAAATAACATCTATCTATTAAATCTTGGTTTGAGGATGGAATAAAAATCACTACTGCAGAATAAGGGGAGTGGAACTATTTCCTCCACCCAGAAGTACAACTGGCTGAACAAAAAAAAAAAAAAAAAACAAGTAAAGGAGTCCTTAGTTTTGAAATGTTTCCCAGTATACATTAATTAATGTTATTTTCAGTGATATTTTTTTTTTGTATTCCATCTAGTGTTACACTCTTTTATTCTCTATGGCAGGGGAGTATGCCTCATTTAGCCTCTGGAACACATCCTGCAAAGCTGATTACTTATAATAGTAAGTCAAAGGGCAAAGCAAATGATTCCATGACAACTCTAGTCATGTATCTTGCTGGTCTTGATCTGCTGCTTGTCCATGTGGGATAAATAGAGATTTTGTTTCTGACACACTGAAACTTTTGGCATTTCTGATTTGTTCGAACAAGAAAACAAATTTAGTACAAAGTCTATTTCTATTTTTCTGGAACATTGTTCTCTACATATTTGCATGTATGAGGATTTCAATGTTTATTAATTTTTATGGACAGTTTACAAATAGCTCCAAGGATTTCACTTACTGAAGTGTGGTTTGTAGAATGGAAAGAGAGTTTGATATTTATATGTAGCCTTACATTGGATTTTTATTTAATGTTTTAGAATTATAAGATACTCTTTTTTAGTTTTTATTTTTTATAATTTTGTATTATTGTCATTTATTTCCTTTTGCTATCCTTTTTTTATTGTTGTGGTTATTGATGTTGTCCGTGTTGGATAGGACACAGAAATGGAGAGAGGAGGGGAAGACAGAGGGGGAGAGAAAGATAGACACCTGCAGACTTGCTTCACTGCTTGTGAAGCAACTCCCCTGTAGATAGGGAGCAGGGAGATTGAACCCGGATCCTTACAGGTCCTTGCTCTTCACACCATGTGAGCTTAACGTGCTGTGCTACTGCTCGACTCCCACTTTGTTTTTTTAACTACCACTTCACTGGGGCTTTACACCTACCTAATGGAGCACATGAACTTCCTCTTCCTCGGTTCCACCCAATGGACTCTTCTTCCCAATGAATCTCTCTCTCTCTCTCTCTCTCTCTCTCTCTCTCTCTCTCTCTCTCCCTATAGAGGGTAAGAGAAACAAAGAGAAAAGTAGACATCACATCACACTAGTGAAGCTGCTTCCCCTTTTGTATTGTGCTCCAATATGTAGCATGAACTTGGAACCCAGCTTGATAAAATATGCACTCAAGTGAGCTAACTCCCAGCCTTCCCAGATGATATTGTTAGGAGTTATTTTTTTTATTTGGATAGAGACAACTATAAATCAAGAGGGAACGGGAGATAGAGAAGGAAAGAAATATAGACACACCTACAGCACTACTTCATCCCTCACAAAACTTTTCCCTGCAGATGGTGACTGAGGGCTCCAACCTGGGTCCTTGCGCATTGTAACAAATGCCTCAGTCAGGTGCACCACCACCGGACCCCTTAGAAGATATTTTATTTTTTTTATTACGTAATTTAGTTATTTATTCCCTTTTGTTGCCGTTGCTGTTTTCCTGTTGTTGTTGTTGTTTTATTGATGTCGTCATTGTTGAATAGGACAGAGAGAAATGGAGAGAGGAGGGGAGGATAGAGAAGGGGAGAGAAAGATAGACACTTGCAGACCTGCTTTACCACCTGTGAAGCGACTCCCCTGCAAGTGGGGAGCCGGGCTCGAACCTGGATCCTTAAGCTAGTCCTTGTGCTTTCACCACGTGCACTTAACCCACTGCGCTACAAGGCGACTCCCTTTGATGATATTTTCAAGGCAAAAATTTCTTTTCATTTTGATCTCACAGTTGGTTGACATTGCTGAGAGCGCTCAAATTCTAATTTCACTGTTGTATTATAATAATGACAGATATATAAATACTAGTTGGTAAACAAGTTTAATAATGTACTGTAAATTTAATATATGTCTACAAATAAGCAATTATTTGAGGAGGTGACGTCTCATATATTATTACTGATTGCTTTACGAGATAGTGGAGCTATTCAGAGGAGCCCCTAGGAGTAGTCTTATTCCACAAACACTGTTTTATTACCCCATTCCATCCCCCTCCTCCCAGATAACCATAATTTTAACTCTGATACTGGTCTCTGAACATGGTAGGTGAAGAAATTAAAAATACGCATGTAATTAAAGCAAAACAAACCATCTTAGCCATACTTATTTATTACAGAATAAAAATAAATCCTTATTTTGACTAACTGCCTGAATCATGACATTAATGCGTTGTTATTTTGTTTTGCATGTGTAGACATGTACAATGACTAACAAAAGTTCCAAAGAACAGAAACCAACCCTTCCCTTCAACACCTAAACTTCAATTCCCTCATAGGAATTATGTCTTCTCTTGATGAAAATATGTGATTAAGACCTCTTCTGGTGTGTCTTCTTAAGAGGGGTACTTGTGTTTGCCAGCAGGTAAAAATCATGGGTTAATAAGGCATATTTTTATGTATGAATTATTTTCCTTTGACTAATCCTAAGCAGGTATAACTATAAACTTGTCACTTTAAGATCTAACTTCTCAAGCTGATATGGTAGCTTCTTTGAGAGGCTGCCAGTTTTGCCATGCATGTGACCCAGGTTAAGGATCTCTCTCTCTCTCTTTCTCTCTCTCTCTCTCTCTCTCTCTCTGTCTTTTTGTCTTTCTATCAGAAAAAAAGTGCCGTAGGGCATGTGACCCAGGTTAAGGATCTCTTCCTCTCTCTCTTTCTCTGTCTTTTTGTCTTTCTATCAGAAAAAAAGTGCTGTAGGAAATGAAGTCTGTTAGCAACAATAATAAAAATAACAAAAAGGGTCCATTTTCTTAAGTATTCTAAACTGGAATCTGAGTTTCATTTCTTGTGCATTTATATTTTCTAGAGAAATAACAAAAGTTTTTATTGGCTGGAAAAAATCAACATTTTGATACATACAGTTAAGAATCTTTAATGGACAGCTGGAAAGATAGATCACCAGGATGGTCATATATGTGACCCAGATCTAAAGCTCATGCCATATAGCAAGTGCTATGGCTCTCAAAGAAGCCTAGCTCCCATGGTGTATCTCTCTCTCTCTCACATATATATGAAGGAAAATTGCATGGGGCAGTAAAATCACTTATGTGTGACTCCATTTCCAAAAACAAACAAAAAAATCTTTATTTGCTATATTTTATTTTTCATTTTATTGAAGAAAAATTCAATATTTTGGCTGTCACTGTAATATATTATTGGAAGTCATAATTTATATTAGCTATTAGAATATGTTATTTGATTTAGATTTCACATATGAAAATAAAACACATATTGGAATTTATAATTGCTTAATTTCTACAACTGTAAGCACATTTACAGATTTCCTAGTACATATTTCCATTCCTAAAACAGATGACCAACTTAAATTTGTTTGTCTCTTTTATACATTTTTATCTCCATTCAAATGTTGTCAGAAAGCAAGTCCTCCTGCCTGATGTACTTACATTTCTGGCAGGATTTTAGGGACCATTTGAACCAGAATCCAAAGTGTGAGCTCAGAGCAAGAGTTATACATAACTGGTGAAGGTCTTACTCAGCCTCGTCATGTTCCTTGGCTTATTTAAGTGTGGCACATGGTGTCCTGGGGCTGGATAGCTGAGCCTTTGCTTCTTGCGATTACAACAGCAAAATGCACAGAGCAGACCCCCAGCGATGAAAAGGTCAGCAGAGGTGGCCCAGCCCAGGAAAAGTGCTGCTCCGAGCTCTCGTTTCTGCCCAACATGGATAGCTGGATTGTAGAAATCCCTGATAATAATATTAGCTGTCCAACATACTGGAATCAGAACAAAGATGCCCGTCAAAATGAAGAGGATGCCAGAAGTTCCTAGGAGGTACACTTTGGCCCTCTCATTAGAGCCTGTGCACTGAACCTTCTTCATGCCACAGATGCCAATAAGCAGAGCGATCAAGGAGAGGGCTACAGCCACGCACATGAGGGCCCGGGCTGCTTCTAGGACTGGTGGGAGAGCCAACAAAGAACTGTAGAACTTGCATTGCAATCTGACTTTGGCTTGTCGAATGCAGTTCATCCAGAGCCCTTCCCAGATCCTTTCAAAGACAATAATGTTGCTGCCAACAAAAGCCGAGACTCTCCATTGAGGTAGAAGGGTTGTGGCAAGAGTCCCTACCAAGCCCAGAAGTCCAAGGATAAGCCCAGCAATTTGCAGGGGATAAAATGCCATTATCTATTCATGGGAGACTGATTTGATGATCTGAAATGGTATGATCTTCTCAAGATCCCGGATGTGGAGGCCTCTAGAAGTCTCCCAGGAGCTCTTATGAGGTCTTCCGCTGTCAGTGCATAACGTTTTAGTCCAAATCAACATCAGTTGGTGACTGAGCTTGGCCTGACGAGAAGTACCTGTTGTAAATGCATGCTGTCTTTGTATGTACACCACTCATTTCTGTATGGATTATTTACTAGTCACATATAATTGTTTCCCAGCCAATGAGAAGGTAGCCATAGGTGTGGCCAGGAATACTGCATTTAGCTTTGGTATTTCTCATATTATTATTGTCTTAGCAATGCTGCAATTAAATGTCAAAGCGTTCATGTTCTTTGTGGTTTGCTAATTATAGAGATGAAAACTTCCTGTCAAAAAATTATTCTGACATACAAGCTTAAATATACATGTTAATTGACAAGTGAAGACCCTGCCTAACCCTTGCCAATTCTTTTTCTTTTTTTTTAATCTTTATTTATTGGATAGAGACAGCCAGAAATTGACAGAGAAGGTGGTGATAGAAAGGAAGAGAGACAGAGAAACACCTACAACACTGCTTCACCACTTGCAAAGCTTTCCCCCTGCAGGTGGGGACCTAGGGCTCAAAGCTGGGTCATTGTGCATTGTAAACGATGAGCTCAATCAGGTGCACTATCTCCCAGACCGCCTTGCCAATTCTTTTTTTTTAATTTATTTTTTATTTAAGAAAGGATAAATTAACAAAACCATAGGGTAGGAGGGGTACAACTCCACACAATTCCCACCACCCATTCTCCATATCCCACTTCCTCCCCTGATAGCTTTCCCATTCTCTATCCCTCTGGGAGCATGGACCCAGGGTCCTTGTGGGTTGCAGAAGGTGGAAGGTCTGGCTTCTGTAATTGCTTCCCCGCTGAACATGGGCGTTGACTGGTCAGTCCATACTCCCAGTCTGCCTCTCTCTTTCTCTAGTAGGGTGGGTCTCTGGCCTATTCTTTAAAGAGTAACTTTAAAAAATAACTTGAACTTTAGAAGGTCTACCATATTTCCATCTAAGGCACACTTTGAGTGTACGACTATTGTTAGCATGGCAATGAAGACTTCAGGACTGGGAGAAACATTTAAGTTTCATTTTCAAGACTACTAAGAATATTTGTAGATTTTTAAAAGAAGGGTTTTTAAGTTCGATATGACCACATTTCATGGTATGCCTTTCACATTTAGAAGGGAAGAGTAAAGACAAGCATTCCTGATAATTGATTGGAATTTACTAGCAATTATTGTATTATGTATTAAGTATCACCTCGCCCTTTGGTGAAATTATGTTTATCATATAAACTTTCATTAAATGCTAATTTCAATTAGTGTTTGAAATAGATCTCATTTATCAGACATACAAAATTGTAAATCCATTTCCCCCCCCCCCCAGATATCTAGAGAGAAACTGAAAGAAACCACAGCACCAAAACTTCCTTCAAAGTGGCAGAGGCCAGGCTTATGTGTGTTCTTTTTTTTTTTTTCCATTTTCCTTTCTCATATTTATTAAGTAGTAATTTGAGGAACTATAAGTTAACAGCAGTGTAAATTAACACCATTCCTGCAACCGAAGGTCTGTGTCTCTGCCCCCTCCCCTGCAATGAAGCTGACCATCTCCCCTCCCCCCCCCAGAGATTTTTTACTTTGGTGTAATACTCCAAACTCAGTCAGATTCTGCTTTGAGTTTTCCTTTCTGTTCTTCCTTCTCAACTTCTGTTTCAGTGGAATCATCCCATACTTGTCTCTGTCTTTCTAATTTATCTCACTCAACATAAATTCTTCTTGCTCCATCCAAGATGGGTCAGAGCAGCTGAGTTCATTTTTTATGAAATAATATATTTTACCTTTATACTAGCTATACAATTGTTTAGATTCAGATATCTTGAATAGAAAACATTTGAGAGATGTTTTCTGTTTTCAGAGTCATCTGAATTAAGCCATTCATATAATATGTGAATGTAGGCTCTTCCTTCTTCCTTGCTGGAGTAACTATGTGGTAAATGATCCAGGACTAAATCCGTGTCTCTCTAGCTTACTATTCATATCTCTTATGACTAAACTCAAACACAAGAGAGACAATTCCACCAGGACCCAGAGAGAGTAGAAGGGGAAAAAAGAATAATGTTCGGTAGTAGTAGCTATGACTTAGAAAGGAAGAGAATGCAGGGCAATAGAAAAAAATGGGCACATATATAAATATAGACAGACAGTTAGAGTCAACCCATATCTGTGATCTTGGAAGAACTAATACACTTTCCAGTTTAGGGAATAGGGACACAAAACTCTGCTTGTGGGAAATAGATGGAATAACACCCCTGTGATAAATTTATAAATCAGTATGAAATCACTAATAAACACATATGTAAATTAATTTAAATAATTAAAAAACAGAAGGGAGAAGCTTTTATAAACTGTTTCACATGAGTGGAACTAAACTTGAAATTTAAGATCACCTCTTCAACACTTTTCAAATATTGGTATATGAGCTGCTGAAGCAAGCACCACTTTTCAAATATTGGTAGTTTTCAAAGAAAATCCCTTTAAGTGGCATTTTCAAAATTCAAGAATTGATTTACTGCCTTTGATTTTCTTATCACTACCCTTGTCTAGAAAGGGGGGGAGGGGAGATACAACATAGAAAAGATAGAACTTTCCCTTTTTCTTTTACATCTTATTTTGAGAATAAAAATTATTCAATTAAATCAAGCATTCACCAGTTGATAAAAGTTTGCTAAGGATTCCTCATTTCAGTTATCCACAATCCACAAGACAATGGATAGTCCAATACAGTAGGGATCCTAAATCACCCAACAGTTAAAAAGTATGAAAACACTAATTTTTCAAGATGTGTTATCTATTTCCTCTTTATCGTTCATCTGTCTACCCAATATACTTGCTGGTCCTTTCTTAAAACTCTGCTAGATCAAATAAATACTCATTCTACAAGAAATGTGAATCACTGAGGAAATAGATGACATCTGTGTAGTTGACTGTTTCCTAACATCATATTAGGCAGAAGGATTTTCTATGCCCATTGTTTGAGGTCACTGAGGCATCAGCTTAGCTATTCCCACCCTAAACCTTCTTTTCCTTGTTCTATTTCCTCTTACTCACTCTATCGCATTTTATAATCCATCTTCATTATGTCCTGGAAATTTCCAACTTGTCTTTTTCCCATTGCTTGATTTTTTTTTTCTCTTTAGCTGGAACATCATGTTTGTATTACAAAGGAACACTTGTTTACTTGAATTATGGAGGCATATCTGGATTATAAGAATCATCTAAAAAACACAAGTGACTTAAGAAGTTGATATTTTTCCCTCATGATAAAAGTCAACTTCCAGCACCATCTTTACCTTCCTTTGAGTTTAGGGGGAGATATTCTATGAATATTATTCCTTCTGTTTCCTCAGCAATCCATTGGTGAGTTTCTCCCTTTACTAATTTTACATCCACTTCCTCTTTCTGAGATGTCCTTTACAATATAAACATACCTGGTTCTCTTTTACATTGTCAATCTTTAGGTCACTCAGCCATCCTGATGACCTAAACAGTCCATCTATTTGTTCTGTTTCTTAGAAAAATCATTTGTCCCGCTCATGTTTTTTTTTTTTTTTCCACAGCTCCAACATTACCTGTTTGGACTCCATCTTTGTTAGATTATCCTGTTCATTGCCTTTCTGCCTATTAGTTCTTGGACTTTTCTTTCAATCAGTGAGTGCCCCCCCCCCATGTTTTGTCTGTTGGTTTGTTCCAGACATCCTTACTCCTAAGTGCTTCAGTACTCTCCTTGCTCAGCATGTTTCAACAGGGAGCTGTACCCATAGTCACGGTGTCTACTATACGCTATCAGGCTACACATACTAAGTCTATATTATCTTTCTATTTGTCATGCTGGGAACTTTTAAAAAGTTCTTCTTTTCAAATGAGAAATCTGTATGACTTTGACCTACCCAAATGCCCTTCCAACTGTTAATTGTTACCATCAGAAAGTCCTCGAATATTAGTCCCATTTATCTACTGCCTGAAATAATGGGAGTATCAGAAAAGTCATAACATACTTTCTGTTTTCTAATAAAAATTGTGTTATGACTTTTCCAACAACCCAACTCTCTCTGTATACACTGTGTGTATACATGGTGTGGAGTGTGTGTGTGTGTGTGTGTGTGTGTGTGTGTGTGTGTGTGTGTGTGGCGTGGCGGGGGTGGCAAGGAAGCACTGGGGTGTGTATCACCAGGTTGAGTGTACACACTGTCATGTGCAAGGATCCTGATTTTAGCCCTTGCTCCCAATCTGTGAAAAGTAGGATTGCTTCGTGAGTGGTGAAGCAGGTCTGCAGCTGTCTGTTTCCCCCTCTTCCTATCTCTCCTTCTCCTCTTAATTTCTCTCTGTCCTATCAAATAAAATAGAAAGAGAAAAAAGACACTGGGAGTAGTGAATCTGAAATGCCGGCACCAAGACCCAGTTTGCAATTCTGTTTGTAATAAGAAAAAGAAAGAGAGAGAGAGAGACCACAAAGAGTGGTAGAGTCAAATAAGCACTGAATCTCAGTGAAAATAATGGTGGTGATTTTTCCAATAATTCTTCAGTACCTTTAAGATAAAAAGTCCAATGGCTTCATATAATACAAATGACCAGTCTTCGAATTGACTCTTGTTCAACTCACTTATCTTCTGACTATGACTTCATGTCTTTACAGAGCTTGCATTTTAGTGAGAGTAGTAACTATTAAACATGCAATTCCACAAATATATATAATTACATCCTGATATAACTGTGATGAAATATACAGGGTAGAGAAAACACAGGCTATAAAGATAGTATAAACATATATACCTTCATTTTAATTGTGAAGCAAACAAGATACTTCCTGACAAAGTAACACTTAACATTATCACCTGAAAACTGGGTGGCAGCTTATCTCAATGAGGGGACTAAAGAGCAGTTTGAACATAGAAACTGGTCTTGGCCTCTCAGCCTCTGTGGAGAGCAGTCTGGAGAACTCTCACAAGGCTGGACATGGACCTTCCACATGACCCAATAATTCCTCTCCTGGGGATATACCCCAAGGACTCCATAACACCCAACCAAAAAGATGTGTGTACACCTATGATCATAGCAGCACAATTCATAATAACTAAAACCTGAAAGCAACCCAGGTGCCCAACAACAGATGAGTGGCTGAGAAAGCTATGGTATATATACACAATGGAATACTATGCAGCTATTAAGAACAATGAACCCACCTTCTCTGACCCATCTTGGACAGAGCTAGAAGGAATTACGTTAAGTGAGCTAAGTCAGAAAGATAAAGATGAGTATGGGATGATCCCACTCATCAACAGAAGTTGAGTAAGAAGATCTGAAAGGGAAACTGAAAGCAGAATTTATTATGCATGAACAAACTATTGTATTTACTGTTGAATGTAAAATATTAATTCCCCAATAAATAAATAAATTTTAAAAAAGAACAATGAACCCACCTTCTCTGACCCATCTTGCACACAGCTAGAAGGAATTTGTCGTTTTGCTTCAATTTGTATGTGCACGATGACAACTACACCCAAGCTCCTTTGCATGCACCTCCTAGCCATCTCTATGTCTTCTTTATTAATTTTTAAGCTTTTATTTATTAGATAGAGACAGCCAGAAATCTAGAGGGGAGGGGTAAGAGAGGAAGCGAGACAGAGACACCTGAAGCACTGCTTCACCGCTTACAGAGTTTCCCCTGCAGGTGGGAACTAAGGGCTCTAACCAGGGTTCTTGCACATTGTAACATGTATGCTCAACCAGGTGCGACACCACCCAGCCCCTCCATGTCTTCTTCAGAAAATTATTTCCATCCATTTATAATCATATCATTTTTACTATTGAGATATGAGTTGACTATATAATCTTACTATTAACGAATTGTCAAATTTATACATTGCAGATATTATTTTTCCACTTGTGTGACTTTTTCTATTGCTAATATTTTTCTTTTCTGTCCAGAAGTATTTTGTTCTTACATAGTATTAGGTTGAATTGCTTAATTTTTTCCCTGTCTTTTTCTATTTGTTTAAGTTTATTCCTCTATTTAGAGTATAGTTTCTATGAGAACAGAGATCATTATTTATCATCTTATTTCTAGGGTACAGTATCAAATATAAAGAGTAGATCAATGGTTACCTACCCAGGAAATATTATTTGAATGAATAATGAATTAATTCATCATCACAATGTTTAATTTAGCTGGAATATCCTCATTTCAGGATCAGAATTTAATTATAGCTTTGTAATTTATGAATTTACAGTTAGAATACTTTTCTACAGAGCTAAAGGCTAGCTTATGTAACAGAATATAGTATATAATAATTTAAGCACTTAATTTACTTTTTAAAAATACTGTTTTCAATAACAAGAATGCATCTGGGAGTAATCTAGAAGCTATCTAAATTAGTTTAAGGCCACCAGCAAATTAATCATGTTTATCCTATTACCTTGCTTCCCTAATTCAAATTCAACTATTTTAAAGTGACTTTCATGTCAATAACTAGAATGGATTTTTTTTCCCTGTGGAGCCAATCTGTAAATTCCTGAGTCTACTCTCTATGATGTAAACCTAAATTAAGTTTATGGATTTCTGCTTCTGTACACAAAGTCAAGTGTATATTATATAAATACTTGAGCTTACCTTCTTCCTATTTTCATTTCCTAAAATTTAAAAAAGACTTACTGAAATATAGAGAATTGTTATTAATAAAAATTAAATGAGAATGTTGGAAATAAGATAAAAATTAAAAATATATGATAAAACTGACTTGGAGTCTATGCACAAAGTATGAGGCACAATTCCTAATCACAGGAATTTAATTACTCTAAATATTTTTGCAGAAATACAGAGAGTTCAGGCAACAGAAGCAGCAAAAGCTTCTTATTTTTAAAAAGAATTTGTAACTTATATGACTACTTTTTTGCATAGAGACAAAGAAGTTGAAAGGGAAGGGTATGACAAAGAGAAAAAGAGAGAGAGAGAGAGAGAGACCTACAGTACTGCTTTGTTGGTATGCTTCTAATTCTGTTTCTAAAACCCCTTCTGTTTCATTGGTTTAATCCCCCCTGCTTAACACTGTATTCTATTTACGTAACCAGTGTTAACTAAGCACCAATAATGATCAACAAGACTTTAGGGTAAGAGGGGTACAATTCACACAGTTCCCACCACCAGAGTTCCGTATCCCGTCCCCTCCATTGGAAGCTTACCTATTCTTTATCCCTCTGGGAGTATGGACCAAAGATCTTTATGGAGAGTAGAAGGTAGGAGGGCTGGCTTCCATAATTGCTTCTCTGATAGACATGGGTATTGACAAGTCGATCCATACCCCTACCTGTTTCTAGCTTTTCCTGAAACTGCATAAACTAAGTCTTCTGACATGTGATTTCAGACAGAAAAAATAAAAAGTCTTTCTCTGAGGCAGACAATGTATAATACCTTAAAGTAAATACAGTAGAAAATAAATAAAATTGACAAAATTTCACTTTTTACTAGAATTGCCCCTAAAAAAAAAAGAAATATAAAGGGGAGGGGCTGTCCAGGTGTTCAGGTTTGAGACATTGAGACAGGGGTATTAGGACCTGAAATCATAGTAGAATCATCTATTTTCATCAAGAAAATTTCATTGCATGGGGTCCCACCCAAACCCAAGAAAATCAGAATCCCAGAGAGTGCAATCTGACACACACACACACACACACACACACACACACACACACACACATATATATATATATATTAATAATTTATGATAGATAGACCAGACTTTGAGCAATACTCTCTGTGACCCTTATATGCAGACTTAGACCAGAAACAAGTTTAAGAGTACATTTCCCAGTGGTCCTCAGTAATGGTTCTTAATTAGACTCATCTAAGGGAACTAATCAACCATAGCTAGCCCTATATTGAACCAAATAAATCAAAATGGTTCATAATATAACCTAAGCATCAGTAAATGTTGAATTGTATCATGTATTTTGTCCTGCAGCTAGGATTAAGAGACATTGATCTGTCTGACTAGATGGACATGTGCCATTAAGGCAATTTTACATTCATACTATTTCTCCCAGTAGAACGTTTGAGAGTTAAGAGCGAATTCAAGGTTATACTCTCTGAAAAGAACTTAGAGAGCAGATATTTTATACTTCTGCTTAAACCTAGTTTTATATGAATAATCTTGTGAAAAAACTTTGAAATAAAAGTGATGTGCTAGGGGTCAGGTGGTGACATACCTGGTTAAGCACACACACTACAGTGTGTAAGGTCCTGGGTTCAAGCCCCTGATCCCCACCTGCAGGGGGAAAGCTTCATGAGTGGTGAAGCAGGGCTGCAGGTATCTCTCTGTCTCTCTCCATCTCTACCTCCCTTCCCCCTCAATTTATCTGTCTCTATCCAATAATAAATAAAGTTTTTAAAAAAAATAATTTAAAAAGTGATGTACTAATTTGATTTTATCTATCTGAAATTAGGCAATGTGTTATTTTTTAAATTAGGGTGAGGGTATAATACTTCTAATTTTAAATGAAAATATCTCACCTATAGTAATAACACTGACTAGTGCTAATTAGTATTAGTTTTCTGAACTGTGAATTATGTTCAAATGCATTTGAAAAATCTTCAAAACATTAAATGTTATTTTAATTATGTTCAGACATAAAATATAAAATAAATGATCGTGCCTGTCATTATAAATGCCATAAAGCCAAAATAATTTACAAAGCATGAAACTGCACAACTGATGAATTAAATAGCCCATATCATTCATTTATCTTAGTAGAAAATATTAAGTATTTTGAAGTTATATATTTTTATCATTTTATTTCTCATTTTCTTCTCCCCATTAAAATTCTCTAAAGAACTCCTTGACTCCCAACGTAGATCCTTTTCCATCATTATGCAAGAGGACTTAAAGGTTCCCTTCATCCCCTCCCTCTCTCTCTTTTCCCGAAGCCCTTTGCTTGGGGCACTGGAGGGCTGGGGAGACAGTGTAATGGCTTCACAAAAGGCTCTCATACTCTGAAGTTCCTGCTTCAGTCCCCAGTACCATCATAAACTAGAGCTGAGCAGCGTTCTGGCCTCTTCCTTTCTCTAAAAATAATTAAATAATATGATAAAGTATTTAAAAAAACTGAAGCATTTCAGTTAATTAATTTTTGAAGATTTAAAAATGATTCATACTGACTTTACATCTTAACAGTCATAGTATGAATTCTCCATCATCAGTGCTGTAAAAAAATAACTTTGTTGGCTGTCTTTTAATTTTACTTCTGTTTTGATGTCAGTAATTTTCTATAGCCAAATGAATTGATATATTCCTTTATTCTTTTAATAAAGTTTTTGTTCCATGCTTCCATAAATTTATTATTATTATTATTATTTTGTTGTTGTTGTTATTGTTGCAGTCAAGGTTATAGCTGGAGCTTGATGCCTGCACGATGAATCCACTGCTACTGGCAACTATTCTTTTTCTTTTCTTCCATCCATCCTTTCTTTCTTTCTTTCTTTCTCTCTCTTTCTTCCTTTCTTTCTTTCTCTCTCTCTTTTTCTTTATTTGGTAGGATAGTGAGGATATGAGTGTGGAGGTAGAGAAAGAGAGAGACAGAGAGATACCTGCAGTACATGTTTCGCTGTTCTTGAAGCTCCACGCCCTCCTCAGGTGGTAACATGTACGCTTAAAGAGGTATGCCACTATGCCACAGCCCAGCTCCACTTCCACAAATTATACTCATACTTGATTCTTACTTTCATGAAAAAGATATTAATGCATTAATCACTAGTATATACAATGAAAAGAGGAATTGCTACAGTTTTTTTTTACATTTTAGTCAGTTATGTCTTCTATTGAATAAGATTATTTTCCTTAACATAATAAATAGCTTTACAGAGTAAGAAGAATGATACTCTTCCAAAGGTGTTCATCTTTTTTTATACTCAATATTCTGAGTATATATTGTCATACAGAAAAAATAAATTAAGTTTATTGATGATCTTAGATTATTGAAAATGGATTTGAGGTAGATAGATAACATTGAATAACTGGATAAGACTAAGGGAATCAAGGAGATCCTTAAAAAGTGGAAAGACACGGTCCAGTAAATCACCAGCAGTAAAATATCAGTAGCTCACTCACTTGCTTAGCTTTAAGTGTGACCCAGGTTTCAGCCCAGTCTTCAATGCATTAATGAAGTTTTATATGTCATTGTGTCTTTCCCTCTCTTTTTATCTCTTTATCTCCCTCTCTCTCTCTTTATCTCCCTCTCTTTCTCTCTTTATCTCCATATATATATAAGCTTGGAGTAGAGAAACTCCATTGAGAAACATAGAAGGAGGAGGAGGAGAAAAATAAATAATAGGGAGAAGATCGAGGAAGACCCAGGGAGATGGTAGACTATGAAGAAAATGGTGGTATTCAAAACAGAGACTGATGTTCATGAGCAAGAAATGTAATCTAACTCAAGAAACAGGGAAAGAAAAATAATTGCCCCAGAGACTCTAGAAGAAGCCCTTCTTTAGTATCACTTTGATTTTAATCCAATGACATCCACTTTGGTTCTCTGTCTCCAGAACTGTAAGATAATGAGTTATGTTGTTTAAGCAACTATGCTTCTGACTGATAAAATATGACATATGGCGTTTACCAGATGTACCACCACCTGGCCCCTGAAAGCATTTTTAATTCACTTCCCTGGCAGACATACAGCATTCAAATCATTAACAGGCTATTAAAAGGTAATATTCTACCACCTGACTCTAAGACTATTTCTCACCTCCTTCACTGATGCTTCCGTCTACTCAACCACTAAAGTTGTTTACTATTTAGTCTTACTTCTGCCATTTTGTCTAGCCATCACACTTAGAATCAATTCTGGTATCCCTAAAATACTCCCTAGGGAGTTACTATTCAGATTTAACCTCCCAATGCCCTGGATCAGAAGCTCGCTCTCTCACAAACCTTGACGTTTATGAGGGGTTTCTGTGCTCACTTTAAGATAACTGTTCAGTGGCTTGGTAAAAAAATTTAACTGTAGGTCACTGGATTTGAATGTCTAAAATTCCTGGTTCCTTCCCAGATGGTGCATGTGACAGAGGGGACAACCGCTCTTGTTCTCTTTCTAGGTCTCATGTGAACCTTGCATATATAGCAAATAAGATGAATCTCTGAAAAAAAAATCATTCTACATTTTATCTACTAAAAGATCCCTCTTACCAGTCTCAGTTGGCGAACCACAATAATTCTTTTTTAAAAATTATTTATTTGTTCCCTTTTGTTGCCCTTGTTGTTTTATTGTTATTGTTGTTGTTGGATAGGTCAGAGAGAAATGGAGAGAGGAGGGGAAGACAGAGAGGGGGAGAGAAAGAGAGACACCTGCAGACCTGCTTCACTGCCTGTGAAGCGACTCCCCTGCAGGTGAGGAACCAGGGGCTGGAACCCAGATCCCTAAGCTGGTCCTTGAGCTTTGCACCACCTGCGCTTAACCTGCTGTGCTACCGCCCGACTGACTCTCACCACAATAATTCTTTTCCACTTTAACCTCCTTAATATTTTTTCATCACCTATCATTGGTAGATATTACATGATGAGTGTCTGTGATTTGATTTTTAATTGTCTTTCTGCTCCTTTAAGTGAGTATAAGGGAACAAAGACTTACTCTGATTTAGGTGCCAATATATTAGACCAGTGCCAGGAAGAAAGTATAAGTTCAAAATATATTTCTTGGAATTATTGAATTTATTAAGATCATATGTGGATTATATCTGATTTCCTATTCTGCTTAATGAACCTGTGCATTTTAACTTACTGAGAATTTATTCAGTCTTTGCTTTTATTATTGGGCTGGATCACTTTATAGTCTACTGTCACATTATAAAAATAGTTCAGTTATTGCAATTTTATGAAAATGTCTTAAAATATCTCCTGCTGTTCAACTTTAAAATCTTTTTGACTTTTTTTTGTTAGATAAAATTTTATGTAGTTTTGTTAGATCAGCAACAAGCACAAAAAATACTCTGAGTTCTAATCAGAAATATGTAGATAGCATTCATATATTGGGAAAGTTCTGCAGTTTACATTATTAAAATTTCACAGTAGTGGGAGTTGGGCAGTAATGCAGTGGGTTAAGAGCAGGTGGCGCAAAACACAAGATCCAGCCTAAGGATTCAGGTTCCAGCCCCCAGCTCCACACCTGCAGGGGAGTCAGGCAGTGAAGCAGGTCTGCAGGTGTCTATCTTTCTCTCCCCCTGTCTGTCTTCCCCTTCTCTCTGTCCTACCCAATGAAGACGACATCAACAGCAACAATAATAATAACTACAACAATAAAACAAGAGCAATAAAAGAGAATAAATAAATAAATAATTCATATTAGTTTATTAATGTGTAATTTTTACATTTACTTTCAATTCATGCTGGTTTTGCTGTTCATTTTATCTCTAGGTACTTTGTGTTTTGTTGTTGTTATATATTTTGATGTTCTCAGCAGTGTTTTAGTCATTATAACTTTAAGCTACCTAGTAAGGAAATCAATATTATTGTTGTCATTATTATCATGTGCCATACTCAGGCTTCCCTGCTCTGAAATGACTTTTTCAGACAGAAATAGAAAGATTGAGACAGAGAAAGAGGGAGAAACCCCACAGCTCTGAGGTTTCCCCAAGTGCCACAAGCACTGGTCCTGAACCTGAGTCGCAAGCCTGGCAAAGTAGGTGCGCTCAGAAATTCTTGGTATTTTTTTGTGGACTACTTTTGCCACAGGCCAAGTTTCTGAACTGTCTTCAGTTGTGTTGATCAACTGAAATTTACAAGGAAATGAGGCAACTTGAGACAGTTAACAATACTTAGTACCTCAATTCAAGCTCTGAGGTACCTCCATTCACGTTCTCTGTTTGAAATTTCTCTCCCACCATCAGCTGTGTGTTTCTGACCTTCAGAGACAACATCATTCCAGAATTACCTCACTCCTTCCCTATAAAGTTGATTACAGTGTGAAAGGGCAGTTTTCAAAGAGGTGAATTCACCTCCGGGGGATATTTGGCAATATCTGGAGATGTTGTTGGCCACATTGGAAGGTTCCACTCACATAGTGCAGAAGCTAGAGAATATGGGAAAATATCTTGCAAAGCAAGATACAGGCTCCACCACTCAGAATCATAAGTAACATTGAATTAAGACTGCTGATATGATTCACAGATAGAATCTATCAGAACCCATGTAATCATTGTATTATCATCATTCAGACTCAAAACAACCCTGTGGGTTGTTAACTTCATCTCCATTTTCCAGAAGAAGACACTGAGCATACTAGACATGATATTACACAGAGAATAAATTTAGGATTCAATTTCAGGCAGTGTGGACTCAGAGATGCACTTTCTCCTTTTTTAAATACCTGTGAACATATCCTACAAAAACATTACAATCATCAGCGACTGACAATTATTACTTTAGTAACAGAGAGATGGAAAAATATCCACCTTCTGCTCAGTTTCTTTCACAGTAAATTTGAAAGTGAATGTTTTACTGTGAAAGATGAGAAAATAAAATCAAGTCTTCCAACCATCAGGGCTCATTCTCCTGAACTCTTTTTATGGGGGATCATAAAAGTTGATGATGGGGACACTTGATGTTTTATGGAATACTACCCAGCTATATAACAAGGCAATGAAAACTTTGTTTTGGTTCGTGGTTAAGAAAATAGAGACATACACACCCCTTCCTAACAGAGAACATCGGTAGAGCGAACTGATTCATGCAAAACCCTTTGTAATATTTGATGTCACACGGGAGAGAATTTTTAATAAGAGAACGGTGGCCCGAAAGACAAAGGTTTTATACACATCATCTAATCCTGTGGCATTCCAGAGAGGGGAAGGAGGGGGCAGGCACGACACCTGCACATGGGCATCTCTACATGGGCATGGGGAGCTTAACAACAGAGTAGCTCTGTGAGTCTGTGATCCGGACAGAGGAGGTTTGCAAAGCACTACTAAGGAAGATGATTTCAGTGCACTCTACGTATGAACACTCAACCTTAAACAAGCAGTTCTATAGTGGGAATGATGCCAGGGTACTTTTCAATTTGGACATGTTTTCAAGAGTTTTTTCCACTTCAAATAGTGTGCTTCTGTAGCTTAAACTCAGTATGCATAAATGTCAATGTGCATCTCTTGTCAATCATTTGCCTACTATTGTTCAAATAGCCTGCCTTCATGATCTATCATTTATTTATGTATTTATTTATTTAAAGAGAGGGAGAGAGAAAGAGAGAGAGAGATGAAACTTCCTTCAGTGCTTCCTACAACACAATGGAACTTGTGCCCTGCACATGGCAAAGCAATACATTAGCCAACTGAGACGACCCGAACTGCCCCTGCGGCTACAGACAGACTATGACCCACATAGTCAACGACTGCCACCTCTCCAGATTCAAAGGAGGTCTCGAAACTTTACATCAGGCTCAACCTGACGCTGTTGACTGGCTACGGAAGAAGGGCAAACGCTAGAAGAAGAAGAAGCCAACTGAAATATTTTGCCAGCCATATATATATATAATTTTTTAATATTTATTTATTATCTTATGTTGCCATTGTTTTATTGTTGTAATTATTACTGTTGTCATCATTGTTGGATAGGACAGAGAGCCGGGGCTCCAACTGGGATCCTTTCACTGGTCGGTAATGGCCTTTCACTTCCTGACTTCACTTAAGTTAATGGCCCCTTGTTCCACCCGTTTTTGTTCTGAAAAACACAATGTATTTTATAATGAGTAGGATATAACTCTATGAAGTACTTTGACCTCGAAATATATACAATTTTAGGGAGTCGGGCAGTAGCGTAGCAGGTTAAGCACAGGTGGCTCAAGGATCCTGGTTCGAGCCCCAGGCTCCCCACCTGCAGGGGAGTAGCTTCACAGGTGGTGAAGCAGGTCTGCAGGTGTCTATCTTTCTCTCCTCCTCTCTGTCTTCCCCTCCTCTCTCCATTTCTCTCTGTCCTATATAACAAGGGCATAAATAACAGCAAAAATAACTATAACAACAATAAAAAATAACAAGGGCAACAAAAGGGAAAAAATACAAAAAAAAATTTAAGAAAAAAATACATACAATTTTAAATAAATTATTTTGCTTTAGATTACCCCCACCCATTTAGGGTAGTTGTGATGTTGACATGTCCAAGCATCCATTTTATATGATTTGTGAATTTAATTGTGGAATACTTGGAAGGTTATTACAAATTATATTAAAGAACAGAGATGTCCTTGTTCAGACTAATACACTAAAAGGGCTAAAGAAGTAGGAAGTTTTCTTGACTCACTTGTTAAACCAGCTTCACTTTGCAATGAAGAACAGTGATGGTAAGGACATATAGGAGTTAACCCACCAATATTTTGAAGGCATCAAGTGTCACCCATTTTTACTGGAGACCTTGTATGCAAGTTAATAAGAGAAGAGACGGACTGGCTACATACTTCAGTTGTTGCTGATCAATGTTACACTAGGCAATGCTGACTGCCTGCTTCTCTGAATATAAAACTTCCTTGTTCTGTGAAGATGAGCTTATTTATTTTCATGAGAAAGCCACTCTTGGCTCTGGTGTACTTGGTGTTGGGAATTGAATCTGCAGTCTCATTTGCACACTGAGTTCATACCCTGCACTGTCCACTGTGCTGCCTCCAGGGATGACACAAATTTTTGAATGACACTCGTGTGTTGGGGACATGTGTAAGCCTGATAGAGCTTAGGGAGAACCACCCCCATCTTTGGGTGGAGGTCTGAGAAGATAACCTCTTGGTAAATCTCTCTCAACCGAGGTGAGCATCAGGGGGGAAACTCAGACTTGGTTCTTTCCTTCTCGACTCTCAGGCCCACAGAAACCCCAATACTTCCCTCCATTAACTGCAGGCCACATGGCCGCAGATTCACTTATTCAAAGTCACCTTCTGATCACAGAAGAACACACCTTATCACACACTTCATCACACACCTCAGACCCCAGACAAGAGAAATTCCAAACTATATGGCTTTTTGATATCCATCTTCTCTCTGTCTCACCCTGCGGGTTTAACCCCTATGCTTCTCTCAAATACCTTTGGATAATTAAGTTGCTTGTGTCATGGAGAATAACTGTCTTGTATCTCATCAATTCCTGTCATACCAGCCCCCTACCTTAGGGGCATGCCTACCACGAAGAAACCTGTAATTTCTGACATATTTCAACAATAATTAACTTCATTGCTTTTCTATTTAACTCATGTCCACTTTGCTAATAAACGGACTCTAGGATTCTGGGATTCTAGGACTCAGATTCTAGGCACGCTAAGAGTCCATTGGTGTCTTTTACTTCGTGTCACCCCTTACGTGAGCGAGAAAGAACCAGCCTGTTACCTTTCCCCTGGAGACCACCCCATCAGAGAGAGAGAGAGATACCCTGAAACTCGTGTTTCTTAGTAAAACCTACCACACATGGTATAGGACCAATATTATCTTTGAAGACACCTTTCTGATCAAATTCACTCTTATTTCCATTTCATCTTAATCATTTTTGACATACTAAGTACTTTTTTTCCAGATCCATGACTTTGTCAGAACTCTCCTATAATTTATCTTTGCTTGAAAATATCCAAATCTCCCCAACCCAACTGATTCCCAACTGCTAATCTCCACAGTCCATCTGAATTTACCCAGTTCACAGAAATTCTGCATATTTTTTTCCACACTTGACTCCAGCTAAAACTGTTATTTTCTCCCTAGAATAATCTATAAGCATCCAGCTTTCTCTTTTGAGGACATATCTGTCTAACAGTTGTTGTTCACATATGGCCCCATCATTCTTATCTTTTAATAGATTATTTCATTTTTTAAAAAATATTTATTTTATTTATTCCCTTTTTGTTGCCCTTGTTTTTTGATTGTTGTAGTTATTATTGTTGTTGTCGTTGTTGGATAGGACAGAGAGAAATGGAGAGAGGAGGGGAAGACAGAGAGGAGGAGAGAAAGATAGACACCTGCAGACCTGCTTCACCGCCTGTGAAGCGACTCCCCTGCAGGTGGGGAGTCGGGGTTCGAACCGGGATCCTTATGCCGGTCCTTGTGCTTTGTGCCACCTGCGCTTAACCCGCTGCGCTACAGCCCAACTCCCAGATTATTTCATTTTTTAAAGAATTTATTTATTTATTCATGAGAAAGATAGGAGGAGAGAAAGAACCAGCCATCACTCTGGTACATGTGCTGCCGGGGATTGAACTCAGGACCTCATGTTTCAGAGTCCAGTGTCTTAGCCACTATACCACCTCCCGGACCACTATTTCATTTCTTTTATGAGACAGTGCAGGAGAGAGGGGCCACAGCAACATTCTGAAGCATACAGTGCTGAGGAGGGAGCTCAACATTTCATTCCTGCAAGGCCTTAGTATTTTCTACTGCTCCACTTACACAGCTGTTCTTGTGACTGGATTTAAACATATTTAAGATGATTTATTATCCATCAATTCCATTTTTTTCTTCCAATAATACCCACCACTAGTGTAAATCCCTATATTCTCAATAATAAAAACAATGTTTGATTCATTCCATTTTGAAAATGTACAGTGCGATACATTATGTTTGCTCATTGTTCTGTTTTTTCATGAGTTATACTAGATGATGTCCCCCCAAATGCTTAAATGGAGCAGTCATACAAAATTAGTTCCATGGGGGCCATGCTACACCTAGTTAAGTTCACATAGCACTTACTATGAGCAAGTACCTATGTTCAAGCCCCCACTCTCCACCTGCAAGGGGATACTTTACAAATGGTCAAGCAGGTCTGCAGGTGTCTCTCTTTCTCTCTCCCTCTATATTTCCCTCTCCTCTCTCAATTTCTCCCTGTCTTAGAGAATTAAATAGGAAATTAAAAAAGGGGGGTGAGGGAGTCCGGTGGTAGATCTGCTGGTTAAGCACGGGTTGTGCAAAGTGCAAGGACCAGCATAAGAATCCCGGTTCGAGCCCCAGGCTTCCCACCTGCAGGGGAGTCACTTCCCAAGTGGTGAAGCAGGTCTGCAGGTGTCTGTCTTTCTCTTCCCCTCTCTGTTCCACTCCTATCTCCATTTCTCTCTGTCCTATCCAACAACAAGGACATCAATAACAACAACAATAATAACTACAACAATAAAAAAACAACAAGGGCAACAAAAGGGAATGAATAAATAAATATTAAAAAAAAAAAAACTTAAAACAAAAACATGGAAAAACATGGCCACTGGGGGAATGAGGGTGGTAGTGGTATACCTGGTTGAGTGTAGAAGTCATGGTGTGCAAGGACTCAGGTTCACGCCTCCATTCCCCACCTGTAGGAAGAAAGCTTTGCTAATCCTGAAGCAGGTCTGCAGGTGTCTCTCTTCCCCTCTGCCTCTCTATCTTTCCCTCCTCTTTCAATTTCTCTCCTATCCAAAATAAATAAATAAATAAATAAAAAGATGGCCACATGAACACTGGATTTGTAGTGCTGGCATTAAGCTCCAGCCATAACCCTAGAGGAAATAAAATAAAATAACAAATAATAAATAACAAATAAATAAATAAATATAAAAAATGGACACAGGGAGTGGTGGATTCGTAGTGTTAGCATCTAGCCCCAGTGATAACCCTGGTGGCAATAAATGAATAAATCACTCCCATAGTGCAAGAAAAGTTCTGTCATATGTCAGAGGAAGTAGAATCTATTTATAAGGCACGGGAAGCTGAGCTCTTTTAAAGCAACAGGTGGGCACTATTCCCCTAGGCAAGTCTGCCTTATGTCTAGAAATAGCAGACAGGCACATAAATCAGTTTCTTCTTTCCATAATAGTTGTTAAAGAAATGTTCCAAATTGCATGCAGAAGTCTCCGCATATCAATCCTAAAATAAGTGCAAATGACAAAAATTTGGCCTTGATATTTCAGATGCGACTTTTGATAAGAAAAACAATTTTGGTTCTTTCCGCAGTCCTTGAGGTGTGGAGTTCACATCTAAGCAAATAATATCCCAGATCTTTATGCATCAGAGAAAAAGAAACTTCAAAATTCAGGTAAGTTGTGATCTCTTGAGTCTGCCACTTTTTTTTAAAGAATATTTGCAAACCAGCAGCCATGCAAAGAAGAAAAACTTCACTATTAACTGATTGTGAATTTACTAATCAGTGACTGGTGGAAACATGGTTTGCTTGTTTGTTAGTAGTTGTAGCCTAGGCTTTACTGCTCAAGATTAACTTTTTTTTTTTCCAGAAATAAAGAGACAGGAGACTTTAGGGCTGGCTTTAGTATATAGAACTATATCACTGTAATCTCACAATTTTGTAAGCTGCTATCAAGACATTAATAAAGAAAAGCTTTTTTTTTTTTTGAGTCACTGAAGACTACTGTGTACTTTTACTTTAAGGTATATTCATGGATACATGTGCATATGTGCCCATGTGCCCTATGTCATGGGTCCTGATCTATATCTAGATTTTGTAACTTTGTTAGGAGGTGCACCACTGGATATGGAAGTAAGGAGTCCTATGATCTAGGAAAGGTCTCACCAGTTGCAGAAGCTACCATGATGCCACCCTGACTTCCCTGGGCAGATGACCTTACCAATGTGTCCTGGAACCCCACCTCTCCAGAGCCTTACCCTGCTAGGGAAAGATAGAAACAGACTGGAGTATGGATGGACCTGCCAATGCCCATGTTCAGCAGGGAAGCAATTACAGAAGTGAGACTTTCCACCTTCTGCACCCCATAATGTATACTCCCAGCAGGATAAAGAATAAAGAAGCTTCCAATGGAGGGGATGGGAGCGGGAACTCTGTTGGTGGGACCTGTATGATATTGTATCCCTCTTATCCTACAATCTTGTTAATCATTATTAAATCACTAATAAAAAAAAGTTATTTTTTTGAAAGAAGAAGAGTGAGAAACAGTAGAGACATTAAAAAACTTAAATTTCTGCCAGTGTGTCAGGAGCCAGATGCTAACCTGGGTCTTACAGTGACAAAGCAGGTATACTATTCTGGGGTACTATTTTGCTAACTTCACTGTGGATACCTTTTATATAAATCACGATTTATTCCCAAATGACGTGAAAGTTAAAATATAAGCTGTTTAAGCTTCCCAAGGGCTTGTGAGTGCATATATGCATAACAGCTTTCACTCAACCGTGTTCTACTTTATACTGGTTATAGTACTGATATTAAATGTGTTTACAAATGGAAGTATTAATTGTTTATGCATTTGATCCAGAAGGTAGCCCCACAGATTCAGGATTCAGGACACTTTTGTACTTTACTTATTTTCTTATAATGAGATGTGTAGCAATTAAACTGCATTTCAAAGAAACGTGAACATAGTGCTCCCAGGAGTATGTCCAATATGATTTTAGAAGTCAAATTGTCAAATGAATTGTGATTGTAAATAAATGAGTCCAACATGAGAAATAATTAGAGATTCAAAGTTATTTTAAAAAAGTGTCAAAAAGTCCCTAAGCATTTTTAATAAATTTAAGTATAATCTACACAATATAAATATCAATAATTGATCTCCATGACATTAAATCAGTGTCTTAATAACAATTTATGGCTTGTCAGAATAGCAGCCATTAAACTCAAGAACGAAATATAATGACAATTTTGCAACTTTCTTTAAAGTTTGTTTCTTAAGATTTTCAAGAATGTATATCCATCCAATCTATAGTGAGATTGAAGGACAAATGTGTGTGTGTGTGTGTGTGTGTGTGTGTGTGTGTGTGTGTGTGTGAGTGTGTGTGTTTTCCACCTCATTACAAATTGACAAATCTGGTCTTGTCACAGACCAGTGTCTTTTTTGGTGTTTCCATAGGCTGGATGTCAAGATGAAGTTTTAATTTTTGACTTATTTACTTTATTGCTCTGAGCTGTGATGCCTGCACAACTATTCCACCACTTTTTAAATTTTTTAAAATATTTATTTATCTATCCCCTTTTGTTGTCCTTGTTTTATTGTTGTAGTTATTACTGATGTTGTCGTTGTTGGATAGGACTAAGAGAAATGGAGAGAGGAGGGGAAGACAGAGAAGGGGAGTGAAAGTCAGACACCTGCATTCCTGCTTCACTGCCTGTGAAGCGACTCCCTTGTAGGTGGGGAGCTGGGGCTCCTTATGCCGGTCCTTGTACTTTGCGCCATGTGCACTTAAGGCACTGTGCTACCACCCAACTCCCTTCCACCACTTCTGAAGTTAATATTTTATTCCTTTTGTTTGTTTGCTATATTTTCTTTTGATAGAGTCAGAAATGGAGGTGGAAGGGGCCAGAGAGGAACAGAAAATGAGAGACAGACATTTGCAGCACCCTTCAACTTTTATGAAATGTCCTTCTTGCATGTGAAGATCTGGGACTTGAACTATAATCCGTGCTCATGGTTTCACTTTACCAGGTATGTGGCATTTGTCTTCAGAAGCCCAGAAAGGTTGAGTCACCACCAAGCAAAGGGGAGAGGTGAAAAGACAGTGGAGCACCTATTCATGTTTCCAAGTCTATCTTTATCAAGGAAAAAAAATAAATAAGTAGAACAGTCAACCCCTCTCTTGAGCAAGATTAGGAGCTATCCATTCATATCTTACAGATCAGCTGTTCCAAAACTAGGTCAAGACAGATTGAGGAGCACCACATTCTTTTATTATTTATTTATAAAAAGGAAACACTGAGTGCCGGGATAGCCTGAGGGTGCTTCTTCCCAAGCAAGTGCTCTCTGGGTTGGAGAGAACTCCACTGGAACCAACCTAGGCTGCTATGTGGGAGAGGGATCTGGAACTCGTTCTGGGCTAGCATTGCAGGAGAGAGACTCTGAGACCAGGAGATAGACTCTGGGACTCTCAGAGCCAGAAGGCAATCCCAAGTGTATTCAACCAGAAGAGCAGCTGTATATATACTTGCCAAGTAGGGTGGAAACAGGATGTGATGTAGAGAGGGTGGAGCAAAAAGAGACTGGTGGAAATCAGGGTGTGACAAGGAGAGGGGGCGGAGCATAAAGACAGTTTGAACCTAGTGGGATTAAACCAGTGCCCTGCAGGCAGGGCAGTTCTTAGGTAACAGGTTATGTAAATAGACCACAGGGTTAAGTAGGGGGAAGCTGGTGTACTGCCCAACAACTGAGGAGCACCACATTTTTAACAAAATCTACTTCTATATCCAACAGAATTGGGATTATCCTAGAGAAGAAGAAGGAGGAGGAGGAGGAGAAGGAGGAGGAGGAGGAGGAGGAGAAAGAGGAGAAGGAGGAGAAGGAGGAGAAGGAGAAGGAGAAGAAGAAGGGGGAGGAAGAGGAGGAGAAGGAGAAGGAGAAGGAGGAGGAGGAGGAGGAGGAGAAGGAGAAGGAACAATAAATAAAGAATCTGTAAACATCAGTATCATTCACAGAAATATATCCATGCACTACACCTTTCTCCACAGTTGCTGAAGTCTCCAGGGATGTCTTTGGTTCAATATTTTTGTATAACGATGTCTCTAAACAAAACTACTGTTGCACATGACTTGTACTTTAGGTCTGCATATGTGTCAGGTATTTTCAATTAGAATTCTATAGGTATTTTCCCAATGTAATAGAAGATGTGGAGAGAAAATCATTTATTTCTGATTCCTTTGACAACACTCAGGCAAGATCTTCCCCGAGATTGATTTTAATTCTTTTAAAAAATAATTGATCCAATTGTTCTTTTGCTAAGTAGGACAAAAGTATAACTTGTGATTATGTGAAAGTTTCTATAATTATATGACAAAGCAGCTGAGATTCCCTCTATTATTTTTTCCTCAAAGAGATTAATTTTAGCTACATGCATCTTTGTGACATCCATATTATATATACCTCCAATAGTCCAGTTTTTCACCTTAATGCAGTCATCTGGTTTGACAGCACTTACCTTGTACCTGTACACTACAATTATATAGGGAAAATGATAATAAAGGAAATAATCACGTCTGGTCTCTCTGCCCAGATATGTCAACTGAGTTCAGCTTTGGTTTAATTCAGTTTTGATTTAAATTCCCCCAATGATACTAAATATTGTCCAGCCCCCAAGAATGACTGTCTAAACATTTTTATTCTTATCAACTTCACTCCTCCATAGGTCCTTCCAGAACATCCCTCTCCCTATCCTATGGACCATAACTCATAGACCTCAGTTCAATCTATAATTTATTTATTATTTGATTTTTTTCATTGTCTCTAACTTTTGTCATGACTTCTATTTATACTCAAAGCAGCCTGAATTTTTTTGCATACACCCTTAATTTTCAATTCCAATTTTCTCTGGCCAAGACTCAGTTGATTCTATTGTGTATCTAGGGTGTTAAAAACATTTTTATGGGGGGTGGACATGTTAATATTTTATATTCCGTTTGTTGACACATCAGTACAAGACTTCATCTCTCCCCAAAAAAGGATTTTGTAGAACACCCTCATCCTCAATCCAGGGCCTTTATCATCGTTACCCAACATGACTCAAGGTTTTGAATTTATACTCTCCCTTTTCAGACAAATGAAGTCCTATCGTCTTCAACTGTGCATCAGTCCAGTTTGGTATCTCAAGAATATTGGTTCCAAGTTTTGATACCTGGTACCAACAATAGCCAGAGCTAAACTGTACTCTGATGAAACAAACAACAACAACAACAAAAACACATAACCAAACCCAAAATAAAAAGTGATTCTATAGTCATTGAAAGATTCCACTCCATGGAATACTTCGCAGCTATTAGAAGTGGTGATTTCACCTTTTTCACCCCATCTTTATGGAGATTGGTGGAATTATGTTAAGTGAGATAAGTCAGAAACAGAAAGATGAATATGGGATTATCTCACTTATAGGCACAAGTTGGAAAACAAAAACAGAATGGAAAACTTTAAGCAGAACTTGGACAGGATTTGGTGTATTTCACCAAAATAAAAGACTGGGGTGGGAAGGAGAAAGCTTCAGGTCCTGGAACATGGTGACAGTGGAGGACCTGGCAGGGCTTGTCTTGTTTTGTGAAAAACTGGGAAATGTTATGCATGTACAAACTATTGTTTTTTTTTACTGTCAACTGTAAACCATTAATCCCCCAATAAAAGAAATAGAAAAGAAAAGAAAAGAAAAGAAAAGAAAAGAAAAGAAAAGAAAAGAAAGATGTCACTGCAGACACTGGCCTTCTCTTCCCAGTTTTGTCATTCCCCTTTATTTATTGGGTCATTCTTGACAGCATTCTATCAGTTTCTCATCACTAATGCTAGAAATTACTACAATGCAGTGTCTTAAATGAATAGTAGTTTATTATTTTACTGTTCTAGGAAATCAGAAGTCTACATGGATATGACTTATAAGACTAATTTCGTCTCTGAAAGCTAGGACAAAATCCGCTAGTTGTCTTTTTTTCTATGGATTATCTACATTTGTGGTCCACAGATCTATTTTCTGTTTAAATACATTCATGTAGCACCCTTAAGAATGCCTCTCACAGGGATTCGGGCTGTAGCACAGCGGGTTAAGCGCAGGTGGCACAAAGCACAAGGACCGGCATAAGGATCCCGGTTCGAACCCCGGCTCCCCACCTGCAGGGGAGTCGCTTCACAGGCAGTGAAGCAGGTCTGCAGGTGTCTATCTTTCTCTCCTCCTCTCTGTCTTCCCCTCCTCTCTCCATTTCTCTCTGTCCTATCCAACAACAATAATAACTACAACAATAAAACAACAAGGGCAACAAAAGGGAATAAATAAATAAAATAAATATTAAAAAAAAAGAATGCCTCTCACACACCTCTATTGGTATCAGGTATCTTCCTGTAACTCTCCTGACCCCCACCCTTTATGGGGGGGACTTCTTATAATGACATTGGGGCCACCAAGGTAATTGCATTGACCCCACCTGTGTAATCCAGTTAATACCCTCTCATCTCAAAGTCCCTAGTCAGATTTTCAAAATACCTTTTGCCATAAAAGGTGACCTTCACAGGACTCGTGGGACATTTTCCATACCATGAAAACTCAAACTCATTTTAATGTAGTGCAACTATTAGAGTTACACTAAACCTTTGAACCTGCCCTTTCAAATGCTTTTTATTCCAATTTTTAATACAAACTGTGACAGAAAAGCTGCCTCTTTTTGCTATTTTTAATATATTTTCTTTCATTCTTTTCTCAGTTACCATCAGCAGATTTCGCTCTTCATTACTGGCATAGGATGTTTTTAAAAGGCAATAGTTGTATTCACATTGTCACATCCCACCAACAATATTTCTCATGTTACTTAACTATCAAGAATATTTCTCCCATTTGATAATAACTCTCCTGTTCTTTGAATATGAGAGTTCCCTCACAAATATGTTGCTCCTTTAACTAGGTTTCTATCTCTTGAGTCACTTTTTCTTATTCTTATTGGTAAGTTCTTTATTCATTCCCCAACCTTTAAACATCCCAGTTTTCAGAATTACTGCAGGAATAGCTTTAACTATAATACATATGGTGACAGTTTCCACATACTAATACCCAATCTAGTATTAGTATGCCTCATAATTCCCCCTTGAAATTCTTACAAGCATCTCAAATTTACCATGACAAGAACCCAGTTACCAGCTGCTACAAACAACCACCCCAAACTGTGTATCCATCCTCTGCAGCAGTTCTGGCCCTCAATAGTTCACACACCCACCAACCCATCCATCCTATCTTCCTCTCCTCTTTTTATTTCATCCCTAAGAACCCATCTATCAACAAACATGTCAGTATTGCCTTCAAGCATAAGTAGAAACAACTGTATTTGCTCTAATATGGGTCAACCAAAAAGCACTGAACTTGCATCTGTGAGCCCCTTGGTTCAATCTTTGTCATCACATATGCCAGTGTGATGCTCCATTTACTCTAATGGAAGTAAATAAATCTACAAATAAAAAAAAACATGACTTTAATGCAACTCCCCAAGTTTCTCCAGGCCTAAAACACCTTCCTCTAGGAGCCAGGTGGTAGACAGCCTTATGGAACACACATGTTACTCAGTGCTCTAGGAATCACGTCAGACCCCCTGTCCCTACTTGCTGGGGGGGGGAAAGCTACACAAGCTATGAAGTAGTGTTGTCTCTGTCTCTACTTCTATCTCCTCCTCCCCTCTCAAGTCCTGTTTCTATCCAAAACTTAATAAAGGAAGTATTTTTAAAAGTTCTACATAAAAATTCATCTCTTGGGGGAGTCGGGCTGTAGCGCAGTGGGTTAAGCGCAGGTGGCGCAAAGCACAAGGACCGGCATGAGGATCCCGGTTCGAACCCCAGCTGCCCACCTGCAGGGGAGTCGCTTCACAGGCGGTGAAGCAGATCTGCAGGTGTCTATCTTTCTCTCCTCCTCTCTGTCTTCCCCTCCTCTCTCCATTTCTCTCTGTCCTATCCAACAACGACAACAACAATAATAACTACAACAATAAAACAACAAGGACAACAAAAGGGAATAAATAAATAAAAATAAAATAAGTATAAAAAAATTCATCTCTTTGGTCAGAGACAAAAGGATGACTATGGGATGATCTCACTCATAGACAGACGTTGAAAAACAAGATCAGAAGGGAAAACACTAAGCAGAACTTGGACTGGAGTTGGTGTCTTGTAGCAAAGTCAAAGACTCTGGGCTGGGGGGAGGAGGGCTCAGGTCCTGGAACATGATGGCAGAGGAGGACCTAGTGGAGGTTGAATTGTTACGTGGAAAACTGGGAAATGTTATGCATGTGTAAACTATTATATGTTACTGTAGACTATAAACCATTAATAAAGATATAATTGCAAAATCATCTACTACCTTTACTATAGTCTGTTCTCTCGGCTTCTACCCAAACTCCCTGATGTCTGCTTCAACACCATACGCAGAGTGAGCCTTTGAAAATAGAGGTGCCACTTCTCTGCTTGGTGCTCCACAGTCGTCTTTTCTTATACAGAATAAAATCTTGTTGTGGCTCCCTATCTCTATGAGCTCATATTCCATTACTCTCTCCTTTTCCAGTGTAAATAGTGGTTATTCAAGCTGCATAAACAGTTTCGCCTTTTACATCAGTTTTGAATCTTCTCTCCATAAGGAGATGTCCCCTGCCCCTGGTACAGTCATGTGACTCAGAATTTAGGCATTATTTTGGTCTTTGTTCAAATCCTCCAGTACAGGAGCCTGACGATTTCACACCCCATAAAGATCTTTGGACCATGCTCCCTAAGGGATAAAGCTTTCAACGGAGGAGAGGAGATGTAGAACTCTGCTAGTGGGGATTGTGTGTAATTGTACCCCTCTTGCCCTCACAATCTTGTCAATCATTATTAAATCACCGATAAAAAACTACTTGATAATAAAAAATAAATAAAATATTTTTAAAAGATCAAATAAAAAATAAATAAACCCTCAGTCTGTAACAGGTCCTTCTAAACTTGATTCTCACTTGTTTTTTGTCAACAGTGTTTTTCTAAACCTGTCATACTATGACTGTGGCGAATAAATGAAGACTTACCAGAGCAGAGGAATAAAAATTATTTATTCAAAACTCACTGTTCAAGGCAATCAACCACTCCACTTTTGTGTTTTGGCCAAGACTCAAAGCAGGCAGGGGAGTAAGAAAACTTAACAGCAGAGAAAATAAACGGTTTGGTGTGTGTCTTGACTGGAGGTTGTTGACAAGGAAAGACTGTTGGAAGTGAGTCCCCTGTGAAGTTCATTAGGATTGCATATCTGCTTTCTCTGTGTGGTCTTAGGTTGGAAGCAGGGATGAAGATTAGGGGAAATGTCAGCTATTAATCAAGTCCTGGTCATTTGGGACCAGTTGTTACAGTGATTGGCGTTTGGTTTATCTTTTTGAATTAATAGCAGAGATAATAGTTTGACTTCCTGCAAGTCTGACATCGTTGCAGGCTTCTTGGACTGTTCCTTGTAGATGAGAATTTGGTTTCCTGGGAAAGTTGCTACAGAAGGAGGGATGGAGTTATACTTTTATTCATGCTTTGAATACTGCTCAATTGTACATTGGGTTTCTTCCATATGTGTTTCTTGTTGTTGTTTTTTTTTAAGGACCACAATTCATTTTAGAAACCATTCTATTTATTTAGTGACTAGAAACAGAGAGAAATCAAGAAGGAAGGGACATTCAGGGGAGAGGAGGAGATAGAGTCAAACCTGTAGCATTGCTTCACTGCTTGTGAAGCTTCTCCCCCTGCAAATGGAGACTGGGGACTTGAACCCAGGTCCCTGAGCATCTTAACATGTGTACTCAACTGCGTGCACCACCTCCTGGCCTCATTATATTTGTTTCTTTAGCTGTTTTTTTGTCTGCCTCTTCTAACCAGTAGTAAACCTGGGGTAGAGACAATGTTACAAAATTCATTTTTATGAAGGACTTCACAGGATATGCATGAATCTCCTCACTCCCAGAGCCTTCTACATATTTCATACTCAATAAATATTTGCTGAATGAACAAATTAAAACTGAAAAGACATCTTTCACATGATTGCTTGCTTATTTTTTAATGGATCTGGTGACTCACACATGTACCATTCCCAGGCCGACTTTTCATTCATCTAGAAAATCAGAAAGAAGCAGAGCTCCCCTGCCCCCCAGTACGAAGGCACTCCCACAACATGGTGCCAGGGTTCAAAGCTGGGCTGTGCATATAACAAGTCACACACAAGCCAGAAAGCTATCTCCAGGACCCTTCTTGATTGCTTAAATCAGGTCTAAGTCATGTTGGGGAAAGAAGAGGGACTGAATTATTCAGTCAAGTTTAACAAATACTATCTCTTCTTCTTGTGTAGATATAATATTTCTTTGCTGTACATAACTGGGAAATGGACTTTAAGTATACTGAGTCTCTAAAGAGAGTTTAAAGAAAGTTATGTGTGTGTGTATGTATGTGTGTGTTGGGGGGGTGATGCAGATGGTAGCTCTGAGGGTTAAGCGCACATGGTGTGAAGTGCAAGTTTGAGCCTGCGGTTTCCCACCTGCAGGGGGGTCGTTTCACAAGTGGTAAAGCAGGTCTGCAGGTGTCTTTCTTCCCCCTCTCCATCCTCCCCCTCCTCTCTGGATTCCTTTCTGTCCTGTTCAATAATAACAAGGGCAACAAAATTGGAAAAAATGGCCTCCAGGAACAGTGGATTTGTAGTGCAGACACCAGCCCCAGCGATAACCCTGGAGACAAATAAATAAAATAAAATAATGTTACATGAAACAATTAATACTATTCTATCAGATATAATAACTTATGTCCTCATGATAGATATTTAGAAATAGTGTTTTAATACTACAGCTCAATTTAGAAGGCCTCAGAAATTTTATATATATATGTATATATATGATGAAGTCTAAATTTAAACTGTATGAGTGAATTGTTTCAAAATTGTTTCAAGGATCTATCATGACTGTTGAGAGTGTTTTTCTTTTCTAATTTTTAAAAACTTTTTTAAAGCTTTATTTATTGGATAAAGACAGTCAGAAATTGAGAGGAGGAGGGGAGGTAGAGAGGGAGAGAGAGATACACCTTCTTCTTCTTCTTCTTCTTCTTCTTCTTCTTCTTCTTCTTCTTCTTCTTCTTCTTCTTCTTCTTCTTCTTCTTCTTCTTCTTCTTCTTCTTCTTCTTCTAGCGTTTGCCCTTCTTCCGCAGCCAGTCAACAGCGTCAGGTTGAAAGCTGTCAGGAGCTGCTTGTTGCTGGCTTTGAAAGTGACTGGGATCCATGTGGATTCAGTCGGCTAGGAAGGATCGTCAGTTTCCCCAATGAATGGGTACTCACGGGATGCACCATGGGAAGGTCGATCCAATGCATCCCTACGTCCTCATGATAGATATCTACAACCTAGGTCCTTTTCCATCATCCTGCTCCAGAACCCCAGACCCCCTCCTTTCCATCCCTCTCTATCCTTCCCCAGAGTCCTTTGCTTTGGTACAATACACCACAGCTGGGCCAGGTTTCACTTTGATTTCCTGTACTGTCCTTGCTTCTTATGTTCCACATGTGAATGAGTTGATTTGGTATCAGTCCTTCTCTCTCTGTTTTTTTTTTTTATTATTATTATTTATTTAAGAAAGGATTAATGAACAAAAACATAAGGTAGGAGGGGTACAACTCCACACAATTCCCACCACCCAATCCCCATAACCCACCCCCTCCCATGGTAGCTTTCCCATTCTCTAGCCCTCTGGGAGCATGGACCCAGGGTTTATCTCGCTCAATATGATAGCTTCCTTTCATCTCAACTTGCAAGGATGGTTCGCCTAGTTTTGGCCTTGCAGAGTGTGTTGGAGTGCCCCCTAGTGTTTGAGTGAGATCATTGCTCTCCCACAGGTCCTTCTAATCTTGGATTCTCATTGGTTTTTCTTTTTCCTTTTCTTTTTCTTCTTTTTCTTTTCCTTAATTTTTATTTATAAAAAGGAAATACTGACCAAAACCATAGTATAAGAGGGGTACAACTCCACACAATTCCCACCACCAGAACTCTGTATCCCATCCCTCCCCTGATAGCTTTCCTATTCTCTATCCCTCTGGGGGTATGGAGCCAAAGTCATTGTGGGATGCAGAAGCTGGAAGGTCTGGCTTCTGTAATTGCCTCCCCGCTGAACATGGGAGTTGTCAGGTCGATCTATACTCTCAGCCTGTCTCTCTCTTTCCCTAGTGGGGCAGGGTTCTGGGGAATCATAGCTCCAGGACACATTGGTGGGGTTATCTTTCCAGAGAGTCTGGTTGGCATCATGCAAGCATCTAGAACCTGGTGGCTGAAAAGAGAGTTAACATATAAAGCCAAACAAGTTGTTGACTAATCATGAACCTAAAGGCTGGAGTAGTGCAGATGAAGAGTTGATGCAGTGGGGGGGGGGGGGTTGTCTCTGTTTTGTAGATAGCTAGTAACCATATTTTAGTTAGATTCCAAAGGGCCTGTGGCTATACTAGTTTTTTTTTTTTTTCCCTAAGCCTGACATCTGATATGGAGGTGGATCCAAATTATTGTCAAGGGAGATGACATCATAGCTGGAAAAAGGACCAGAAAGTAGCTCCCAAATATAGAAAGGTGTGTGAATTGTGTTGACTGTCAACCTCATCAATTTGATCTGATGTGGGGTCCGTATTCAGCTTAGGATCCTATGTGACCTCTGCATCTCTGTAGGTCAGAGCTCACATTCTATGGTCATGAGTAGGAACATTCCAAGCTGCCCTAATTTCAGGACCTATCTTCCTCAGGTGGAAGAGAGTATGTTGTCCAGCCATTCTCCATCATCTCATTTGTTTTCCTTGACAGTACCTTTCCAAACCTAGTCACAGTCTGTTTGTGGGGAATTGATGTAGACTAACCAGAGGAGAAAAGCAAAGCTTGTCATTCAAAACTGTACTGAGTAAAGACTCCTGAGTATGAGCAAGAGAGAAGAGAGGAAAGGAATTCAGGGAAAAAGAAGAAGAAGAAGGAGGAGGAGGAGGAGGAGGAGGAGGAGAAACAGAGTATTGGGAAGATTCTCTCAGGGAATTTTTGTTTCATATTTAATTTTATTTATTTTAGCTGCTTCCAGAGATTAAACTCAAGACCTCACACATGCAAAGCCTGCACTCACTGTGACACCGAATCGCCACTCAGATTTCTAGTAAATTTATAATGCCACAGGATTGCCAGGTCTTAAACACAAATAAAGACCTTTTATTTGCAACTGAACTGAAGATGTTTGGAGAGAAAGCTTTAACACTGTTGAGGAAGTGAATGTGTCTCTCAGTTTTATCTTCTAATTCTGCACTTTTAGTCCCCTTTTAAATAATGATAAATGGGATTTCTTCGTCAGCACCAATTCAAAAATTATTTTTATTTTCTTAATTTATTTTAATTAATTAATTATTAGATACAGAGAGAAACTGATAGAAGAGAGGCAGATAGACAGAAAGATAAAAAGAGTCACGTGCAACTCTACTTCACCACGCAGGAAGCTTTCCCCCGCAGCATGGACCAGGGGCTTGAACCCGAGTCCTTGCACACTGCAGTGTGTGTGTGTGTGTGTGTGTGTGTGTGTGTGTGTGTGTGTGTTTAACCAGATGTGCTATCCAATACAAAAATTCTCTAAAAAATGTCTTTCTCCTCCAGGGCAAGCGAAATAAGTTACAAAAGGCATCATCCATTCTCTGTCAGCCCAACAAATATATACAATATTGGGTTTGATTTTGCAGAAGTAAATATCGACTCTGTTTAGAACTTTGTAAATCACATTTTCCCTCAGTAAATAGCCATTTTTTCCTCATTTTTTTTTCCAAATCTCACTTGAAACCCAATTCCTTTGGAAGTCATTAGTGGAGTGATGCTGATCTCTAGGAACAAGTAATGATTTTCACAATTAAAGTCAAGTCATTTTAATCTGCTTCCCCAGAAGTAGTGTAGTTGGAAAAGCAACTAAAGGATCCCAAAAAGAAGTACCATTTTGTTAAAGTTTTAAATTACCTGGCCTCACATAAGCTCTTCAAAATGAATTTATTTCTACATACACATACACTGAGATAACAGAAATACATCAGTATGTCCTGCTTTCAATAAGTAGCTGCTGAATGCAAACTTAAAGATAGTCCTTTATGGTACTAAAATTATGAACAGATTTGTCTAGGAAACAGACCAGATCTATCTGTCACAGGAGTGGAAGTGATATTAGTGTGTAAATAGGAGGTGATGGAAAAGACATAGGCTCTAGATTTAGATTTAAATGTTTACATGTAATTATTTTGAACATCATTTTCACAATGTAAAAAAAAAGCATCATGGTATTTTTAACAAGTTGTGCAGGTGATTTATGTATTGTAATAAAAAACAAGAGTGAGACACCAGGGTACTGCACAACTGTCATATATAGTGGTGCCAAAGATTGAACCCAGATTCTCTGGGGCCTCAAGGGTACAAGTCTTATGCGCTAATGCTGAGCTATCTCCCTAGCCAATGGTGATCTACTTCTTTTTGTCTTTCTTGCTCTTTTTTCCTCCAGCTGGGAAAAAAAGTAGACAGACAGACAGATAGATAGATGATAGAGGGATAGATAACAGTAGAGCATATGTACTGTAGTCATGAGACCTTAGATTAGATTTTTTTTTTTTAATCTCAAGCTTATGGTGGTGCTGGGAATTGAATCAGTGCCCTTTGAGCCTCTTGCTGAAATTCAGAAACCCTGACCCTGCTGTTATCTCCCTGGCAAAGTACAGAGGATTATTCATACTTCTTTTGGTTACAACTTTAAAGATCCTTGTTCAGTGAAAAGGTAGAAAATGGAATTAGTATTTTAGGGTTAGTTCTAGTGAATAGACCAAAGTGCATTTATATATGTATATGTGAATATTAATAAACTATATGTATATAGGTATATTTAATTAAAAACTCACTATACAAACACAGTTTCGCTATACACACACAGTCCAAGTTTGAGTCCAAATAGCTGTGAGATTTCTCCCTTTCTCTATATTCAAATGAAGAAAAAAAAGTCATCCTAGGAGCTGTGAAAACATGCCTGCCCAAGATCTGAATCCAATAAAAAATAGCTCTACATAAAAATCTTTATACTATATATACATGCATACATGTACACATATATATGTATCATATATAGTTAAATAAACAGTCAGAAACAATCAATTAAATTAATTCTAATTATTAAGGAGTAAAATCTGAATGGATGCACTTGAAGCTGTAGATTTAAAATTCTCAACACATCATTTTTGTCTGAGCTTATCCAAGATTTATTTTCTAATACATCATAGTAATCCCATAACTCACCATTATTGAGGAGTCTATTACACTATGTTTTTTGAGATCAAAACTCTTGCAATCTAAGATAAGAGACAAATTCCACACTGTCCACAATGATTTAGAAAAATTATACAATAGACTTTGTGTTGAGGAGGTATATTGAAAACATGGCTGGCATAAATCGATGTTTTTCTTACTTCAGCAGGTTTAGTATTTAAAATCATTGCTTGTGTACTTAACTTTTTTTTTTAATAATGGAAAGGTTAACCAGATCATCACACTGGCATGTATGATGCTGGGTTCAGACTTGGGCATTATGCTCCCAAGACCATCACTCAAGCCACTGCATCACATCCTGGCCCCATGTGTCCTTTGTTTAAATAAAAGGGGGGGTGTGTCAGAGCACTTGGTTAAGCACACAGATCACAGTGTGCAATGATCCAAGTTCAAACTCTGGTCCCCAACTACTGGGGCAAAGCTTCACAAGTGGTGAAGCAGAGCTGCAGGTGTCTCTCTGTCTCTGTCCCTCTCTATCTCCTCCCTTCCCTCTCAATTTCTCTCTGTCCCTATCTAATAAATAAATAAATAAACTATAAAAAAAAACTTCTTACTTTCTAGGCTGATGGATTAGTTGTTTTGTCCTCTATGAACAAAATATAGCTATTTCTTTTATCACTTAAGAACTTGACTCTTGGGTGGGGGTATAGCATAGTGGTTATGCAAAGAGACTTTCATGCCTGAGGCTCTCAAGTCCCAGGTTCAATCCCTCACATCACCATAAGCTAGAGCTGAGCAGTGCTCTGGTAAAAAAAAAAAAAAAAAAAAAAAAAGAACTTGACTCTTGAACGTTCTACAACTGAATACCTGAAGTCATTCTCTAAGAATTACACGAAAGAGAATTACATAGGGTGGTTGTTTGTTGTCTGAGATCTGCACTGTTCCTAGACCTTGGTGAATACAGTGCAATTTCATTTTGGGGTTGGGTCTTCATATTATTATTGTGAGGATATATAGATGAAAGCAAATGACATCAAAAGACACTGGTTCCTAGAGAACTCCATGATCTTTAGCTTAGAGCAGTTGGAAAAAAATTAATGCGGGGAAAAAAATAATAACCTAGTGCCATCCTTCCAGAATGCAGAATTTTAGAACTTGACTGGGCTCTAATGCATCTAGTAGACCTGATCATAAATTTTTATTTGATCACTTAGGGATGAGATTCAGGAAATAGGCACATTGCTTAAAGCTACATAGTGAGGCAAAATGTTAAGATTCTTGAGTTTTTCATGAAGTTTCTTTTTCTTAGAGCCTGATAAATTTTTTCAGTGAAAGTATTTTTATCAAGATCTTGATTTAAAACATCCTTCTCCAACAGAATAGTTCTACTTCTGCAGTAAATTGGTACAAACTTTATGTCATAATTAATTTTAAAATTTGGCATATGTATATATATATTATTTTGAAATTTGTACAAACTGATGTAAACACGAAGGCAGCTAAGTATACCTGCCACATTTTCGAAAATGATCTTCCTCCTCCACTTCCTCTTCTTCCTCTACTTCCTCTTCCTCCTCCACATCCTCTTCCTCCTCTACCTCCTCCTTTTCCTCCTCTTCCTTCTCCTCATCTAAGGTATGAAAAGATAGTTCACTGAGTTTAGAGCAATCAAAGAACCTACTTTAATCCCTTGTAGATGACATTTGCCATAACTGAGTAGAGCTCAAGTTTCTTATTCTCTTTCATCTATAAAACTGATAAGTAAAACTCATTTTTAAAAATTTGCCTTGTTTCGTCATTTTAATACAATAATTTCCCATTAAAAACTCATTATACGGCAAGTACATATTCTGTCAAAGTATTTCCATTAAGAAATCAGTAGAAAATGAAGTATATTCAAGACAAGTATCCACAGACTTTATGAAACCACCAGGCTTTACATCAATTAGTGATAATCTACTTTTAAAAGATCCAGAGATCAATGAAGCAGAACAAATAGGCCAGAAACAGACAGTGAGATATGTATGCATTTACTATCTGGTAAATCATGCATCAGCAAAGAAATGAATCCTTTAACAAATGGGGGTAAAACCCTAGCAACTTGTGAAGTTAAAAATTTGTATTTGCCATTTTTTATTGTTTTGTTAAAGATGTGAAATCTATGGAATGTGATTGCTTAATGGATAAAGACTGAAATGAAACAAAAACTGCTAGCTCTGTTTTGTTATTGTTTAAGGGCAGAACTCAAATTTTCCCATGTACTTTTTTTTATTTTATTTAATGAGGTTTACATCTGAATACTTCTGGAAGCATTTAGTTAAGCTTGAAATGATATCATTACCTACCGGACTAGCTCTAAATTTTAGTGTAAGATGTTTCATTTTGTTTGAAACGAGGTAAACCTGCTGTCTTTCAATCATGTCATTATTTTAATAAGCCTAGAGAACAGTTCTTGGTTCTTTTATTGTCTTAATCATCTGTCATTTTTTATCTTTTTTTTTTTTCTGCCATGTACTATTGCTTTTCCCACAGCTTTTTTATTTTCCTCAGAATTTAATGATCTTTGCTCACTGTATTCCTCCAGGGTCCTGCTTTGATTTTTCTACCAAGTTGACAAACAGCAAAATGTTTCTGTATACTTCTATCCTCAAAATATGCTCATTTATAAGTTTACCATTTTTTCTCAATATGGAAATGAGTTCACTAAAAGTGAAAGCACAGGAAAAAATGTAAAAATAAACAATACTCAAATGTGATATTTTGCTTTAATAGTTTTCTTTTCATTTATTTTTTAAATCATCTTTATTTATCGCATAGAGTCAGCCAAAAATTGAGTAGGAATGGAGTGATAGAGAGGGAAAGAGGGACAGAGAGGCACCAGCAACACTGCTTCACCACTCATAAAGCTTTCCCCCTGAAAGTGGAGGCAGAGTGTGAGTGAGGGGAGTGCTTGAACCCCAATCCTTACACATTGTAAGATGTAAGCTCAACCAGGTGTGCCACCACTAGGTCCTTGATAATTTTATTTCCAGTCATTTTACCTCCCATGTGGATGTATGTTCTTGTGTATGTAGGTAGCAATGGGTGGAGAGAGCTTTAATCATGATTATGGTCAGGAAGGACTTTTAAAATTGTTTTAATACTGTTTTCATAACATTAGACCAGGATCAACATTTAGGTCACTAGGGGGTTTTCTATAGCAAGAAAATCTGTCACCTATTGTATAGGCACATTATCACTTATTTCATCTTTCTCTGTGGGACATTTACATTATTTCTAACTGTTCATTGTCATATAGTGCTGGAATGAGCATCCCTTTGCTAAATATTTGGGAAAGTCTCAGATTATAACCAAGACTACATCTTTAAATTGTGGACCTTTTTTTTTTTATTTACCTGCAACCTCTCCTATTTTTTTTTTGTTTGTTTTTTGTTTTTTGTTAATCTAAGCATGCATTGGAGAAGCATCATTAAAAAAACACAATCTCCCAGCCACAAAGGCAGTTGAGAAAGAAGGCATTCCTTTATGGAGTAAGCATTAAAGCAGAAGTAGAGATGCCCCACAGGCAGTCTGGGGAGGAGCTGCAGATGGAAACCCCTCACCTTTATAAAGAGCAAGACAGGTCTATCTCATTTCAGACATGTTTCCAAGAGAAACACTTCATTGGTCTTCAAGATAAAGGGACTGACAGCACCTTTCTCACACACAGTTCTTTCTAAATTTACCTTGTAATTAGGGTGACAAGCTGTGCTACCTAATTGTGATTATCCAGAGCAGAAACAAACATCTCATACCTTAAGGATTTGAAGTTGTTTTGAGCATTGAGGAAAATACTCACAGAATCTTACTGAAAGGACCAATTCCAGATGAGTGAGATACACACCCTCCACAGTAACTAATAGATAAAGTTATTATTCCCTCTATGTTTAAGTTTTAAAGAGCTGAGCCCCAGGTCCTGGAGTAAGACATTTTCTGGCTCATAAAAATAACAAAAGTCACCCCCACCCCAGATCTCTACTTTATTTATTTATTCTTTTTTCATTTGAAAACTACAAGCATTCTAAAGCAAATGCTCAAGAAGATAGTTGGAAGAAAAATCTCATATTTTAACAGAGAGTAAACTGTATGCTTTGAATTTTAGGTGAACATACACCTACTGCTATTTAATAGAAAATACACACTCTCTTTTAACTCTTTAATTTTTTTTTTTTTTTTTTTGAGCAAACAGTCAAGTTTATTGGGCTCAGACCAGGAGTCCGTGGGTATTAAGGACCTCTGTGAACTTGCAGATTTTCTTCTCGGCATTCTTCTCGGCCTGTTTCTGTAGCCTCATCAGCTGCTTCTTCCTGAAGTAATGCATCTTGACCTTCTCCTTGAGCTTCTCCTCCAGGGTGGCCATCACTGCCTGGTACTTCCAGTCCACTTTGTGAGCCAGGCGCCCCAGATAGGCAAACTTCCTCATTGGCTTCAGACGCACGACCTTGAGGGCAGCCGGCACCACCATCTGCTTTTTCTTGTCATACGGGGGCGGGATGCCATCAAACACCTTCAGCCAGTCCAAGGCAGCCTGGCCCCCGCTTGGTCTTGTGAGGCAGCATCCCCCGCACAGTCCTCCAGAAGATGCAGCTGGTGGCTCGGAAGTGGTAGGGGCTGCGGGAGGGGTTGGTGTCCATCCGCTTGCGGAGAAAGGCCAAGGACTTGAGCTTGTCCCTGTAGAAATTGCCAGAAATGTTGATGCCCTCGCAAGGCACCACCACCACCTTCCGGCCCAGCAGCACCTGCTTGGCCACGATGGCCGCCAGGAGGCCCAGGAGATGGCCTCGTTCATCGAGGATCAAGACCTGCCCCTCCGCCATCTTCAGCTGCCGCCTGGGTAACTCTTTAATTTTTATATTGTTTTGTTTTAGTGAGTGAGAGATACAGACAGAAAGACCAGAACACTGCTCAGGTCTGCCTTTTAGTAGTGCTGTGGATTGAACCTGGGGCCTCAGAGCCTCAGGCATGAAAGTCCTAAAAAGAAACAAAGAATAAGATAATGGGTGGTATTTGAGATTGGGAGGTGTCAGGTTGCTTCCTGGGGGAGAGAGGAAACCAGAAACTCGTGGCAGAGGGGGAATGCAAATCTTTATTCACAAGGACATCCCAGAATTGGGTGTGAGCACAGTGGTTTAGGCCACTTGGAGCTAGCAAAATGGCTGCTTCCCACTATGCTCACCAGACCTTCTCCGGGTCAGGTCGCGGAAGAGAAAAGAGAAAAGAGGCGCGAAAGCGGAAACAGGAGAGGTTTTTATGGGAGAATTCCAGAAGTGGCAAGTTGGGACAGGATTGGCTAGGAAAGGGGGTGGAGAAAGGCAAAAGGCATGTTGGGAAGATGGAAGCATCCTTAGCAACTGTTGCAATGGTTTTAACTGAATTAGCAATACCCTGAGGGGATAACATAGTGGAGATCTGTAAATAATACTTGCATGGAAATATAGTGGTTTGTGGGCCCTGCCAGTGTTCAACCAAATCTGCACAATTTCCCAACAGGGAGGTATGTCATGAGTGTGATCCAAGCTCAGTTTGAACCTCTGGTACACCACCATGGGAGTATTAATTAAGTTAATGAAGCTTTGTTTCTCCATTGTTTCTTCTGCTGTTTCTTTTCTTTTTCTTTCTTTTTTTAAATTTTTTTAAATTTTTTTAAATTTATTCCCTTTTGTTGCCATTGTTATATTGTTGTGGTTATTACTGTTGTTGTTATTGATGACGTTGTTGGATAGGACAGAGAGAAATGGAGAGAGGAGGGGAAAACAGAGAAGGGGGGAGAAAGATAGACACCTGCAAATTTGCTTCACCACTTGTGAAGCGACTCATCTGCAGGTGGGGAGCTGGGGGCTAGAACCAGGATCCTTAAGCAGGTCCTTGCACTTTGTGCCATGTCTGCTTAACCCACTCCACTACTGCCTGACTCCCTCTTTTGTCTTTCTATCAGCAAAAATAGTTCTAGAGATGTAAAGTCCTGGCACATAGGAATTCCATCTATCTGTCCATCCATCCATCCATCATTCCATCCATCATTCCATCCATCTATCCACCCATCCATTCATCCATCCATCATTCATCCATCCATCCATCCATCCACTCCTTTGAACTAAAGAAAAAACAAAAACAAACAAACAAAAAAACACGTGAAAGAAAATCAAATCTTTTTACTTTTAATTTTATTTCTTTTTGTTTATCCTTGGATTTTGGTGGTTCTGGTCATTGAATCTGGAAGCTCAGAGCCTTAGGCAGGGAACTTATCTTCATAACCACTATGCTGTTTTCCTTAGATACCTTTTATGTTTTAGAACCACACTGGGTCTGCAATGGGGGATTTATGACTCCAGAATCTTTGAGAATATTCTCATCCTGAATTAAAGTTTAGTTCCCTTCCCTTGGTCTTTTGGGTCTTCCATAGGTATCAAATGACAGAAACAACACCAGGCAGGGCAAAAGGGTCATTGTGACATTTTAATATACCTACCCAGCTCTCAGGCTTTATGCTAGGAATATGACTATCTTGTGGTAAAAATAAAAAAAAGTCCTTTCATGGGGGCCGGGTAGTGGTGCACTTGTTTGAGCTTTGCTAGTGGTGAAACAAGTCTGATGGTATCTCTTTGGCTCTCTCCCTCTGTATCTCCCACTTCCTGTCAGTCCCTGGCTGTCTCTATCCAATTAATAAATAAAGATAATAAGAAAAGAAAGAGAGAGAAATCTTTAACAAAGAATGAAAGAAAGGAAGGAAGGAAAGAAGGGAAAGAGAAAGAGAAGTCCGTACACCACATCTACAGAGAGAGGCAACCATTATCATCAAGTGCCAGAAAGTAAGGGGGCAATGTTCTTATTGATACCAACCACTACTGAACAGCCTTTATAATCTCCATCTTGCTTTCCACATGCATATTCCTTAAATATCCTCTCTCTCATCTATTTTCTTTTCCTTTCTTGCTTCCAGATATTAAGGAATATTGAATTAGAAGTTCATTGTGAAGACCTCCTGGAAAAGACAGAACTAAGAAACTACAGAGCAGATTCCTGTTTGGAAAAAAAAAGAAAGTTTCTGCTTCATATGATAGCTCAATGTTTTGCAAGGAAGCAAACCCCAGATTCACATGATAGAGTCCATTCTAATCAGATATATCACAGTGTGTCAGGAACCTCTAATTAGCTAGTTGATCATGTGACCTGACCCCTTCTCTCTCACTGACTCACTACTGTTTATAAACCTTAACATTGATCTGAGGGAAAGATGGCTTTTTGAATTATAGATCTGTTTTTTTTTCTCAAACTTATTCTTGGTTAACAGTCCTGCTCAGCTGAAAGCAATTCAAATCTTTGACTTATAACTCACTTGCCAATTGAAAGTGCTCCAGGCCAGCTGAGTTTTTACCTGAATGCCTAGCCCACAAAAGCATGATAAACAAATGTCTTTTTTGTGAAGTCACCAAGGTGTTATAACCATGGTTAGACTACACACAGCAAGAAATAGCCAGAATAAGAGACAATGCTAATTTTCCCCCTTTTGTTTCCTTCTTTCATTTAATGAGAGTAAAAACATTGTGTCAAGATGACTCAGTGTTGGCAATCATTTGGGCTTCCTTTGCCCTCAGAAAATTTCTCAGAAGGTTTAATACTGAGTAGGGAAAGATAGAAACAGGCTGGGGGTATGGATCGATCTGCCAATATCCATGTCCAGCGGAGAAGCAATTACAGAAGCCAGACCTTCCACCTTCTGCACCACATAGACAATTTTGGTCCATAATCCCAGAGGGGTACATATTAGGGGGAGATGACCAGAGGAATCTGAACTCCAATTTCATCAGGACCCAGAGGAAGAAGAGGGCCAAAAAAAAAAAAAGTTGGGGGAGGACACTCAGAAGTAGTAGGTGTGAGTTAGAAAGGGAGAGGCCCTTAAGAAAAATGGTGATTTCACTTTTTTCACTTCATCTTGGATGGAGCTTGAAGGAATCATTTAAGTGAGATAAGCCAAATAGAAAGGATGAATATGGGATGATACCATTTACAGGCAGAAGCTGAGAAATAAAAACAAAAGGAAACGCATAAAGCACATGGGTTTGGTGTGCTGCACCAAAGTAAAGCAATCTAGAGTGGAGTGTTCAGGTCCCAGAACATGATGACAGGGAAGGACCTGGGTGGGGGCTTGGACTCTTGCATGGAAATCAATCTGAGAAATGTTACAAGTCTACCAACTACTATATTTTACTGTTGACTATAAACCATTAATCCTGCCAATAAAGAAAAAAAAAGATTAACCTTAGTACCTCATCCATGCCAGTCCTGTGCCTTACCAGCTAAGCCACTGCCTACACTAGTGAAAGATAGGTGGTTTTTTTGTTTGTTTGTTTTGTTATTTTTAATACAATTCCAGAAAATGGATTAGATAATATTGTCAGAGTCTCCCCAGGCCGAATTTTTATTTTTTAATTTTTTTGTCATTGTCTAATTATCTATTTAGACATAGAGACAGAAAGACACAAAGAGGAAAATGGGAGAGACACCACTGACCTGCAATTCCCTTGATGCAAGATCTATGGAGATCACTAGATGATTTTCTTAGCTTGCGTTAAGAACTAAACCTACATCCTTATTCAGCATATGACTTATATGACACCTTGTTTCTTTCTCTCCCTCCCCCCTCTCTTACTCTGTGTGTGTGTGTGTGTGTGTGTGTGTGTGTGTGTGTGTGTAGTGAATACCTCACACACATGTAATTTCACCACTCCAGGACCGTGTTTATATTTTTATTTTCATTTCAATAGAGAGATAGAGGGCAAAGAAAGAGGTATACCATGCTATGCCAAAACTACCTTTGCTGTTTTTTTTAATTTTTATTGCTTTATTTTCTTTTTTTGCCCTTGTTTTTATTGTTATAGTTATTATTTTTGGTTTTGGATAGGACAGAGAGAAATGGTGAGAGGAGGGGAAGACAGAGACGGGGAGAGAAAGACACCTGCAGACCTGCTTCACCGACCGTGAAGAGGCTCCCTTGAAGGTGGGGAGCCAGGAGTTCAAACCAGGATTCTTATGCCGGACCTTGCGCTTTGTACCACGTGCACTTAATCCACTGTGCTACCGCCTGACTCCCCCCAAACTACCTTTGTTGCCACCTAAGTGCTGCCCTTTATGGTGCTGCAGCTCAAACTTGGACCACAAGCATGGCAAAGCATGAGCACAACCCAGTGAGATATCGCTCAAACCCACAGAATAATTTTTTAAAATCAATTTCAGGGGCCTGCAAGATGACTGACCTGGATACTGTGCCTGCTTTGCCATGTACGTGACCCTGCTTCAAGCCAGACCCTACTGCACTGGTGGCTAGGGGAATTTCTCTCTCTCTCTCTCTTCCTTTTTTTAAAATAGTTTTTTATTCTCTTTATTTCCTTACTGGATACAGACAGTCAGAATTGAGAAGACAAGGGAGAGAGGGAGAGACAGAGAGACGCCTGCAGCACTGCCTCACCTCTTGTGAAACTTCCTCCCTGCAGGCGGGGGCTAGAACTCAGGTCCTTGTGCATTGTAACATGTGTGCTCAACCAGGTGCGCCACCACCTGGCCTGGCCACTGCTTCTCTCTATCTAAGAAAAGTTAGCTCTGAGTGGTGAAGCCTTGAAAAATGTGTGTGTGTGTGTGTGTGTGTGTGTGTGTGTTTAAGAGATTTATTGTCCTTGCTTTCATGTTTTTTGTTTTTACTTTGAATTTTTCCTCTAAGTCTCAAATCTGTTTCCACAAGAATTATATGTGGTTTTTCCATGTTCTGAACTTTTCTTCCATTTGATCTTCTAAACATCTCCTTCTTCCTTGAGCAGTGACACCCCCCCCACCCCCATAGTCCTCTCATTTCCCTGTGGGCTTTCACATGTGACGATCATATTGTTTTCATTACAAGCTTTTCAATCTTGTATTTCAATCTGCTTTAGGCTCTTAGAGATACGTGTTTGTTTGTGTAAGATGTCCTTTCTCTTTCCCAGGAGATCCATTTCCTCAAATGTTGCCTGGCCAATTAGACATATTCAGCTTGCATTTTAGATTTGATTTTGTTGTTTTTTTGTTGTTGTTCCTTTTGAACTGTTGAGTTCCATTAGACTTGTATTAAAAATAGCCAGTTCCGAAGGGCAGGAATTCTCATCTGTGATCCAGTGACCTAGAAGTCTGTCTCTGTCTCTGTCCCCCAGGGTTCTGTGATGTTTCCAGTGATCTCCACTTTGAGGTAGAGTGCTTGATGAGACTGACAGATGATAGGGACCCCAGCTTGTGCAAATTTCTCCCAATGTTTGGGCAACACCAGCTGTTGCCCAAGTGTACAAATAGCTCAATCTTTCTGGGACAATTGGCAGGGAAGGTATAGCCCGTATGTCTCTCTTCCTTTCCCTTTCCTTGTCCTCTTGGTACACATACAAAGCCTCAGGTGCAGCCTCAGGCCTCTGCACCAGGAATCCTATATTTCTCATTATGAATTCTTTGAGCTGAACACAGTGCTGCTTTTTTGCTCCTGGAATCTGACAGAACCCAGTGCTTCACAGAAGGTCAGTCTCTGGGCTCTGCCTGTTGGCTGGGTCCCAGTGGCTGCTCTGCCTCATGGGGGTGGGGGTGATTGGGTCAGTGTTGCTGGGAGGAGGGGTAGCAGGGACATGGACAGGTGGCTCTAGAGGAGGCCTGGATAAAGAAGGAGGCCTCGGGGATTTGAAACAGAAAGCCTTGTTTGTAGTCAGACCATTATCAATATGCTTGAAGTTGTCTGAAATAGAAGGCCTCTGATAGGAATCTTGGTACACAGAATGCATTTCAAGGGGAAAAGGTCAAGAGTGTCAAGCACCCCAAATTAGCAAACTGTGGAGCTCAAAGGGTAGGAACAGAGTCAATATGGAGCCAAGAGACAGAGAGATATGTTACTGGATACTGTACCTGCTACCACATAAGAGGCAAACAGAGGAAGCTAAGGTACTGGGTTCTTTTTCCTTCCCTCTCACTAACTGAATAAAAAAAAATAAATAAACATAAATAGAAGTCCTAAGCAATGAAATCACATTGAGTTAGTAGTAGGAAGCTAAGTGGAAAAAGAAGATTATATAATTAGTGACAGAGTCAGAAAGGCTTTTTAAGTCTTTGAGGATAAAATAAAGTGGGTAGAAGGCTTGAACTAGAAGCTGGATAAAGATTTCCAAGGCACTGAAGGGGATAACATAAGGAAAGTTAGTAGTTATAATTCTATTGTTGAGAAAAGAGAAGGTATAATAAATTGAGTCTGGGGTATTCAAGAGCACTTTCTAGGAAAAAAAAGAAAGAAAAGAAAATTTAGGTTTGAATAAAGACTAGTATTTAGAAGATTGAGTTTCTACTTCCAACTACAAGGCACTCAGTTAAATTTCCTTTATTTCTATTCTCTTGAATGCTTTGATCCTGGAGGGAAAAATTACCTAGAATACATTAGCATGAAGCTGTGGGAAAATCACAATCCCAGGAATATCAGTAAAAGTTTTCCCCCACTGATCATAGTAGTTATGCAAGTTATTTTTCTGTACACACAAAGATTAGGTCCTAAACTAGAGTGAGGCACTAAAGAAAATCCACATTCTCTGGAGAGAAAGATCACAAGCTATACAATCACTTTCCCTCCAACTCTATTGTGTAATACATTAACTGTCCCCAAAAGTCCTATTTAGATTGATTTCATCGTTTTCGATAATATTTAATGATCAAAGAGTTGAGGAGCATCAAATAATGTGACCCTCCAAAACCTTGCCTACATTATGACTTAAATTATTTCTCAGAGCTACTTGTGGACTATTTTTGTATAGTGCATGCATAATATCTATAAAACAGATCTTATGCAACAAACAATACCACCTTTAAAATTTGCAAACATAATATCTCCACCAAAAGTTTGGTAAAGAACTAATCATTGGGCTGGGAAAACAGCATAAGAGTTATATAAAAAGAATTTCATGCCTCAGTCACCAATGGTTCCAGATTTAGTCTCCAGCATCATCCTGAACTGCTAAAGATAAAAGAATTCTAAAACATGTTTTAAAATGACATGTAGTTTTCATTGTCTTAAAAAAATCATGCTAAATCTATTATTGTTTCTCACGTGCACTTGCTATTGTCATTAAAATCAGACAAACAGAAATAGAAGTTTTTCAAAACTCTTTGTAATTGCATAAAATAGGAAATAATCAAAGAATTAAATTATTATAAAGACATGGTTTATTAATATAAAGGAAACAATAGGTATAGCTAGAAAAACAGAGATACCAATTTTCAAATAGGGCTATTGGTTGCACTGGATTGGAGAAAATGCATAGTATTTCTATAGCTCTGTAAAACTGAGCAAAATGAAACAAACATAAAACATATCTTTGGGAGAAGATGGAGCTCACAGAACATCTTTCATTGGTAAGACAGTCAAAACCAAGACATTATTATTCATGCTACTTGTGTTGATAACAGCCCAAAGTTTGTGTTCAAATAATTATTCACATACACATATGATTTCTTGTTAAAATGTATTCTGTCCAACCACAAAAGATTAAGAGAGAAAAAAAATCACTTATTGCAGTCCTTAATGATTCTTAGACCACAACTTTATCTTTCTTCTTACTATAGCCTTGGAAAAGCAGTTTGAATGCAAAGCCTACTGACAAATATCTGCCTTTTAAAAAATGTTAATTTAATATACAAGAAAAGGAAGGCCTCTGGGAGAAGAGGATAAAGGAGCTAGGATTTCTAACTCCTAGGCTGAAAGACAGGATATCAGAAAGCCTTTTATTTTCTTTTACACTGCTGATTAAAGCTTTCACTTGAGCCTTCCATATAAACCGAGTGCATGAATCACCAAGCTGTTTTTAAACAATTAATATTAACTGTTTTTAATCTCATCCTCCGGTTCCCCTGGAAAGCAGGAGTCGGAAAAAATTCTATCAATTCAGCATATTACATCGGCATATCACATCTCTAGCAATGTGAGATATCAATATCACACACATCTGTATACATAATGCCATACCACAGAGAAATCACAGTTGTAAAATAGGACCCTTTAACAATGCCAGTTTGAAATGACCAACAGAATGAGGGACATGCAGGGACTGCTTCTAGAGAACGTTGTGTTTCCTTTAAACAATCACATCAATATATGTGGATATCCCATAATTATCAATCCTTGGAGCCTGGCTCCTCTAATTAATCTTAGGCACTTAAGAACAGCAAAACAATGTGTTTTTGAGTCGTTTTTCTTTTTCTTTTTCTTTCTTTCTTTCTTTTTTTTTTTTTTTATAAAATACTGGATATCTCTTAGTCATTTGCCATTTGCATGGCTTTGTAAATAAAGTTAAAAATACATATATTGGTGATAGATAAGTGATAGACACATAGATAATAGATAAATAGATAGATAGATAGATAGATAGATAGATAGATAGATAGATAGGTAGATAGATAGATAGATGATAGAATGTACACCACTACACATACTGACTTTTAGAGTACACACTGGGTGATTTCTTTTCCAGGTGATAGCTCTTCTGGGTGGTGCGATGGGAAGGGATAGAATATCTGTAATTACTGCTCTTTTCAGTGCAGCAGTAAACACAGCAGAAGAGCGCCCCTCCTGCCATCAGCACCAGTGCAGTGGTCCAGCCTATGTACAGGGCTTCTCCCAGCTCACGCTTCTGGGCAGCGTCCACTATGGGGTTGTAGAAATCCCGGATGATGGAGTTAGCAACCCAACTCACAGGGATAAGCACCACGGTGCCCGTGAGGATAAAGAGGATCCCGGCTGTTAGCAGGATGTGGCTCTTCATCTTCTCATCCTCTCCTGTGCAGCGGGTGCACTTCATGCCCAGAATAGCCGTCATGAAAGCCAAGAAGGATAGCACCGAGGCAGCGCACATCAGCCCCCTGGATGCCTGCAGGTCCGGAGAGAGAGCCAGCAGGGAATCATAGATCTTGCACTGCATTCGGATGTTGGCATGTCTCATACAACTCATCCACAATCCTTCCCAGAGGTTTTCAAAGACCACGATGTTGCTTCCTATGAAGGCAGACACTCTCCACTGAGGCATGACCGTGACAGCCATGGTGCCCACCATGCCAACTCCCCCCAGCACCAGGCCAGCGATTTGTAAGGCATAGGTCGCCATGATCCTCCTGGAGGGGCCTTATTCCCTCTGACTTCTTGCCTGGCAGGGCAGCTCCACAGCACAGTTCTCTGTGCCCCTGGGAAGACAAGTTTCCCTGCAGGAATGAACTAAAAACTTTTTTTTTCCTTTCCAAATAAAAGCTGCCACTTGGAGCTAGATGAAATCCAGTGTTAACTGGCTGAGGTCCTCTACCCACCCCACCACCCCAACACCCCTTTGCAGACTAGGACAGGTAAACTTACAAATCAGGTGAGGCAACTTTCTCAGCCAATAAAGGGGGTGGGGTGGGGGGTGGTAAGTCAGGCTTAACAACCAACCAGGGATACTTTGAGCTGCTTGGATCAGTGGATAAACATTCTTTGTACTTCAGAGTTTTCCACGAAGACAGCAGTTTGTTTGCCTGTGGATATTAATTATGCTTCTTTGCACCGTCATCCAGCAGTAGCCCTGGCTGCTGCTGATATGGAAAGTCGCACTGTATACAGGAAATTATGAATCTCTGGGTAAGAGCTCCTCTGACCCAGGCAGAAGATGAAATTTGTAAGGACTGTCAACAGGCCAGTGTGAAAGGCGAGCCAAGAGAACTGGGGAACCACATTCTTCTGACACATGTGATCCAAGTGGTTGATTGAATTTGTCTACAGCTTCAAAGCAGGCAGGGCTGGGGTGAAATCAGGGAACAGGTGATGTCAAAGGATAAAAGAAAGCAAAAGTAATCAAATCTAGGAGGTCATCCTCCTCCATGGCACCGAGCATTTGCACTGTTCCCTTTTGAACCAGGAAAATTGTTGTTCAGTGTTGTACTCCTAATCTTAACATAGAAGAAAAAAATTACAAAAAAAATTAGATGGTTTTCTTCTTTTATAATTTCTGTTTATTTATTTTATTTTGTAGGACAGATTGAAATTCAGAGGGAACAAGGAGATAGAGAGGGAGAGAGAGACACCTGCAGCCCTGCTTCACAACTTATTAAGCTTCCCCTCTACAGGTAGGGTCTGGGGACTTGAACCAGGGTCCTTGCACATGATAATATTTTTATTCAACCAAGTACACCACCACTGGACCCCTATATGATTGTCTTATGTAGCAAGTACACTAGCAAGTAAGTGGTGCAATGACTAACAGGTTGTGTTTCTATTCTTGATGCTCTGTCTACCTGGACTAAAGGAATGAGAATTCTGCAGACCATACAAGAGTCCTGGCCTGCTTCAAATGACTGATATTTCCAAATAAGGTATTTTCAGGGCAAGGTGATTAGGTTCATTGAATTAAACCATATTACATGTCAGCTGAACTTGTCTTTCATGCTATGTTGAACATAGCTAGAACTCCCCAGATATAAAGCAGCTTGAAGTATCTCTTCTCAAAATATCCATGATGAAAAATGGTGCTTAAAATAAACATAGTTGTAGATTTAGCAGCAATATACCCTCCGTGTATTCCTAGTGATTTTTGGAACTCTCTGCCTGCCTTTCCAAATTTCAGAGTACTTTTATTTCCTTTTTCTCTTATTCCCATAAAAAAAAAAGATCCCTGATTTCTTAATTTTCTCTGGGCTTCCTTGTACTTCCACAAATGTAAGTATGGGGAAAAATATTTGTTGGTCACTTGTTAAACTTTAAAAGTTTAATGGTCCAAAAATTTTTTGATTGGTTTATGGAAAAGAAAACAGTACATGGTATGGAGACTAGGAAGAAATGCCAAAATAAACTATCTTCTTTCAATACAGCTAGAGTATGTAGTAATTCAAGTTATTTTAATTAGCTTGGACATTTTGAAAGTAAAATAAAGCAAAACAAATTTAAACTTTACAATACTTCCATTAGTAATGGCTTATAAACACATTAGACAATGTCTTACAGTGGTAGAATATATCTATCACTTTCTTCTTCAGATTTGTATCTCTCAAAAAATTGTGGTAGAAAGGTGAATAAATTAATCTTGGGAAAATGATCTAGAGTTAGAGTGGTAATCATTTTTTTTTTCTGGAACACTGCTCAGCTCTGGCTATGGTGAAGCCAGAGATCAAACCCAAGGCCTCTTTTCTCTGTTCAATCTCCTTGGACCCAAAAATAACAAATGTTCTTCTTCATTTTTTTTATATCTTAAATGTCTAGTTGTAGATAAAGAATGACTGACCATATTTGAAAATTCAGACATCAAAAAACACATGAACCGTTCACCCCACTTAGACGATTGTCTGCGTGCAAAGTTCAGATAGCAGCACTGATTAGAGAACTATCAGACTAACAATATTTTTACTGTTATTTAATTTAGAATTACAAGGAAATCTTTTTATCCTTAAATTGCCAATCTTGGAAAAGGGAATACCTGCAGAATTAAAGCAGGAATAAAGGAATGGCATGGCTGGTTAACATAATGATAAACTCAAACTATACATTTTTAAAATATTTTATTTTTTATTAGATAGTGACAGAGAGACATTGAGAGGGAAAGGGAGACAGAGAGACACCTGCAGCCCTGCTTCACCACTTGTGAAGCTTGCCCCTATGCAGGTGGGGACCAGGGACTTGAACCTGTATCCTTGCACACTGTAATGTGGGTGCTTAACCAGGTGTACTACCTCCTGGCCCCCAAACTATATGCTTTAATTAATCAAATTGAATTTTCTAAATCATTTTAAAATTGGCACTTATATTTCCATAGAAGAACCACAGTATTACCCCTCATCCAAGAAAGTGGTGTGTCTTCATCTTCACACACCGTTCTTCTCTTGAGTAACCCTTTCATTTTCATTATCAGTGATAGGATTTAAATTTAGCAATTAAATGTGCTAAATTAAATTCAATCTTAATAACTGCACAGCAAGTGCCAATGCATTATCTGTGTAAATGCTAGCACACAAATGCCACTGCTAGGCTGTCCTTATTTTTATCATCCTTATTCTTATAATAATCTTTAAACAACAATTCTATAATCCTGAGTTCCTATTAAGTCATAACTACTTGCAATAATCATCGTTTCTGCCACTCATGCAGTTGCCAATTTCTGTTATTTCCTGGCTCTGCTCCTGCATGTGTTTTCTCTACTGTGTTGACATTTTTTTCAACCTGTGTTTATGTTTAATTATTTTTCACCCCTAATGAACCATACTTGGCTGACCATTGTGTTCTGAGGGAGTAGGTGAACATATCAATAGAGTCCATTGTTTGGTTTCCTCCAGGTAATTTTGTACATTGCTACGTGTTCTCTAGAACCATTGTCCCAGTTGTTTCTCACGGTGACTGGCTGTTCATGTGCACTCTTTACAAAGCTCTGTATCCACTGGCAGTCATTTATAGACACCACCTCTCTCGTCATTTTTGCTCCAGGCTTTTGCTTGAGAATGAGCACCTTTCTACAGGAAGATTGTCTATAATGTGTTTTACTAGTGTCCTGTTAAGAAAGTGTCTACTTAACATCCCAGTTAAGGCTGGTTTAATGAAATGCAAGAGAACATTTGACTTAAATAGCAGAATGTATTTATTTATTTTTATACTTTTGGAGAATGGAAAGTCTGAGTTCAGAGGTTCATATGATGAGACTTGAGCTTTTTTTTGCTGTTTTTGTTGCTGGATGTCCTCTTTTTGTTGTATCCTCACATGTCAAAGGGAACATAAGAACTCTCTCTCGCCATTTATCCTATTATTACTGTTCCAAATTCATGATTTCATTTGATCATCTTCCAAGTGCAATGCATACAAATACTATCAAATGAAGGGTTGGGATTTAAGCATAGCAATCTTGGTGTATAAACTTATGAATCCATAACATCTAGCTACTAGAAAAACTAAAATAAAGGTTTACATAATAAATTTCAATGAATCTTTTAATGCTTTGCTAGGGGGTTTTGTCTAGGTAATTCCACCACTTGGGGGGAAATTCTATTTTCTACTTTGCCTTAAGATAGAAAGATAGAGGGGAAGAGAAAGAAGGACATCGCAACTCCAGTTATATATAATGTCTCCATGTGGTAGTGGTGGTGGTGTATGTGTGTGTGTGGGCGGGGGGAGAGAATAGGTGTGTTGCATATAGTAAGGTGAGTAGTCTCTCTACACCCCCATCAAAATGATGTACATATATTGGAAATGGACAATAGGAATCATAGGTACTGAAATGTTTATCTTACTTTTCATTCTTTTAAAATGTATTATCGGTGATTCATCAGTGTTTTACAGAACTATTGTAGTAGTATTTTCACACTCACACATGCTGCCTGTAAGTCATCACACTCATCGCCAATGCTTTGTGTTCCTTCTCCCCAACCTTAGTTCTCACATTCCAAGAGACAGCTGGATATATATAGCAAGTTTATTCACTGTAGTCATAGCAATTTATATCTGAGTTCCTGTGAACTCTGTATCTCTTTGGGAGAAGGGTCCATGTGCTTTACTGAGTGAGATATATTTGACACTTGCAGTGAATAACTGGAAAATCAGAGAAATAATTTTTTATGGAATGGAGATGTATTGTGAGATCTTTTCCCTCTAAACTTATAAATCTTTCCTATAGACAGAATCAGCATGAGAGACTTTTTCCCCCTTTTTTGAGGGGATTAATGTTTTACAATAGGTAGTGATTAGAATAATTTGTACTTGCATAACATTTCTTGTTTTTCACATAACAAGGCAACCCCCACTAGGTTCTCTGTCATCCTTATCCAGGTCCTGTACTACACACACACACACACACACACACACACACTCACCCCAGAGTCTTTTACTTTTGTGCAATCAAATCCAGTTGAGGTTCTACTTGTTTTTTCTCTTCTGATCTTGTTTTTCAACTCCTGCCTTTCAGTGGGATCATCCCATATCCATTCTTCTGTTTCAGACTTATTTCACTTAACATAATTTCTTCAAGCTCCAACCAAGATGGGCTGAAAATGGTGAAATCATCATTGTTAATAGCTGAGTAGTATTCCATTGTGTCTATATACCACAGCTTGCTCAGCCACTCATCTGTTGTTGGAAATCTGGGTTGTTTCCAGGTTTTGGCTATTATAAATTGTGCTGCTATGAACATAGATATACACAAATGTTTTTGGATTGGTGTGCTGGGTTCCTTAGACTATACCCCCAGGAGAGGAATTGCAAGATCATAAGGTAGATACATTTCTAGCCTTCTGAGAGTTCTCCACGCTGCTTTCCACAGAGGCTGGGCCAATTTACATTCCTGCCAGCAGTGTGGGAGGGTTTTTTTGACCTCACAACCTCTCTGGCATTTGTTGCTGTTACCATTTCTGATGTATGACATTCTCACAGGAGTGAAGTGGTATCTCATTGTTGTCTTTATTTGCATTTCTCTGACAATCAAAGACCTGGAGCATTTTTTCATGTGTTTCTCTGACAATCAAAGACTTGGAGCATTTTTTCATGTGTTTCTCAACCTTTTGGATCTCATTTGTGGTGAATATTCTGTCCATGTCCTCTCCTCATTTTTGGATGGGGTTATATTTTTATTAGTAATTTAATATTGATTTACAAAATTACATGTCAACAGGGGTTTAATTCCATACCATTCCCACCACCAGAGTTCTGGAGCCCTGACCCCTCTATTGCAAACCACCATGGTTCTCCCAAATTTGCAAACAAGGGTTAAATATTGACAACTATATATCTAGATTGGTACATAGTTGACCCTTTTCCCTTTCAATTCTGGTCATTTCTTCTTCTCCAATCCATTCATGATTCTATAACATCCAAGTGTTTTACTTTTAAAAAATATTTTTTAAAATTTTATTTGCTTATTTTGGATAGAAAAAGAGAGAAGTCGAAAGGAATGAGTAGTGAAGAAGATATATATATATATATATATATATATATATAGAATATATATTCTATATATATATGTAGAGAGGGAGAGAGAGAGAGGGAGAGAGAGAGTCCTGCAGCACTCATGAAACTTTCTTTCTGCATGTGGTGACTACAGGCTTGAACTTGGGACCTTATGCATGATAGTATGTGCACTCAACCAGATTCACCACTGCCCAGCCCCCATTATACCCTTCCATGACTGAGTTAATTATACCTCATAAAAATCTATCCATAGCTACCCAACCATGCTAGAAGTATTTGCAAAAGTGAAAGCCAGATGTGCCTTTTTTCCCCTGTATGGTTTATAACCTCCAACAGGATGCCAAAGAAAAGTAATTGATGCAGCTGGGGCCCTAGTTGGGGAGTCCTGAGATTCCCAAACGGACATGATGGGCCTAGACCTTGAATAAATCCCGCTCTCCACTGTTACTGGTCATCTCTACCAGGAATAACACAATAGACCCCCTTTGTGGGCCCCCATAGGGCCTTGCCCTCAACTTGGATCAACAGCGTAGAGAATATTCCATCCTTCGAAGGGAGGCTGGACAACAAACTCTATCTTCTACCTGAGGAAGATGGGTTCTGAAATTGGGGTAGCTTGGAGCATTCCTACTCATGACCACAGAATGTGAACTCAGATCTACAGGTATGCAGAGGTCACATAGGCTCCTAAGGTGAATATGGGCCCCAGATCAGATCAAATTGATGGGATTTAGAGTCAAAAGTATTTATACACTTTTCCCATATTTGGGAGCTACTGTTTTTCCTGATCCAGCTTTCTGGTCCTTTATCTAGCCATGACATCATCTCTCCAGACAATAACTTGGGTCCACCTGCATACCAGATGTCAGGCTCAAAAAAAAAAAAAAAAAAAAAGAACCCTAGTATAGTCATGGGCCCTTTGGAATACACCTAAAATAGAACTACTAAATATCTACAAAATGGAGACCCCCCCCCCCAAATCTTCATCTGCACTAATTCAGCCTTTATGTTCATGATTAGTCAACAATGTGTTTGGTTTTATATGTAAACTCTTCTTTCAGCCACCAGGTTCCAGATGCTAATGCTTCTTGGGCAGACGACCCCACTATTGTATCTTGGATCTCCATTTCCCCAGAGCCGTACCTCAATACAGAAAGAGAGGCAGGCTGGGAGTATGGATCGACCTGCCAATGCCCATGTTCAGTGGGGAAGCAATTACAGATGCCAGACTTTCCACCTTCTGCATCCCATAATGACCCTGGGTCCATGCTCCCAGAGGGATAAAGAATAGGAAAGCTATCAGGAGGGATGGGATATGGAGCTCTGGTGGTGGGAATTGTGTGGAGTTGTACCTCTCTCATCCTATGGTTCTTGTCAGTGTTTCCTTTTTATAAATAAAAATTATAAAAAATAAAAATTAACTGATGCATATGGTCAAAGTTAATGAAGAAGATAAATGTTTATATATATAAACATGTATATATATATATATATATATATATATATATATATATATATATATATACATGTTGCTAACATATTGATGAAAACTGTCGGTATAGGTATAGGACTGGAAAGACAGTTCATCTGGTAAAACATGTGTGTTGTCAAATCCTGGCACCATGTGGGAATGCCATGTCACTGGGGACAGCTCTAGTGTTGTGTGTCTCTCCTTCTCTCTGAGTGTTTCTTTCCACTTTAATGAAAAAACAAGTCTACAAACACTGGTATTGTTCATGCATGAGACTGATGGTGGTGGTGGTGGTGGCAGTAGTGGTGGTGGGATGTATGTGTGTGTGTGTGAAGTAATGATGCATTTTTCATGACTTTTCACATATACACACACACCTGTAATAGGTTATCTATAAAATAAAGTAGGACACACACACATCTGCTTAGTAGTGTGTTTTTAAATATCTAGTCAACTGAAATTTGAAATACATTTTCTTACATATCCCTTATAGATATAGAATTTCCAGCTTCAAAGTCATCACTGGCATTTTTGTCTTTTCAGTTATCAATTTTCACCTCTGTCTTAATATCTCCTTGGTGAACCCTCCTGCACTGCTGGTAGGAATGTAAGTTGGTCCAACCTCTGTGGAGAACAGTCTGAAGAATTCTCAGAAGGCTAGAAATGACCCTGCAATTCCTCTCCTGTGAATATATCCTAAGGAACCAAACATATTGACCCAAAAATATTTGGTAGGCCTATGTTCATAACAGCACAATTTATAATAGCTAAAACCTAGAAGCAACTTAGGTGTCAAACAACAGATGAGTGGCTGAGTGTTGGTATTCTTTGTTGTGGTATATATACAAGATGAAATACTAACCAGCTATTAAAAATGGTAAATTCACCTTCTTCACCTCATCTAGAAGGAACTTGAAGGAATCATGTTAAATGAGATAAACCAAAAAGTGAAGAACGAATATGGGGTAATCTTACTCATAGACAGAAATTGAAAAATAAGAACAGAATGGAAAACACAAAGCACAACTTGGCCTGGATTTGGTGTGTTCCACCAAAGTAAAGGACTCTGGGGTTAAAAGAAGTGTTCAGGTTCTGGAATATGGTGGTTGAGAAGGACCTAGGTGGGGGATTAGAGTGTTATGTGCAAAACTGAGAAATGTTACACATGTACCAACTACTATATTTTACTTTTGACTTTAAAATATTCATCCCCCCAATAAAAAATAGAGATATCCATAGTAACAAGTTACATCATTATATTCAGTGACCTAAGCACCAATGAACATACATCCATCTAAAATAAGAATTAAAGTCAGAGCAGTGAAGTAAACAGTTTCCTCCATCAACATTCTCACCTTATTTACACCAGAAAATAGTCCTTTGTTTTATAAGAACATATTTAGCAACTAACATACAGAATATGTCATACTGTTCATCATCAGTCCGTAGAAATGTTCTTTCCAGTGATTCACTAACTTTTCTCTATTTGACCAAACTGAAAATAGAAACATTATAAAGTTTCAGTACATTGTATTCAACCTATTTTAAGTGCTAGAAAAATGTTTAATACTCTCTTATTTCATATGATAATTGTTTCCAGTAAATTATCCAGGATAAGAGAACCCTTGAATAAGAGAGAACAAAGGAGCCAAAGCCAAATTTAGTCATTATATCCTTAAAAAATAATACAAATTTATGGCCAGATGGAAAAAGGGCTAGAAATGGTAACATTAAATAATGAATACTCCACAAAACAGTACTTCTCATAATTTCATATTAAATAGACAGCAATTTGCAACAAGGTTTAAGTCAACTTAATTATGTAAAAGAAGAGATGAGGGAAATATGTAGGGCAGTATCTCTCTCTGACTAAATATGCTTAATGAGGTCTTTTAAAAATATTGTCTAGTAATTTTTTGCTAATCCTAAGAACTCTTTAATAATTATTAATCTATATTAATAATGGAAATTATTAAGGGATATAATTAATAACACAGTTAAATCCACCTCATTAGAACAGCTCTATTATTGGGTCAGTTTTACTAAAGTTACTGAGACATAAGAAGTTCAAATAACTGATCAGACTTAGACTAGTAGGTAGAATGCAGGAACAAAGTTGGAATCCAGCTCTATGGAAGCACCCAAGGTCTTGATCCACTATAGAGTCACTTGATATTTATACACTTGTCTTTTCTGTTTTATTCACTTTGTCCTTGGTAGGGACTTCACAATTCTGGGATATTTTTTTTCAGAGAGAGAGAGAGAGAGAATGAGAGAGAGAAAGAATGAGAGAGAGTGAGTGAGAGAGAGAGAGGGAGAGAGAGAATGAGAGAGAGAGAGAGAAAGGATGGAAGCACTACATGAAATCTTGCCCCAGTCTGTTGGTGGCTGGAGTTGAACCTGTGTGTCTAACATGACTACATGACTAAGTAGTCCCCCTCCCAGGTGAACTAGCTTACCAGTTCTAGACTTAGACCCACTACTTCAATATTTTTATAGCTTTATCTCTTGATATTCTCCTGAACAAAGATCTACACACTGTTGGTTTTCAATAGATCTTGAATAAACAGAAAATAAATAAGGAATTTCCCATTTCCTACAGCAAAAGCTATTGTCCAGTGTGGGAAATGGTAAGATGGAATTATATGAGTGTAAAGACACACAGATAGAAAACTCTCTCTCTACTTTTCCCACTAGGGAAAGAGAGAGACAGGCTGGGAGTGTGGATAGACCTGCCAATGGCCATGTTTAGCAGAGTAGTAATTACAGAAGCCAGACCTTCCACCTTCTGCACCCCACAATGATCCTGGGTCCATGCTCCCAGAGGGATAAAGAATAGTAAAGCTTTCAAGGGAGGGGATGGGATGCAGAGTTCTGGTGGTGGAAATTGTGTGGAATTGTATGCCTCTTATCCTACGGTTTTGTCAATATTTCCATTTTATAAATAAATTTAAAAATCATAATAAAATTAATATTTCAAAAAATAAAACTCTCTCTCTTTCTCTCTCTCTCTCTCACACACACACACACATACACACACACTCTCTCATGATTGTCCTTGTGAGCGAACAATGAATATGGGGGCAAAAGTAATGACATTCTCTTGAATAGTTGGAGTTAACAGGACATGGAAAAGTAATTAAGCAGGCAAATAGAGCTAAGCTATGTTACTCATTAATATACAAAACAATTAACTTTCCACTTAAAATTCAAATTAACATTCTGTCTTCCTTAGGCACTCAGTGTTTGCATATTTTAATAGGGTTAGACATTAAGTGCCTTACTTAAAACCAACTTTAGACCGCGTTGGGTGAGAATATTACTGGAACAAGCAGTGCATGGCATTCTTGCTTTGCAGTTATTAGAAAAAAAACAAAAGACATAATATTGTAGTAGATTACAATGTGCCATATTTCCTAGTATTTTTTTCAGTGAAAGTGCAGAGAAGAATAAAAATACAATTCCTTAATTTAAATAATCATAGGATTTTATAATTTTTGTAAAAATGTCTGATATGATCTCATAAAACATCTTCTGAACAGTTCAATGGCACAACAAACACATAACGAAGAAAACAGTGTGACAGATTTCAGAGACCATGAAATACAAGCTATAGTCTCCTTTTTAAGAACCTTATATCTGTGAGATACTGGCTCAATTAACTTTATTATATTCAATCAAGTCATTACAAATAAAATAATAAAGTCAGACCATAACTATCTAGCTTTAAAAATGTCAAACTTGAATATTCCAGCATCATGAATAATAATTGATCTCCTAGTCCTTGATGTTTATACGTACTGCAAGGAGTTGCAAGAAAACAATCTAATAACCCTCTGGGGGACATTTTAGAGGAACACATAGGTTTTTTGTTCTTACAGTGTTACTACTATGTTGTAAACTCTAATCAAAGGTACTTGAGTTATTTTTCATTCCATATTTTCCTCAAGCCCTAGCAAACAGTGGGTAATTAATTGTATGATGAATTGAGTCAGTTTTAGTTGTTCCAATTTGATCAGGAGGCCTTGCTTTTTTCATGGCCAAGAATTTTGTCAACGATTCAAACATTTTCCTGTTTGTTTATCTGTTTACATCTTCTTTGAAAAAATTTACAGGCAGATGAAAAGAGCTTGTCCTCCTCTCATAAATGTAGCTGCAGCACAGACAAGGCAACTCACTTGGATGATGGCCACTTTTGTCATGAGCACAACCCAGGTTGGAGACCCACCCCATGCTGCAGGACAAAACCTAGTATCTTTTTTCCTCTTCCTCTCTCTCCATATCTACCATTCTATCTGAAAAAGTATAAATGAAGTGGTGATGCCCCAAATGATGACAAGAGCAGAAAGTAGGAAGGAAGGAAGAAAGGAAGGGAGGGAGGAAGGAAGAAAGGAAGGAAGGAAGGAAGGATGGAAGGAAGGAAGGAAGGAAGGAAGGAAGGAAGGAAGGAAGGAAGGATAGAAAGGAAGGGAAGGAGAGAGAGAAGGAAGGAAGGAAGGAAGGAAGGAAGGAAGGAAGGAAGGAAGGAAGGAAGGAAGGAAGGAATGCAGGCAATACCAATATATTTTATTATTTTCTGTTTTATTTTAGTTTAGTTTTCTGCAGGACCTTGCCCCTGTATGATATCATCAGTGAGTCACATCCTTTGAATAATCTTTTTATTTATTTTTTTATTAGAAAGATAAAGGGGATGGAGATACAGGTAAAAAAGAAGAGAGAGAGAGAGAGAGAGAGAGAGAGAGAGATCATAGCAATATTCAACCATCATAAAATATCTTTGGTGCTGTCCATTGTTCCTTCATGACTTCTGGGGCTTGAAGCCAGGGATTCAGATCATGGTAAGGCACAATTTGCTCTTCAAGAAAACATCTTCCATCTATCCAGTGTTTTTTGTTTGTTGTTTTTTAATGAAACCACTGTCTTACCAGTTTATCCAAGAACCTGTGAACAGGCAACAAAAGTCTACTTGATATTCTGGTAGTAACATAACTACTTGGTTCTTTCAGTCTAGTGATCTCTTGTTCATGTTCTCCCTCCCTTCCCTCTGAACTATGCTCCTGAACTATCCCTTAGGATTCCCACTATAGAAATCTGTGTATCATTAGTGGAGTGACTTCTGGAAGTCTCTCACGCATAATTTCAGCTAGATGTCTTGTTCTTCACACCAACAACAACATTGCTGTCATGCTCGTGTTCCCAGACTGGTTGGACCTACCCTGCAGGTAAAGAGGTTGGGACTGAAAATAGCTCATGGCCTTCATATATGGAAACAAAAGAAAAATGAGACGAGAATGACTTGGAGTATTGATCTATGCACCCTTATAGATGAGGGAATGAAAGCAACATGAAGCTAAGTCATATTTGATTTACCCATCTTTGCACTGAACGATTTAAATGGTACCTGGTGAATAGGATGCTTTCAGTGCTTACATGGGATGCATCGGATCAACCTTCTCGTGGTGCATCCCATGAGTACCCATTCATTGGGGAAACTGACGATCCTTCCTAGCCGACTGAATCCACGTGGATCCCAGTCACTTTCAAAGCCAGCAACAAGCAGCTCCTGACAGCTTTCAACCTGACGCTGTTGACTGGCTACGGAAGAAGGGCAAATGCTAGAAGAAGTGCTTGCATAAAATCACACAGATAGTTCTGATATCTCTGTATTCTAGTTTCTGACATTTTCCTGGTGATTCCCGACACTCAGAGTGCTATGGGCAATAAAGCTAGCTATTACTTCTTTATGTATTTGTTTAGTCATATTGGTTGGTTTTTCTCCTAAAATGTAAATGTTAAAGAGAAAATACACTGCATTCTATCCATTCATTCTGTTAACAGCAATACCTTATAACAAGTTTGAGAAATGATTAATATGAGTTAGTGTAATTTTGTTGATACTGCACACTACATGCACATCATGGGACATTTTCAGATTAGTGTTTAAATTGAAAAAAAGTAAATAAATAAAAGACTAATGTAATACACTGTCTTGGCTCTATCAGCTGGTCACAATGCTATATTCTCTAAGAGGTAAAGATAATAGCCCAGTTGGCCTCTGTATTTTGTTTCAGTTTCTCCAAGTTTCTTTAGTATTCATTGCAAATAAAATTTCACTTATCTGCATCCTTTCTCCTCTCTTGTGTGCAAATTCTCATTTTTCTACCACTAGTACTGGAGCCTAAGCTAAAGAAACTTTTGTGTCAAGTATAATATTTTTCTTTTTTTTCTTTTTTGGGGGGATTAATGGTTTACAGTCAACAGTAAAATACAGTAGTTAGTACATGTTTAACACTTGTCAGTTTTCCACAGAACACTCTAACCCCTCACTTAAGCCCTCTTCCACTATCATGTTCCAGGACCTGAACACTCCCCTCACCCCATAATGTATAATATTAATATATGGGAATAAGCAAGTAAAAGTATGGTTTTCTAAATAAGCTAAGAAGAACTGAGAACATTAATAGAATATTAAGTAGCCAAAAACAAGTGAAAGATACCTATGTGTGTGTTTAATCTTTTATTTTTATACATTCATATAGGACGTAAGATGAATTCCCCAGCTACATTTTAGAAGTTGTTCTGGTGTCCTTGGGATCGTAGTTTTCTTGTCTTATCTTTAGTTTTTTCCAATTTTATGAGTTAATGATGGTGTCAGGAAGGAGTTTTATTTAAAAGTCACATTAAGGTACTTAAAATAACAGTCTCAATTGCATTCGCCTACCTTGATCAATCTACCTTGTGTTTCATTCTAATCTCAGAAAGGAATGGGGAAGAACTGGAGATAATAAGTCCATCAGAGAATTATTAATGAGAATATATTTAACTTTCAATGGACAGACTAATAGATGGAAAACTTAAAGGAGTGATTTAATTTAAGAAAATCATAAAAATTTTTCAAGGGTTACCATAGCTAAGCATGTGTGTGTATGTGTTATCTTTTTATTAATTTTGAAATATAATGTTACTTTGAATGACTGTTTCAAGAATTATGAAAACATAAAGAAATTTATTTTATTATTTATTTTTAAAATTTATGTGTTAATGGAGGGGATGTGGAGAGAATGAGAAGTAAAATCATTCTCACACATGGGATGCCAAGGACTGAACTTGGGATTTTATTGTCTGTTTGTTTTTTTAAATATTTCTATTTATTACTGAGTAGAGACAGAGAGAAATTGAGACAGGAGGGGGAGAGAAACAGAGAGATACCTGCAGTCCTGCTTCACCACTCGTGAAGCTTCCCCCCTGCTGGTGGGGACCAGGGGCTTGATTACAGGTCCTTGCTCACTGTAATGTGTGCACCTAACAAGGTGTGCCACCACCTTGCCCTGGTAATTTATTTAATATGTTTATGGAGAAGCCTGAAAGATGACCCAGAGCTTCAAGTGTTGGACTTTCAAGTATGCGGTCCTGAGTCTGATGCATATCACATATGCTGGAGTGGCATTCTGGTCCTTCCTTCCTTCCTTCCTATCTTCCTTCATTCCTTTCTCCCTCCTTCCCTCCCTCCCTCCCTCACTTCTTCCCTCTCTTCCTTCTTTCCTTCCTTCCTCTCTTTCACTATCCCTCTCTCTCCACTTTCTCATAAAACATTAATTAATTTTAAAAATATTCTTTTTGTGTCTCAAAATGTTGATAGTAGCCCTGTATCAGAAAGTAACCATTGTGTGAGTGTGTATATGTGTGTGTGTGTGTGTGTGTGTGTGTGTGTACGTGAATGTGTCTCTGTGTGAAGAAATCTCCAGAGTGAGGACATTAAGGGGTCTTTTTCCAATTATGCTTTGTAGCCTCTATGCGGGTTGAACACTATCATGAAAACATGTCATCCAGGCTCTAAAGCATATGCAATTTCTCATGTGACGTCTGTCAAAACTCATGTGTGATAAGAACCATTCTCCTAAAATCCAATCCCACTCAAGTAACACTGATCTTCTGTCATGTATAAGGCACATTGCACATGCATCCCTTAACTTAAAGATGGAAAATTCAATTGGGTAAAGATTCTGGCATAAAAAGAAATGATTCTTATTGAAACTCTTATAATGGATACATTTTCCTAATAGAACAATTCACACCTGCCTCTGAATTTATGTGGAAAAATGCCTGCAGTACTAGAATACACTTTCTGTTTAAGAACAAACGAAAGTAAACAGTATTCGTACATCTGTTTGGTAAAGCACCAACTTCAAATGTAGAACAGTGTGTATTGCTTCTACCCTCCTTTACATCAGGATGGTTGAAGAAATTATATATCCCTCTAATGGAGTAAAAACAATCTTAAGTACAGTTGATGTTCACATGTACTAACATGGAGTGCAGCCTCCTGGATAGTAAATATTGATACTTCCTACTTGCAACATCAGGTCCAAAATCTGTTTTCCTCTTCTCCTCATTCTCCTCCTTTTCCTTCTCCTCTTCCTTCTTTTCTAAATGAAATACCAGAGAATGAACACAGAGCCATGTTCATACATGATAACATCACTAAGCTGCCTCCATTATCCAATTTTCTGTTCTTTGTTATTCAGGAGAGAAAGAAGAGACATAACTATTACACTGACCATCCACAGGGATCCTTCTGTACTATCCATTGTGCCTCTAGGCAGCACCAGATTTTGTTGCACCCTGTGCAACAAAAGCCCATCCCCAAACCCTTGCCATTAGATTAGCTATGTTATGTTCCCAGAAATCTTTATTATTTTAATGAAATTCTCCTGTTTTCAACATCCCCAACAGTATGGTCTATGAACAAAATGTAAGAGGCAAATTTGGTTCCGCCTAGCAAATTTTCTAACCATTTGATTGAACCTTGTGACTTTTCAGCATCAAATGCCATCAAGGAAGTTGCCCACTTGAGAGTTCACTGAACCTCCTCATGCTTTAGTTTCTGCATCAGCATTAGGAGGGTGGGACATGCTCACTGCCTCCCTGAAATGTCATAAGAATTAATGGCCCTGTGAAGGACTTAGATCTCCTTGGATAAAGAAACTGAACAAGTAAATATTGTGATCATTTATGGTATGTTTAGCCCTGAAGAATTTCAAAAGTTGTCTCGCACCATGCCAGCTCAGTACTGCGTCGAGTGCAATCATAGCAGAGGAAAGAGTAAGGTAATCTCACCTTCTAGATTTTCCCTCGAATTGCACATTTTCAATTTCTTTATTTGTAAATGACCAAGAGTAGATTAAAAAGGCTCTAGGGAAAAAATGCATGCTTTTCTTTCTAAGTCAGATGTCATTTTAAAAGATGACCTTAATTTACAAACAGCTCATGTTTTTTTTTTTTTTTCCCACATTAAAATAATTGTAGAGACTTGAAATTCTCAGGGGACAAAAAAAAAAAAAGAAGAAGGTTGACTGATGTATGTTTTATTTTCTTACAAAACTTCTTTGTGGAAAAGAGCAGAGCAAACTTTTCCACTCTGGAAATGTCACGGGTTTGCTATGTGGAAAAATAACAGTGAATGAAAACACCTCCCCCTAATCTTTCTACTTCCCAATAATCACTAGAACAAGGAAATGAATACAGCAAAACTGGTCTCTGTACGCTCATTTTTTTTCTCCTCTAATAGATATTCTAGTTTGATAACATTGTTGACCAGACAATACCCATGTTTACCCGTGCCAGTGCTTAGCATACCTTCTCTTGTTCCTCTGGTTCTACTAGTGCTCAAGAAAGAGGCTAATGTCACATATTGTTCGTGACCGTAGCTGAGATACATTCTATTACTCAATTTCATGTCCATCACTCTGCTTTGATTATTGTACACCAGTCCATGGCAGTTCGTAAGGAGACCCAATTTTGATCTCTTTTTGGTCCAGTTTTGACAAGGAAAAAAAATGAACATATGTAGGATGAACATTGTCATCCAATCAGATCTATTATTCAGTGGATTAACAAAAGGAAATAGTAACATAGTTACACTAAGAAATCTTAATCATCTCTAAAAAAAAAAAATGACATTCCCCCCTTTGTTACAACATTAGTGGAATTAGAGGTAATGGTGTTAAGTGTTTCTTATTGGAAGAAGAAAAAAATAAGGATGAGTACACTCATCTGTGGGATTTAAGAAACAAACAAGGGAACAGACAGGTAAAACAGTATAAAACCTTCGACTATGTCTGCATAAACTAAGTAAATTAGGGGGGAGGGGAAGGATTGGCAAGAAAATGTATGACTGAATGCCACACAGTGGAGGCAAATTGCACTTTAATGAGCTGGGAAGCACAAACTTATATTTTGGAGATGTGTGAAACTATCATTGAGACAACAGATTTGTAGAACAACAGTTCTTTGATAAAAAAGAAAAAAATCTAATATGTATGAGATCAATAACTCAATCTAGTTTTCCTTCCCCTCCCCCCCCAAAATGTTGATGTACAAGTTTGTGACTAAGTCTGACCTACTATCAATCTCATGCCAGTGCTCTGCTGGCACATCCATCTTGGTAGGAAATAATCTTGATGATTATCCAAGTTATACCATAAGTGTAAATGGAATATTCCATCTCTTGGGTCAAACACAAACTTCGTATGCATTTCAGTGAAGAGTACTATTAGTATGCTTCCATAATATATATCAGCTCTAAAAATAAAAAATAAAAATAAAAAATAAAAAAAAAACATGATCTTTTTCTAAGAGCACAATGTGTTGTCTTGGGAAGACACCTACCAAATAAGAACAAACATACTATACAAAAATACTTTTCCTGTATAATAATGGAGTTGATTTTTAGAACATTTAAAGTATTTAATTTTACTTCTTTTTAAATTTGTTTATGAAAAAGATAACCAGAATACATTTTAAAAAACATTTTATTTATTATTTTTCAAAGAAAGAGATACTTAGAGAAAGATACAGAGAAACAGAGATCAGAGCAATGTTTAGCTCTAGATTATAGTGATGCTGGGGATTGAACCTGGGACCTCAAAGCCTCAAACATGAGGGTTTTTTGCATAACCATTATACTGTCTCCCCAGCCTAATAATGACATTGATATTAACCACCAATAAGGCAGCAGCACAATGCCAGTGACAAAAAAAAATCATGAAAAGCTTTATAGGAATTTGCCTTGTAGTTGAAGAGATGACATAACCAGTCTTGGAAATTATTTAAGAACAATTTTCCAATATTGGTTTAAATGTCTAAACAGTAAGATACCTCAAAACACTCAAGAAAAACTTGAGGTAAAACTAATAAAAATAAATCTCTTCTGATTTATCCCACAATAAAACTGCACACTGTGATTAAATCACTATATACAATGTGTGGATTTAGATTCAATGCATTGCAAATATAATTATTCTCACAGAACTGATTTATTTCACTGTTGCCATACAGTCATGATAACCATCCAAGAGACAGATAAACTTGAAAGAGTACATTGGGATTGAATAGATTGTGTTTCTTTCATATATGCATTCCTGGCTTTTACAGTAGTGTTGGAAAAGTAATACAGGTTTACATTCCGGACCCAAAACACAGAACTAATATATTTTGAGTCATTTGATTTCCAGTTTATTAGAAATCCAGGTATACTATCATCATTAGGAAGAGAAGACAAAGCAAATGGGAATTATTAAAATGCACAACTTGGTGTTCAAACTCATGTGTCTTCTGTAGAACTGCCATCTTGGATAAGAGCTTCATTTGTATGCAATATCATGGAAATGGCACTTACTGGTCTCAGTACCTAAGTAAAGATTGTGAAAAAAAAAATGCGTCATCATCTTTGAGTCCAACGGTGTTGTCTTATGAAATTTTTTGCTATAGTGGCCCTTAATGTTTATAAATGATATGAAGTGAAACTTAATAGGTGTTGTCTTCTCTTGGGCATTTAAGCAAACATGAAAAGGCTATGTAAATGAAGCTACATTGGAACATTTTTTTTGTAGAATAGCAAATAGAATAGGGCCCAGGATGAGGATGAGTACATTATAATACTTCCAGTTACTGGAATCTACAGCTTGCCAAGGATTTAAAAGTATTATAGTATTATAGTATTATACTGACATCATTTAAAGTTAGATATTATTACCTCTACCTTTCAAGTGAGTGAACTAAAATACACAGAGATTAAGAATAACTTCTGGGGACATGGCTATGGAGTCCTAAACTTTTCAGATCTTAATCCTAACAAATAAAACAAATAAAACGATGGACGATCACCTGAAAATGGAAAATACATTAAAGAATACATTTAAAAAACAAAAACATGGTCAGAAAGACAGTGGGAAGGGTGTGTGCTTTGTTATACTCTCCAGTTCAGGCTTAAGCTAAGTCCTCAGTGCAGGAAGGAAAGCTTTGGTGCTGTGCTATTCTTCCCTCATTCTGTTTATATGTTGGGCTTTGCCTCTCTTTTTATATCTGAAAACGTTTTTGTTTATTTTAAACTTATTTATATTTGTTCATTAATTGATATTATGGAGAAAAATTGAGAGGAAACTGGAGATAGAGAGAGAGAAAGAGAAATACTTGCAGCTTTGTTTCAACCAGTTGTAAAGTTCCCCCATACCGGTGGGTAATAGGGACTCAAAATTAATTTTGCACTTGCTAATATGTGCCCTCAATCAGATCATGGGGGGTGTGATGGTTTGCTGTACAGCTGTTGACACATGTAAAATTTCTCATCTTTCTTAGACTGCAAAACAGTCTCATTCCAAACTTAGGTCTTTTTCTCCCAAATACAACAGGGACCCAGTGTCCTCTCTACTCCTTCTCCAGAGTCTTTTGTTTTGGTGCAATACACCATACTCTAAAGTAGTAAAGCTTAGGTGATGACCATCACCACCAACAAAAATATCTCAAATAAACAAACTAATCTGATTTAAAATGTTCTTTTAAGAAGTACTATGTGATAAAGGACATCATGAAAAGATTTTTGGAAAGTTTGTTTAATTTTTAAGTATTTAAAAAAATTGTAGGATCTTAGAGACATAATCTCACATTCAAACATGATATGTGTGAGCTATGGTACCCTCTCCCAAAATCATATGACTCTTCCTTCTATGACGACTACAGTGTCACTGAGTGTGAAGGACAGCTTAGTCACCATTTAGTTTGCATTCCATATCTGAACAAAACCATTAAGTATTTCTCCTTCACTTCTACATTTTATCTTGTACCCAGGGTTATCAAGGGGCTCAGTGTCACCTTTTTAAAAAATTTTTGATAGAAACAGAGAAATCAAGGAGGTATATAAAGAGGAGAGGGAAGAGAGACACCTGCAGCACTGTTTACTTCTCAAGAATATTTGCCTCTACAAGTTTGGGCTGAGAACCTGAACGCAGGACCTTGCATGTGTGCTTTATCAAGTTCACCACCAACCATCCCCCTATTTACTTATTTCACTTAGCATAGTCACCCAAGTTCCACAAATTTTGTTCCAAATATACGATCAATTTTTTTTTCAGAGTAATGTTCTACTGAATATATGACTAATAGATCTTTATCCAGTTATCTATCCTTGGGTATTTATGTTGCTTCCATACTTTGGCTTTTGTAAATAGTGAAGTTAACAATCAGAGACTTGGAGCATTTTTTCATGTGTTTCTCAGCCTTTTGTATCTCTTCTGTGGTGAATATTCTGTCCAAGTCCTCCCCCCATTTTTGGATGGGGTTATTTGTTGTCTTGTTGTTGAGTCTGGCAAGCTCTTTATATATGTTGGTTATTAAACTCTTATCTGACCCATTCTGTGAGGGGTCTCTTGGTTTAGGTAGGGGTTTCTTTTGCTGTGAAGAAGCTTTTTAATTTGATGTAGTTCCATAGGTTTATACTTGCCTTAGTCTTCTTTGTAATTGAATTAGTTTCATTGAAAATGTCTTTAAAATGTATGCAGAAAAGAGTTCTGCCAATATTTTCCTGTAAGTATCTGATAGTTTCTGGTCTAACATCCAAGTCCTTGATCCACTTTGAATTTACTTTTGTATTTGGTGAAATACAGTGATTCAGTTTCATTCTTCTGCATGTTTCAACCCACTGTTTCCAACACCATTTGTTGAAGAGACTCTGCTTTTCCCATGTAATAGTCTGGGCCCCTTTGTCAAAGATTAGATGTCCATAGGTGTGGGGGGTCTCACTTCTGGGCTCTCAATTCTATTCCACTGGTCAGTGTGTCTATTCATGTTTTAGTACCAAGCAGTTTTGATGACAATGGCCCTATAGTACAGTTTGAGATCTGGGAGTGTGATGCCTCCGGTTCTCTTCTTTTTTCTCAAGATTGTTTTGGCAATTCTAGGTATTTTGTGGTTCCAGATAAACATTTGTAGCATTTGTTCTATTCTCCTAAAAAATGTGCTTGGGATTTTGATGGGGATAGCATTAAATTTGTAGATGGCTCTGGGTAGTATATTCATTTTGATGATGTTAATTCTCCCAACCCATGAACATGGAATATCTTTCCACTTCTTTGTGTCTTTTTCAATTTCTTTGAGTAGTGAGTCATAATTTTCAGTATACAAGTCTTTCACTTCCTTGGTTAGATTTATTCCTAGATATTTTATTATTTTTGTTGCTATAGTAAAAGGAATTGATTTCTGGATTTCAATTTATACTAACTTAGTGTTTGCATAGAGGAATGCCACTGACTTTTGAATGTTAATTTTATAGCCTGATACCTTACTGTATTGCCTGATGATTTACAAAAGCTTCTTGCTGGATTCCTTAGGTTTTTCCATGTATACTATCATGTCATTTGCAAATAAGGAGAGTTTGACTTCTTCTCTTCCGATCTGTATCCCTTTAATTCCTTGCTTCTGCCTGATTGCTATGGCAAGAACTTCCAACACTATGTTGAATAGTAATGGTGATAGTGGGCAGCCCTTTCTAGTACCTGATCTGAGTGGAAATGCTTCCAGTTTTTCACCATTGAGTATGATGTTGGCTGTAGGTTTGCTATATATAGACTCCACTATCTTCAGGAATTTTCCATCTATTCCCATTTTTTGTAGTGTTTTGATCACAAAGGGATGTTGTATTTTGTCAAAAGCTTTCTCTGCAACTATTGATATGACCATGTGGTTTTTGGTCTTGCTTTTGTGATGTTCCAAGTCTCTGATTGTCAGAGAAATGCAAATAAAGACAACAATGAGATATCACTTCACTCCTGTGAGAATGTCATACATCAGAAAAGGTAGCAGCAGCAAATGCTGGAGAGGGTGTGGGGTCAAAGGAACCCTCCTGCACTGCTGGTGGGAATGTCAATTGGTCCAACCTCTGTGGAGAACAGTCTGGAGAACTCTTAGAAGGCTAGAAATGGACCTACCCTATGACTCTGCAATTCCTCTCCTGGGGATATATCTGAAGGAACCCAACACATCCATCCAAAAATATCTGTGTACACATATGTTCTTGGCAGCACAATTTGTAATAGCCAAAACCTGGAAGCAACCCAGGTGTCCAACAACAGATGAGTGGCTGAGCAAGTTGTGGTATATATACACAATGGAATACTACTCAGCTGTAAAAAATGGTGACTTCACAGTTTTCAGCTGGTCTTGGATAGACCTTGAAAAAATCATGTTGAGTGAAATAAGTCAGAAACAGAAGGATGAATATGGGATGATCTCACTCTCAGGCAGAAGTTGAAAAATAAGATCAGAAAAGAAAACACAAGTAGAACCTGAAATGGAATTGGCGTATCGTACCAAAGTAAAAGACTCTGGGGTGGGTGAGTGGGGAGAATACAGATCCATGAAGAATGATAAATGACATAGTGGGGGTTGTATTGTTAAATGGGAAACTGGTGAATGTTATGCATGTACAAACTATTGTATTTACTGTTGAATGTAAAACATTAATTCCCCAATAAAGAAATAAATTTTAAAAAAAGAAAAAATCATGTTGAGTGAAATAAGTCAGAAACAGAAGGATGAATATGGGATGATCTCACTCTCAGGCAGAAGTTGAAAAATAAAATAAAATAAAACCTAAAAAAAAAATAGTGAAGCTAATAACATATCTTTTCAGAAGTAGTGTTTTCAAACACTGAGATTCTACCTAACACTTGTGAAAATGACCTACATCAAAAAAGCAAACGTACAAAAACGGGGGAAATGACAGGTGTTGGCGTAGTTGTGGAGGAAAAGGTACTCCGCTACATGGTTAGTAAGCATGCAAACTGTCGCAGCCTCATTTGGAAGACTATATGGAGAGTCCTTAAACAAATAGAAAAGAAATTATTTTATGATTCAGGAATAGCACTCTTAAGCACTTATCCAAAGGACATGTAAACACTAATCTGAAGGAACATATCACCCCTATGTTCATAGTTGTACAATTTACAAAAGGGAAAAGTAGAAACAGCCTTAATGCCCATTGACAGATGACTGGATAAAGAAATTATGGGAGGTGGCCATAATTATGGGATGGTGGCACACCCCGTCAGACACAGGATCACTATGTACAAGGACCTGCTCAAAAATCTGTGTGAGGGTCCAGGTTCAACCCCTTGGTCCCTACCTATAAGGGGGACACTTATCAAGCAGTGAATCAGATTTGCATGTCTCTCTCTTTCTCTCTCCATCTCTCTCTCCCTTCCTCCCCTCTCATTTTCTCTCTTTTTTATTTAGTAAAAATGGGGAGAAATGACTGCTGCTAGTGGAGCTGGTACTGAACCCCAGTGATAAATCTGATGGCAAAGAAAATAAAAGGCTGTGGAGGAGGAGAAGGAAGAAGAATAAGGAGGAGGAGTAGGAAGAGGAGGAGGACGAGGAAACTACTTATGGGATATGTTCAGGCATGGTCCCCACCTGCATGGAGAAGCTTCAAGAGTGGTGAATCAGGGCTGCAGGTGTTCCTCTTTCTCTCTATTCCTCTAGATATCCTGCCCTCAATATCTCTCCTATCAAAATAAAAAATAAAGAAAAACTAGCCACCATGAACTGTGTATTTCTTTTTAAGGATTGCATTTACTAGCAAGAGAGAAAGAAGGGGAGACAGAGAGAAAGAGAGAGAGAGAGAGAGAGAGAGAGAGAACCAGACATTACTCTGGTATTTGTGCTGCCAGGTATTGAAATCAAGACCTCATGATTAAAAGTCCAGCATGTTACCCATCAAAGTTCCACCAAGCTTCTTTAAGAGAATAGAACAAACACTACAATCATTTATCTGGAACATGAAAACACCTAGAATTGCCAAAACCATCTTGAGGAAAAGAAACAGAAATGCAGGCATCACACTCACAGACCTTAAACTATATTATAAGGCCACCATCATCAAAATAGCATAGTACTGGAACAAAAATAGACACACAGACCAGTGGAACAGAATTGAAAGCACAGAAATAAATCCCCACACCTATGGACATCTAATCTTTGATAAGGGGGCCCAAAGGATTAAATTTAAAAAGGAGGCTCTCTTCAATAAATGGTGCTGGGAAAACTGGATTGTAACATGCAGAAGAATGAAATTGAACCACTTTATCTCACCAGAAACAAAAATCAACTCCAAATGGATCAAAGACCTAGATATCAGACCAGAAACAATCAAATACTTAGAGGAAAACATTTGTAAAACACTTTCCCACCTACACCTCAAGGACATCTTTGATGAATCAAACCCAATTGCAAGGAAGACTAAAGCAGAAACAAACCAGTGGGACTACATCAAATTGAAAAGCTTCTGAACATCCAAAGAAACTATTAAACAAACAAAGAGACCCCTCACAGAATGGGAGAAGATCTTCACATGCCATACATCAGACAAGAAACTAATCACCAAAATATATAAAGAGCTCAGCAAACTTAGCACCAAAAAAGCAAATGACCCTATCCAAAAATGGGCAGAGGATATGAACAAAACATTCACTACAGAGGAGATCCAAAAGGCTAACAAACATATGAAAAACTGCTATAGGTCACTGGTTGTCAGAGAAATGCAAATTAAGACAACACTAAGATACCACCTCACTCCTGTAAGAATGGCATACATCAAAAAGGACAGCAGCAACAAATGCTGGAGAGGTTGTGGGGACAGAGGAACCCTTTTACATTGCTGGTGGGAATGTAAATTGGTACAGCCTCTGTGGAGAGCAGTCTGGAAAACTCTCAGAAGGCTAGACATGGACCTTCCATATGATCCAGTAATTCCTCTCCTGGGGTTATACCCCAAGGACTCCATAACACCCAACCAAAAAGAGGTGTGTACTCCTATGTTCATAGCAGCACAATTCATAATAGCTAAAACCTGGAAGCAACCCAGGTGCCCAACAACACATGAGTGGCTGAGAAAGCTGTGGTATATATACACAATGGAATACTATGCAGCTATCAAGAACAATGAACCCACCTTCTCTGACCCATCTTGGACAGAGCTAGAAGGAATTATGTTAAGTGAGATAAGTCAGAAAGATAAAGATGAGTATGGGATGATCCCACTCATCAAGAGAAGTTGAGTAAGAAGATCTGAAAGGGAAACTAAAAGCAGGACCTGACCAAATTATAAGTAGGGCACCAAAGTAAAAACCCTGTGGTGAGGGGTAGACATGCAGCTTCCTGGGCCAGTGGGGGGTGGGAGTGGGTGGGAGGGATGGGTCACAGTCTTTTGGTGGTGGGAATGGTGTTTAAGTACACTCCTAGTAAAATGTAGACATATAAATTACTAGTTAATTAATATGAGAGGGGGAAAATCAATTGTATGTCTCAAAGTTTTTCAAAACACAAACTGTATCTTTTTAATATATAGGCTGTGTATTTGATATGTGGACTCTCTCAAAAGCCTAGACCAAGTAGATCAGAAGCATCCAATAGCACAGCTATATATAAGATACTAGGTACTGTACAGCAAACCCTAACAAAATGACGTTTCAAAGTTAACCCAATTACCAAATAATGTGATGATAACAATAACTATCCATTGTCTTTTTGAACCCTAAGACAGCAGGAACCTCACATCTCCACTATAGAACCCATACTTCTCCCAGTCCTGAAACCCTTGGCCCACTTTCCCGTATGCCTCTCCCAATCCATATCAAATAATATTGCATCCGTCGATCACAACCTAACCAACGCAACGATTGCCACCTCAACATGCTTCACTTCAGACTGTGTCCAGAGACTTCACGTGTGGAATGACAACCCTTCAGCTTCAATACTCGGTTGAGACCTTTCCTTTCATAGTATACTCTAATTTCAACTCAGGTGGTTCACTTTCTAACAAACCTAGATATACACCAGTTTCTGTGAGAGAGAGCTTATGTTCACACGTATCCATAAACTACTGCAAAATATATACCTGAAAGAGGTACACTAGAGTTTGCAGTGAGTACCTCCCTAACACTTCCTCTCCACTATTCCAAGCTTTGGGTCCATGATTGCTCAACAATTTGTTTGGCTTCATATGTTAACTCTCTTTTCAGTCACCAGGTCCCAGATGCCATCAGGATGCTGGCTAGGCTTCCCTGGATTGAAGACCCCACCAATGTGTCCTGGAGCTCCGCTTCCCCAGAGACCCACCCTACTAGGGAAAGAGAGAGGCAGACTGGGAGTATGGACCGACCAGTCAATGCCCATGTTCAGCAGGGAAGCAATTACAGCAGCCAGACCTACCTTCTGCAACCCACAATGACCCTGGGTCCCTACTCCCAGAGGGATAGAGAATGGGAAAGCTATCAGGGGAGGGGGTGGGATATGGAGATTGGGTGGTGGGAATTGTGTGGAGTTGTACCCCTCCTACCCTATGGTTTTGTTAATTAATCCTTTCTTAAATAAAAAAAAAAAAGTCCAGCACTTTATCCACTGCACCATCTCCCAGATCACATATTTTATCTTTTTAATACAGAGAAAATCACAATACCCAAAAGATTGACCACCAGTGAGCAACTACACATGAAAAACAGCATCTATTTCAAACTTTAGTGGATATGAGGTGAGGAAATAAGTAGTGCAGGTCGATTCAAGAAATACTTTAAAATTGTTATATAGTACAGTAAAGTTGAAGCAGATATTACATTCATTTGTAGGGAAGCATACATAGATATAGATAGTTATACAATTAGTTTTTATCAGTGACCTTAGGAGAACTACTGCAGTTCCCAAAGGAGGGGATGGGCCACAGAACTCTGGTTGTGGGAAGTGTATGGAATTATAATGCTATTACCTTATAATTTTGTGGGAGTCGAGTGGTAGTGCAGTGGGTTAAGCACACATGCTATGAAGCTCAAGGGCCAGAGTAAGGATCCCGGTTCGAGCCCTCGGCTCTCCACCTGCAGGGGAGTAGCTTTACAAGCGGTGAAGCAGGTCTGCAGGTATCTTTCTTTCTCCGTCTGTCTTCCCTTCCTCTCTCCATTTCTCTCTGTCGTATCCAACAATGATGACATCATCAAAAACAATAATAACTACAACAATAAAACAACAAGGGCAACAAAAGGGAATAAATAAATATTTTTTAAAAACTTACAATTTTGCAAATAATTATTAAATCTCAAATAAAAATAAATAAGAAATAATAAAATTAGGAGAAGAAATGAATGAATAATAATCATTCTTGAAGATAAAAAAAAAGAGAGTTTCAAAGGAAGCAGTTAAAGAGGCTGGGGTGATAGTATAATGGTTATGTAAAAGTCTTTCAGATTTGAGGCTCTGATATTCCAGGTTCAATCAGCAGCACCACCATAAGCCAGACTGAACAGTATTCTCTCTCTCTCTTTACATTTTCTGAACAGTGTATTTGTCATGCTAGCAGTGAGCCCAAGTGATAGCCCTGATGGCATTAAATGAATAAATTAAAATGATAGGATATATACTCCATGGAATATTAATCTGAAAAAATTACATTGTTTCATTTGAAGCAAAATGGATGGAACTGGAGGTGATCATGTTTGGTGAAATAAGTAAAGAGATAAAAGGCAACTTTGGGATGTATTTATTCAATGTGAAATCTAGAGAATTGATACACATGGACTTGCAAAAAACAAACAGAAGTAAAGAAAACTATCTCTAAGAATTTGTGAGAAATGTGGTAACTATTTCTGGGAGGGTGGGGACACCTTGGTAGTAAGGCAATGTAGACTCATACCTTATAATCTTACAATTTTTAAATCACTATTAATAATAAATAAAAATGACTTAAGCACATGCTGTGAAGCACAAGGACATTTTGCAAGGATCCCGGTTCAAGCCCAGGCTCCCCACCTGCAGGGGCGTCGCTTCACAAGCAGTGAAGCAGGTCTGCAGGTGTCTTATCTTTTTCTCCCCCTCTCTATCTTCCCCTCCTCTCTCCATTTCTCTCTGTCCTGTCCAACAACAACAGAAACAGCTATAACAATGATAACAGTAACCACAACAAGAACAACAAGGGCAACAAAAACGGCATCCAGGAGCAGTGGATTCGTAGTGCAGGCACCACGCAGTAATAACCCTGGAGGAAAACAAAGGACGGGGCTTGAACTAGCATTTTCGTGTCCTTTTGAATATTAAGCATTTCAGTGTGACTACAGTCCATCAATATGTGTAGGACAGATAAGTGTAATCAGAGATAGAACAATGAAACTATGCTGGTTATATAAGATGACGGGAAGAAGAATGGCTTCTTCTAATAGCTTACGAGCTAGTAATATTTAAAATGATATAATCTCATTAGTAAATGACTAGGTAAATGAATTTGGAGAGGTATATGTATATGTATGTGTATGTATATGTATGTATACAAAGTCCATTAAGAGAAAAATAAACAAGGGAGTTGAAAAATACAAGGTCAGAGACTGAGCAGAATTTTTTTTTTTACTCCATGTGAAATATAAAAGGAAATTTTCAAGCAAATGCTCATATAGACTCCACAGGCCTAAATTTGAAGTTGGGTTATTCTTCTCTAAATCTATGTGTTTATAAAAATATGTTTCAACAGATGCAGTGTCGAGTATATGAATCAAAAGAGCATGAAGGAAAAAAGGCTCAAGTACTAGGAGAAATATGAGTTTTATAGAGAATGAGGAAGGTTCTTTGCTCTCTATGGAGCTGAAAATCCACCCCCCCCCCGCCCCAGAGGTTTTTACTTTGGTGCAGTACTCCAAACTCAGTCAGATTTTGTTTTGTGTTTCCCTTTCTGTTCTTCTTTCTCAATTTCTGTTTATGAGTGGGATCGTCCCATACACATATTTCTCTTTCTGGCTTATCTCACTTAAGATGTTTCCTTCTAGCTTCATCCAAGATGGTTTGAAGAAGGTGGATTCATTATTCTTAATAGGTGAGTAGCATTCCATTGTGCATACATAACAGAATTTTCTCAGCCACTCATATTTTGTTGGACACCTTGGTTGTTTCCAGGGTTTGGCTAATGCAACCAGTACCACCTTGATGTGTTTCATTTTGGACTGTGTCCAGAGGTGCCAGGCCTGGGATGCCAACTCTCCAGCTCTCATAGTCTGGTGAGATCATTCCTAGCTCATAGAATTCCTTAGTTCTGTTTTAGAAGATGTGTTCCCTAACAAAGTTACAGAATCTAGATATAGACCAGGACCCAGGGAAATGGGGCACACACACATGCATGCATAAGTAAAGGGAAATTATATACCTTAAAGTAAAAGTGTACAATAGTGTGCAGTGACCCAGTAAGTGAAGCAAACAAGTAGAAAGACCTTAAAAAGACATAATAAACTACTTAATTATTTTCTCCTTAGACCTAGATGCCCTTCTCACCTAATTCCTTTTTCATCACCCTCAATTACTCTAAATCCAGCCTGATCAGACAAAGTAAGGATTACAAAAGTTGGATAAATTCAAGAGACTGGCACACTCTAACGATGGCTCTTTTGGTCACTACCAGGGCAGCCCATCACTCCAGGCCCCAGTCAGGGAATCCTGGTATTCCCACATAGGTAAGGTGAGCCTAGATATGACAGATACTTCTATACACCATCACTGGTCTCCATCAGAGGTAGTGTTAAATCCTCTGAAGATATGGACAGATTAGACCTCTTGGACATTTTCAGAGTTCTTCACCCCCCAAAAAACTGGAATACACATTCTTTTCAAATATACACAGCACATACAGATAATACTTTCAATCCACCTGCATGTTAGTTATCAGTCTCAGGCAAAAATTAGTAAAAGTCATGAGCCCCTTGGAATATATCTAAAATAGAGTTCCTAACTTCTTCCAACATGAAGATCCCAAATCTCATCTACTATATTCTTACCTTTTGGTTCCTGATTATTAAAAAAAAAGTTCTGCTTTATATTGTAATAATTTTTAGCCAAGTTGAAGATACTATTATGATGTCATCCTTACTTCCCTGGGCAGACAATCTTACCAGTGTACCATGGAACCCCACCTCCCCAGAGCTCTGTCCTACTAGGGAAAGATAGAAACAGGCTGGAGGAATGGATCAACCAATTTATGCCCGTGTCCAAGGGAGAAGCAATTACAGAAGCCAGATCTTCCTCTTTCTACACCTCTTTGGTCCATACTCCCAGAGGGATAAAGAAAAGGGAAACTTCCAATGGAAGGGATGGGATATAGAATTCTGGTGGTGGGCCTTGTATGGATTCATACTCCTTTTACTCCACAATCTTGTCAATCATTAATCAATCACTTATAAAATATGTATTTTCACGTTCAAGTTTCTTTTCTTTTCTTTTGTCCCCATGTTCAAGCTTCTTAGAAGTGGCATTCTCTGGTGCTCATTCATTTTGTATTTGGGAATCAAAGTGGTTCCCAAAGGGACCCATAAAAGCCATGCAGAACCACCCAGGTCTATTTGCTTCCTATAACTGGAATAGTGATATCTGATGGGAAGAGAATTTATCTGTAAACACACTGAAGGAATATAGGAAATAGAGCAAACAGAAGACAATTCAGTCTGATGTCGGGATTTCTATAAATATCAGTAGGTCTTTAAGAAGTGTTCATATGTCATAGAATTTGACTTTATGACTGGCACAATGTATGAATACCTTCAAATAGAAGGAGCACTTAAGGATGGCAGGTAGGATGAGTAATGGGAAAAGGAACACATGTCTGCAAACAAGCAGATCTCCTACTTGTGATTCTCATTACTCTATGACTCTTCTCACAGCTGTTTCCATGGGCTCAGTCTTAAATATTAATGTTTGCCTTGTGTGAGTCAAACAATATTATACATGCTGTGACTTAACACTAAAATTCAACACACTTCATGCAAGAAGCTTGCTAATGACATGATGTTTAAATTACCATTATACTGCACTAATGGAAGAAATTATTATTATTTCCAAGTTGTGGGGAAAATTATCCCAATAAAGAAAATTTAACAGTTTCAGCTATTTTCTTCTAACTCATGGGAAAATAGATATGGATTTATACAGATTAGGATGAAATAATAAATTCAGCCAAGAATGTCAGGTGGAGGGGCTGGCTAGAGGTGCACTTGGTAAAACACACATTACCATGCACAGGGGCCTGGTTCAAGCCCGTGATCCCTACCTGCAGGGGGGAAGCTTCACAAGCAGTGATTAATTGCTCTGCAGGTCTCTCTCTGTGATTCATTGCTCTGCAGGTCTCTCTCTGTGATTCATTGCTCTGCAGGTCTCAGGCTCTCTCTCTCTCTCTCTCCCCCCCACCTCCTCCCTCTCCCTCGCCATCTCCCTCTCTTTTTCCCTCTCTCTCCCTCTCTTTGTTTCATACAACCCCATTTCTATCTCTATCAAATAATTTTTAAAAGGGAGATAAAGACTGCAGGTATTATGGATTTATTGTGTTGTCTGAAGTCCCCAGAGATAACTCTGGTGGGAAAAATAAGTAGAATCCATTTGCAAGGTGAGATGTTTGTTAAAGTTATGAGAAGGGAGAATTCATTTCTATTGTCCATCTCACAACTTAATAAAGATTTGACCAAATATCTAATAAACTGACACAAAAATATAGCAATAAGAAAAGCCAAATACTGTGTCAGAAACTCCCAAGGAATTATATGCTTCAGTTTAGGGAATGTTTACTTAATTAAACATGCTATGGACTCTTGCCAGCATTGTAAGGAAGATGAATTGAAGAACTTCATGTTCCTCTAGGCAGTCTTTAGGGAGCTTTATTCTATATCAATATGCAGATTATGTACAAATTTTAGTGCAGGCAAGAACACAGTAGCTATCATTTGACTTAGGTGGGCAGTAGAGTTGAAGATCTTTGCAATGAGTTTTAAACTTTTCCCAATTCACTGCTGCAATTGAAATCTACATGTCTTAAATAGTTTCCATTTGGTTTTTAGAAAATAAATTTATTTTCCAAAATATATGAATTTTTATAGCTCTACATTCTATCCTGAACACAGTTTTAAAACCTTACTGTCTGCTAGGTCAATTGTCTACCCAGCTTTCCTACATTGGTATACTTTGAGAATGCATTGTATTTTTTTTTAATTTTTCTTTATATTTATTTATTTCCTTTTTGTTGCCCATGTTTTATTGTTGTAGTTCTTACTGTTGTTGTTATTGATGCCATTATTGGACAGGACAGAGAGAAATGGAGAGAGGAGGGGAAGACAGAGAGGGGGAAAGAAAGATAGACACCTTTAGGACTGCTTCACCGCCTGTGAAGCGACCCTGCCTGCAGGTGGGGAGCCAGGGGCTTGAACCGGGATCCTTCCGCTGGTCCTTGCGCTTTGTGCCACATGCGCTTAACCCGCTGCGCTACTGCCCGGCTCCCAATGCATTGTATTTATATTCACGAATAAGTAGTACTTTTTTACACTTTATCTTCATGAAAATAAACATCTTATTTAAAAAAAACATAGGTGTCATTTTTCTGTTTTTGTTATTACAAATATTCATTGTCAGCAGGCACTGTTTACTAGAAACTTAGTATGTGCTTAACTAATAGAGTAGATCATTGTATGGGTTATTATGCTTCCAGTTGATATTGATAAGACATTATTATTATTGTTTACTTTTTAATTTTTATTTTGGTTGTCACCAAAGACTCAGAACAACTTTAACAGATAGAAAGAGAAAGAAAGAGATAGATATGGAGAGAGAGAGAAAGAGAGAGAGAGAGAGGTTGACTACAGCAATGCACTGAAACTTTCCACAGTGCAGTGTGGACAGGCTAGAAGCTGGGTCATCCATGGCAAGGCAAGTGACTTTGCAGTTGAACTCTCTTGCAGGCACTTGATAACTTCACTGTGTACAACTATCTGTGTTTACATTTGAGGAAAATAAAATCTCATGAATGAGATATCTTAAATAATGAGCTTGAAACTGCTACACAGATTACAAGTGGGCTCTACATAAACTTAAGAAACTATACCTCCATGCAGCTATTAAGAACAACGAACCCACCTTATCTGACCCATCTTGCACACAGCTAGAAGGAATTATGTTAAGTAAGCTAAGTCAGAAAGACAAAGATGAGTATGGGATGATCCCACTCATCAACAAAGTTGAGAAAGAAGAACAGAAAGGGAAACTAAAACAGGATCTGATTAAATGGAGAGTAGGGCACCAAAGTAAAAATCCTGTGGTGAGGGGGAGGGTGGACATTGGGCTTCCTGGGGTGGGGGGTGGGGTGGGATGGGACACAGTCTTTTGGTGGTGGGAATGGTTTTTATGTACACTCCTATTAAAGTGTAGTCATATAAATCACTAATTAATATGAGGGGAAAATTGACAATATGTCTAGAACTTTTTAAAACACAGACTCAGTCTTTTTAATACATAGGCTGAGTCTTTGATATGTTGACTCTCTCAAAAGCCTAAACCAGGGAGAACAGAAGCAACTGGTAACACAGCTATATACAAGATACAGGGTATTATACAGCAAACCCTCACAAAGGGACTTTTCAAAGTTAACCCAATTACCAAATAATGTGATAATAACAATAACTATCTATTGTCTTCTTGAATCCTAAGACAGCAGGAACCTCACATTTCCACTACAGAGCTTATATTTTCCCCAGTCCTGGAAACTTAGGGTGGGGCCCACTTTCCTGCATGCCTCTCTCAATTCATATCAAATAATATTGCATCCACCATTTGCAACTTAATCAAAGCAACCAGTGCCACCCCAGCATGCTTCACTTCAGACTGTGTCCAGAGACTTCAGGTTTGGAATGACAGCCCTTCAGCTTCATTACTCAGTTGAGACCTTTTCTTTCATAGTAGTCTCTAATTCCATTCCAGGTGGTCCACTCCCCAATAAAATCCCCAAACCTACATATAGATCAGGTCCCCTGAGATAGAGCATATGTTCACATGTGTCCATAAACCAGGGAAAAATATATACCTGAAAGCAGAAGTACACAAGAGTCTGCAGAGAGTACTCCCCCCAACACTTCATCTGCACTATTCCAGCGTTTAGGTCCATGATTGTTCAACAATTTGTTTTGCTTTGTATATTAACTCTCTATTCAGCCGCCAGGTTCCGGATACCAGCATGATGCCGACCAGACTTCCCTGGACTGACAACCCCACCAATGTGTCCTGGAGCTCCACTTCCCCAGAGACCCAACCTACTAGGGAAAGAGAGAGGCAGACTGGGAATATGGACCGACCAGTCAATGTCCATGTTCAGTGGGGAAGCAGTTACAGAAGCCAGACCTCCCACCTTCTGCAACCCACAACGACCCTGGGACCATACTCCCAGAGGGATAGAGAATGGGAAAGGTATCAGGGGAGGGGATGAGATATGAAGATCAGGTGGTGGGAATTGTGTGTAGTTGTACCCCTCCTATCCTATGGTTTTGTTAATGTTGCCTTTCTTAAATAAATAAATAAATAAGAAACTACACCTTCTTCAGCTTCCTTTATTTTTCCAGGGGAAAGAGCATAACATATAAATAATTCAAAAGCATGCTTAGAACTTGTGACCAATATCCTGAACCAGCCATTCACCTACTAATCTTCAGATCCAAAAATAGCATGGTATATTTATATCGACTTGGAAGGAAGGAACATAACTATATCTTTACAACCACTCAATATCTATTGAAAAGGATATGTTTGTTTTTATTACCCCAAAATTACAAATGGGTGGAGCTGAAACGCAATGATACTATGAAATTTGTCAAACAAAATCACTATGTAGTTAATCCTAGACAATAAAGTTGGAATCCTCTAACTTTCTATTTTTTTTCCAACCTACAAGTTTCACCCAAAATGTAAATTATCCATTCAATTGTACACGAGTGCCTCAATTCCAAGGTACTAGCTTCATGAGATATTTCTAGATCAGGAAATGCACTAATATAATTAGCTGGTGTTTATGAAATTCTGAACAATAAACGCCCGGTAAAAGGTAACTGAGAAAAAAATAGCTTAATCACGGAAATGCTCAGATCATTTGCTATCAGGTGGACGCTGTGATGAAAGGGTATTTCAAAGACTGAATATTTCAAATGTTTATTCAAGTCATTGAGAAGATTGATCTGTCTGTATTTCATCACATTGGTTAAGAGAGATTATTATTTGAACTTTACAAATCAGGGTCACTGATGAAATGGAGGAAGTAATCAATATGAAAAATATTCTTTCTGTTCCTGTCATGAAATCTCAAAAGCTCTTTTAAAAAAAAAATTCTCAAGATGAACTTATACATATGTCAGGCAGGTGCACTGTGGTGTTCTGGGAAAGATTAAAGAAAAAGCAGCCACAAAATATTAGGAGCGTGAAGGCAAATACCTTCTTGAATTGTCAGGCTGGAGGAAAAGAAAAATAAATGATTCAGCTGGGTTTTTTTTTTAGGCATTTGAAACGTTTATTCAGGAAAATTCATAGCATTCACACACAGAAACACATGGGAAAAAAGATGAAACGTCATGAAGCTGGTCTCTTAATGCACTTCTTTTTGTGTGTGTGATCAATAATGGGTTACCAGATTATAAGATTACACTCCTCAACAAAGTTCGGTGTCCCCATCCTTCCATCTCCCAGAAATAGCCAGCATGTTCTTACGAGGCTTAAAGACAGTTTGATTCCATGTATATTTTTTCTTTTTTTTTTTTTTTCTTCCTCCTGCAGGGTTATGGCTGGGCTCGGTGCCTGCACCATGAATCCACCGCTCCTGGAGGCCATTTTTTCCCCCTTTTGTTGCCCTTGTTGTAGCTTCGTTGTGGTTATTATTATTGCCCTTGTTGACGCAATTCGTTGTTAGATAGGACAGAGAGAAATGGAGAGGGGAGGGGAAGACAGAGAGGGGGAGAGAAAGACAGACACCTGCAGACCTGCTTCACCGCCTGTGAAGCGACTCCCCTGCAGGTGGGGAGCCGGGGGCTCGAACCGGGATCCTTACGCCGGTCCCTGCGCTTTGCGCCACATGCGCTTAACCCACTGCGCCACCGCCCGACCCCCTCCGTGTATATTTTTTCAAGTTAAGCTATCAGATCTCTAGATTCCACATATGAGTGAAACCAACTGGTGGTTTCCTTGGCTCACCAGTTAGAGTGCACATAGTGGTACATGCAAAGAGCCAGATCTGAGTCTCTGGCTATTAAAGAGGAGTGGCTACTGGGGAAGCTCCAAGGGTTATTGATCAGTGCTGTGGTTTCTTTCCTTTTCTCTTCCCCTCAGTTTCTCACATACTATTAAATAAATAAATAAATAAATAAATAAATAAATAAATAAATAAATACTTCGTTGCCAGAAGCAACAGAGTTCTTCAATCACCAAGCCCCTGCAAAAATCCTAGCAGTAAATTACATGAATGATAGAGAATGGGGGGCTGGGTGGAAGCTCACCTGGTTAGGCACATAGTACTAAGCACAAGGACCTGCTCCCCACCTGCACAGGGGTCAATTCACAAGCGCTGAAGCAGTTCTGTAGGTGTCTATCCTTCTCTCTCCTTCTCTATCTCCTCCTCCCCTCTCAATTTCTCTCTATCTTATCCAATAAAATGGAAAAAAAATGGCCACCAGAAGCGGTGTGTTTGTAGCGCAAGTACTGAGCCTTAGCCATAACCCTGGAGGCAAAAAAAAAAAAATGATAGAGAATGTAAAATATAGCATTAATTAAAACAAATCTCCACAATATTCCATGGTTATATCTTCTCTTTGGTCACATCACCAAAACAAGTTAAGAAGCTCTGTGCCAGAGATGAAATCTGGTGAAGAATACAAATATTTGTTTTTCCCCAGATAAAGTCAGAGAGAGAATACAACATCAAGCCTTCTTTCAATATGGGTCTGGGGGTGGGGAAGGCTTGAACTTACCCTTCTTTCTTTCTTTCTTTTTTTCTTTCTTTCTTTCTTTCTTTCTTTCCTTCCTTCCTTCCTTCCTTTCTTCCTTCCTTCTGTCTTCCATCTTTCTCTTCCTTCCTTCTTTCCTTCCTTCCTTCTTTCCTTCCTTCCTTCCTTCCTTCCTTCCATCCTCCCTTTCCTTCTTTCTTTCTTTCTTTCTTTCTTTCTTTCTTTCTTTCTTTCTTTCTTTCTTTCTTCTCTCTTCCTCTCTCTCTCTCTCTCTTTCCCTTTCTTCCTCCCTTCCTTCCTTTCTCTCTCTTTCTTTTTTTCTTGTTCCTCAGTTAACAAGACTTGGACACTGAGTTGGTAGTTCTTGCAGATCAGGAACCTTTTGACATTGCAGTGCTTCTGAGACCTGTAATGTTATAAGGCTCTGAAGACACAGCATTATAACTAGAAAAAAAAAATGCTCACCACTGATTTATTCATGAAGCTCACATTTTCTAAACCCAGCAAGACAGAGCAGATGGCAAATGAAGGCTCCACTCATTTCCCACTGTTGAACCTCCAGAAACAAGAGAGTCATGACTTTTGAAAAATGACACAGTTATGTTTTGGGACTTAAAACTTTCACTTCAGAAAAGATTCAATTCCTAATGTACACACAGCTAATAACCTGTATGAATTATTAAACATCTGTGCCACCATATTTCATAAGAAGTTAATCTGTGCCAGTTCTGACCAGCAAGAAGTCCAATGAGCACTTGGTTTTTGAGGTATGCAAATGAAATGCAAAATTATCCTGAACTTTAAGGCAAGGTTTTCTTGTCAGATAGCTGTGAGAGAGTACATTGACTTTTTTATTATTCTTGCTTTATTTCTTTTGTTCTTTCTTTAATTTTAATGCCTTCATTTTTTGGTTAGAGATAGCCAGAAATTGAGAGGGTGGGGGAGACCGAGAAAGAGAGAGAACTTCAGGCCTACTTCACCACTCACTAAGCTTTCCTCCTGCAGGTGGGGACCAGGGGCTCAAACCCAGGTCCTTGCACATTTTATTTTATTATTTTCATTTATAAAAAGGAAACACTGGCAAAAACCATAGGATAAGAGGGATATAACTCCACATAATTCCCACCACCGGAACTCCATATCCCATCCGGTCCCCTGATAGTTTCCTATTCTTTATCCCTCTGGGAGTATGGACCCAGGGTCGTTGTGGGGTGCAGAAGGTGGAAGTTCTGGCTTCTGTAATAGCTTCCCCACTGAACATGGCTGTTGGCAGGTTGATCTATACTCCCAGCCCCTCTCTCTCTCTCTCTCTCTCTCTCTCTCTCCCCCTAGTGGGGCAGGACTCTGGGGAAGAGGGGCTCCAGGACATATTGGTGGGGTCCTCTGCCCAGGGAAGTCTAGTTGGCATCAAGTTAGCCTGCACATTTTAACATGTGTGCTCAATCAGGTGCACCACCACCAGGCCCCAGTACATTGACTTTGATGAAACTATTAGTATAGAAAATGTGATGCTCTGCCCGTGTATTTCTCAGCTGAATTATCTAGATCCCAGGTGCTCTAGAATGACTCTGGAATATAATCCCTGACTTCACCGATAATGGACGGTGGCTAGAAGCATCTTTTTATTTTTTAACATGAATACAGATAGCTTTGTTTATTTTTTTTAAAGATGTAATGGACCAAAAATTAAAGCAGTCATATCAACAACACAAACAAGTCAATGTTTTAGTTGTGTGACCCACTGCTAACCTGAAATAGATATATTTTGTTCTCTACTATGATGAGATATGGGCATGGCTACAGGAATTAAATTATGAATCTCTTATATATAGTAGAGTACTTCTCTTCTTCCTCCTCCTCCTACTTCTCTACCTCCAACTCCTCCTCTTTTCCCACCTTCTCCTCTTTCTTCTCATGGTAGAAGCAGAGAGAGTAAAAGGTGAAAGACCACAACATTAAATTTTTCTTCAATGCAGTGGAGTCCTGGGCTTGAACCTGACTTACTTAGATGGTAATGCAAGTAATGATTTAAGTAAGCTATTTCTGTGACCTGGCAAAAAAAAAGTTGTCCAGATACATCTTTATTTTATCAACCGATTATCTCACCTATGCCAAGAGGTGAGTAGTACAATTGTCGCCTCAAAGCCAAGAAAAAACTGAGACCAAGACGAAGCAGTCTACTAAAGTCAACACAAGCAGAAGGAGGGAGTTTTGAGGGGAAACTTAGGACTTCTTGGAGAGTCAGATATTTTTATGTCTCATCAATAGAATTTAAACCCTATTGTACTCAGAACACAAATTCACAAACAAAACTATTATTTGCCACCTCTCAGTATCATTTTGCTAAATGAAAACTCCATGCAGTAGGGACATTTAGTATACAAGCTTGTACAATATCCATTTATGAGCACCTAAAAGGTGCATCTGGTTTTGGAAATTTGTCATATGAAAGTCTGCAATACCATCCATGTAGATAGATCTTTTTGTAAATCATTGGGGCACACTATTATCACTCTCAGATACTAAGCCATTACTTGTTGACTAATGACTGCATTCTCTTCAGAGTACTAATTTTATTGTCTGTCTCCCAATTAAGTTGAATTTATAGAAACTCCCTTAGGTTCAAAGATAAATAATGACACTAACTGTGTGAATAATACCTAGGTATTTGTGGAATTTTTAAAGCTATGGGCATAGTTCTATGACTTTGATATATTTAAAATCTGACAAGAAGTGAGCTCTTCTATATCTTGAACACAATAATAACAGTAATGATAATAGCAACAATAATAATATTAATATACACATAAGGAAAGAAGTAACTTAGTTCCAAAAAATATCTTTTAAGATTATTGATCAAATCTACTCAGAAAACAGCCTAAAAGGAAGTATAATGACAATTAAATATCTATATTCTTTTCCTGTCTTATAAAATACCTTCTATTTTTCCCATAATTAAGTAATAATGCCTGCCCTGTTCAATTACTACAAAGCTTTTCCTTAATGGGACCTCTTACGCCTAAGTCACATTAGGTAAAGGTATTTTCACCTGAGGTTTTATTATGCAGTTTGTTATTAAAATATCTATTTTATTTATTGCCCTAGTTTATCCTGAACAATAAATAATTCATTTAAAACTATAAATTATAAAAATAACTTCAAAGGAAAAAAATACCAAAAGAGACAGTTAGAACTGAAAATTGTTACATCCCATAATGACCTTGGGTCCATACTCCCAGAGGGATAAAGAATAGGAAAGCTATCAGGGAAGGGGATGGGATATGGAGTTCTAGTGGTGGGGACTGTGTGGAGTTGTACCTCTCCTATCCTATGGTTTTATCAGTGTTTCCCTTTTATAAATATATAAAAAAAGAATATTGAAAAAAAAGAACTGAAGATTGTTATGAAAATTAGTATATATATATTAATTATATCATATATATATATATATATATATATTGCTTAACTGAGAAGAATAATCAAGTTTGTTATCTAATGTTGCAAAGCTATTTAGGAGTATCTGATAGGTCTGTCTGATAAGTATCCTAGTAAGAGTTTATCTATTGCCTCATTCTCCTCAATGCTACCTGCAGAGAAGATAAATTGACATTTTATTTAAACAATTACAGATAAACTGAACACACTTAAAAACAAAAACAGTCACTGATTGGCATGCATTTGCAAATATACAAATTTTAATACATTTGTCTGTAATATACACTAATCCTGACAGATCCTCTCAAGTCTGAAAAGAAAGATACAGCTTATTTTATGCAAATAATTTTAAACTACCATGAGTACAATTTAACAAGGGACTGCTTAATAATTATTTTTACCTTGCTTAAGATTGCCTCAGAGATTAGACTGATGTAGTGAATTTCTTTCATTGACTAATTGTTTCTGGATGGAGGCAGAGAAAATTTAAGAGAGAAGGTGGAAATAAAGAAAGAAAGAAAAGAGAAAGACCAGGAGCACTGCTTCCTCAGACATGAAGCTTCCTGTCCGCAGGTGAAGACCAGGGATTGAATCTGTGCGCTCAACAAGGTGTGCCAACACCAGACCTTAATCAATCAATCAGTCAGTCAATTAATCGATTTTTATTGCTAGCAGGGTTATCCCTGGGCCTCAGTGGCTGTCATATGAACAACCATTCCTTACAGTCTTTTTTCCCCCTTCTTTTTCCTTTATTTCACTTTCATAAGAAAGAGAAATTGAGAAGGGCATGGGAGAGAGAATAGAACAGAGACAGAGACTATTGTAGCACTGGGATTCGGGCGGTAACACAGCTGGTTAAGCGCAGGTGACGCAAAGCTCAAAGACCGGCAAAGGATGCCGGTTCCAGCCCCCAGCTCCCCACCTGCAGGGCAATCACTTCACAGATTGTGAAGCAGGTCTGCAGGTGTCTGTCTTTCTCTCCCCCTCTCTGTCTTCCCTCCTCTCTCCATTTCTCTCTGTCCTAACCAACAACGACGACAACAATAATAACTACAACAATAAAAAATAAAAGGGCACCAAAAGGTAATATATAAATAAATGAAAATTAAAAAAAAAAGAATACTGTGGCACTACTTCACTGATAGAGCTCCCCACCTTAGGTGAGGACCAAGGGCTAGAGCCCCATTCTTTGCACATGGTAACCAGGTGTAGCACTGCCCCTATAGTGAACTCTGATAACTCTTTGATATTTTAGCTAAAATGGAAAAAAGTATGTAAGAATTCACTTATTTATCTATTTATTGCAATTCATTTGTCTCTTTCTGGATCATCTCATTTAAAGATTCCATCAAACTCCATCCAAAATGAGGTGAAGAAGAGCGATTCACTGTTCTCAACACCTTAATAGTATTCATCTATATTAGAACTTTCTTAGCCGGTCATCAGTCATAGACTATTAGAACTGCTTCCAAGTTTGGACTATTACAAATAGTGTGACCATACACATAGGTGTACAAACATACCCATCCAAAGATGTTGTTCTTAATGAATAAAGACACATAACTTTTATGTCCCAGTGTTAAAGGAGCCACTTGTTCTTAGGATGCTATGTTTACCGACACAGAACATGAAAGGCCCATTAATACTATTCTGATTTTTTGGTGTGGTCCAGAAGGTGGTGCAGTGGATAAAGCATTGAACTCTCAAGCATGAGGTTCCGAGTTCAATCCCTGGAAGCAAATGTACCAGAGTGATGTCTGGTTCTTTCTCTCTCTCCTCTTGTCTTTCTCATTAATAAATAAGTAAAGCCTTTTAAATTTTTTTTTAAAAAAGGGTTAATGTGCTTATAAAGCTAGATCACTTAGCCATTCTTCATTTGCCATATTTAAGCATATTGAAAATTAAAGAAAGGCAAACAGATTAATCCATTTTTAATTAGTAGTTGTTGAAAACTAAGCTAGCCCATTTTTGCTTCTATCAGCTTGTTTCCAGAATCTATTGTGCTAAATCCCATCTTCAGGATGATAGATTGAACTCCAAACTTGTTTAAGAAATAGAGGAAAGTAGAGCAGGTGTAAGCTAAAACTGATTCTAATTCATGTTATTTTTTAAAAGATTAAAAAATATATTTACTTTTTTATTCCCTTTTCTTGCCCTTGTTTTATTGCTGTTATGGTTATTGATGTTGTTGTTGTTGCATAGGACAGAAATGGAGAGAGGAGGGGAAGACAGAGAGGGGGAGAGAAAGAGAAACTCTAGTGGTGAGAAAGGTGAGAAATTACATCCATGTTGTCTTATAATTTTGTAAATTAATATTAAATCACTAAGAAAAAAAGAGAGATAGACACCTGCAGACCTGCTTCACTGCTTGTGAAGCGACTCCCTTGCAGGTGGGGAGCTGGGGCTCTACCCAGGATTCTTGCTTGGTCCTTGTGCTTTGCATCACCTGTGCTTAACCCGTTGCGCTAAAGCCCAACTTCCTCTAATTCATGTTCTGTGACTATTTCATTCAGCTTCCTATATTTCATACCTGCTTAAAAATGCTTTTAGAAAAATAGCAATTGATTTTGACCCACAGCTATACCATCCTGTGCCCGAGGCACTGGGGTCTTAACTACAGCACTATCTATGGCTTGTTTCTGTATCTGAGCACTGCTCAGCTCTCACTTCTGTTGATGCAGGGGATTGAACCTGGAAGATCAGAGCCTCAGGCAAGACAGTCATTTGTATAACCATTAGGCTGTCTCCTAGCCCTCTTTTTTCTTTTTAATGACCCAAACCCCTAATTAGTGGTTTTTAACAATGCAAATTTGTTGATTCATATCTAAAGAAAACAATTCCCACACTAATAGATCTTGTCAGGAAGGGATCATCTCACAGCCATCAGTCTGTAGACTCACCTGCCACACTCTGCCACATAATCAGTGTCAAGCAAGTGCCTCTAGGGCATTCAATCTACCAATTTTGCTCCTGGGAACAGTTACTGGAAACCTGACTCATCCATTAGACCCATTGAATCCGCACGTTTTCCTGAGAAGAGTCATTTGACAGGTAAGAGGCCAACATTAATAACTTGAGCGCTGTGGGGAAGCACAGGTTTACAAAATTAGTTTGAGCTTTTGCACTAAATGTGGAAGAGGAACCCATTATGGTCCAAGTTCTGTCTGGATTGAGTATAGACATTATGTTTATCCAGAAGCATCAACAGGGAAAAAGTATTGCAGGCTGGTAAGGAAAGGAAGACAAAGTATACAGTGGTAGAGGAATCAGGTTTTCACTAGGTTTCTCATCTTGCACCTTAGTGGCAAGGAAAGAGATGAATGACATATTGAAAGTACTACAAGATATGAATTGCCAACCACAAATACTCAAGCCTGCCAAATTATCCTTCAAGTATGAGGGGGAAGTAAAAGTCTTCTCCAACACATGAAAACTTAAGGAATTCATCACTATCAGTCAATCCTGCCTTGCAAGAGTTACTGAAAAAGGGTAGAGTTAACTGAAAAAGGGTACAGGAGAAAGCATAATGGTTTTACAAAGAGACTCTTATGCCTGAGGCTCCAAAGAATTATAGGCTGCAGGGGAGAAGCTTCATGAATGGTGAAGCTGGGCTGCAGGTGTCTCTCTGTCTCTCTCTCTCTCTCTTTCTATCTCCCCCACTCCTCTCAATTTCTGTCTGTCTCTATCCAATAATAAATAAATAACATATTTTTTTAAAAAAGAAATATTGATTTTTGAATATTTGAAGGAAAGGTTTATATTTTAAAAGCAGGAAGTATAGCTAAACAGGGATTATTTCAGTGTGGAATATTCAGGTTCTGATACACTGCTAAGTGTGCATAAATTGATCACACTTGGCAAAAGTTTATAATAATATATATTAAAGCTAATCATTAACATACATAATGCCTTATAAATTCTACCTTTATGTATATACCCAGCTGAGCAGTGAATACTCACCTAAAGATATATACATATACATATTTCATAATAGTACTTTTTGCCATAGTCAAAACATTTGACATGATTCAAGTGCACATAAAACCTGAATACAAAATAGTTATATACATAACAGTATGCTTTTCTGGCATAAGAGTAATATTCGGGAGTCGGGTGGTAGCACAGTGGGTTAAGTGCACATGGCAAAGCACAAAGACTGGCATAAGGATACCGGTTTGAGTCCCCGGCTCCCCACCTGCAGGGGAGTCACCTCACAGGCAGTGAAGCATGTCTTCAGGTGTCTATGTTTCTCTCCCCCTCTCTGTCTTCCCCATCTCTCTCCATTTCTCTCTGTCCTATCCAACAACAACGACAACAGGAATAACCACAACAATAAAACAAGGGCAACAAAAGGAAATAAATTAATAAAGAGTAATATTCATAAGACTTTCAAACAAAATTTTGAGCAACAATAGACAGCAGAAAGCAACACTTTACATAAAGTGCAAAATAGGTGAAACAAGATTTTTGGTAAACAAAACAAAACAGGGTGGTGAATGCTTGTGGAGAAGGCACAATGAATGGGAGAATTTCTGGAATACTGATAGTGTCCTATTTGGTGAAACCTTGATAAGTAAACCGCTTTGTGTGATTGATCGGTCTGCAAGGTTAAGATGCCCCACCCCATTTATTTTTCTTATTTTCATTCTTTTAGTATTTATTTATTTTTGGATAGAACAGAGAGAAATTGGATGGAGAAAGGGATATTGAGTGGTAGAGATAAAAGAGAGACAGTTGTCCACTGTTTTTGAAGCTTTTCCAATACAGGTGACATCCAAGGTCTTGAACCCAGGTCCTTGTATACTGTAACATGTGTGCTCCACCAAGAGCTGGCGCCAGTCCATATATTCTTGCCAAATTATAATTTTGCAAAAAAGGCAGGCCTGAAAAAATAGTTCTCTTGGGTAATATTACTGCTTTGCCATTGTAAGACAGAGGTTCAAGCATATCCTCCATCACTTTGAAGAAAGTTCTGGCATTGTGGTTATTCCATCTCTCTCTCTCTCTCTCTCTCTCTCTCTTTCTCTCCCTTCTGTCTCTGTCTAAAGTAAATTAATGAAGAAAGAAAGAAAGAAAGAAAGAAAGAAAGAAAGAAGAAAGAAAGAAAGAAAGAAAGAAAGTTGGGAGCCAGGTGGTGGCGCAGCAGGTTAAGAGGTTAAGCACACATGGTGCAAAGTGCAAGGACAAGCATAAGGATCCCAGTTCAGCCCCGGCTCCCCACCTGCAGGGGAGTCACTTCACAAGCCGTGAAGCAGGTCTGCAGGTGTCTATCTTTCTCTCCCCCTCTCTGTCTTCCCCTCCTCTCTGCATTTCTCTCTGTCCTATCCAGCAATAACAACAGTGATGATGATGATAAACAACAAGGGCAACAAAAGGGTAAAAAAGAAAGAAAGAAAGAAAGAGGGAGTCGAGCTGTAGCGCAGCGGGTTAAGCGCAGGTGTCGCAAAGCACAAGGACCGGCATAAGGATCCCGGTTCGAACCCCGGCTCCCCACCTGCAGGGGAGTCGCTTCACAGGCGGTGAAGCAGGTCTGCAGGTGTCTATCTTTCTCTTCTCCTCTCTGTCTTCCCTTCCTCTCTTCATTTCTCTCTGTCCTATCCAACAACGACAACTACAACAATAAAACAACAAGGGCAACAAAAGGGAATAAATAAATAAAATAAAATATTTTTAAAAAAAGAAAGAAAGAGAGGGAGAAAGGAAGAAAGGAAGGAAGGAAGGATAGACGGACGGACAAAAGGAAGAAATGTGTAACAGATCTTGGGAAACAATGGGCAATATGACTTTAGCTCTGCATAAGGCGTATGAGAAACATTCAGCTGATAACCTTAGGTAGGACAGCCAAGCTCTTCAATTGCTGAATTGATTCCTGAAGTTTTTGCCACTTGGAGCCCTCTCTTCTATTTAACCAGGCAATGAAACAGAGACTTGGGGAATGAGGATCTTCTCTTCATGGGGCTGATTATTCATTTCTTCCCTCCTGCTGCCTACCTACTAGACATGTGGCTACTCATTAGCCCCACAGGGAGGGCTGGAGAAAGGAAAGGCAAAAAGTCAATTGAGTTTATTAAGCAGCCAGGCCAAAGGTTCGCTTGGAGAAGAAGGTTGAGACTACTGGGTAAAATTAGTCTGTTAGATTTAATGAAACTCTTGGGTGTGCCTCCCCCTTGACTATGCAGAGAAATGAGAATTTACTTTCAATTTGCTTTTTAATAGTGTCCCATCTGACACAAGTTCTTATACACTTAGCGTAGCAATTAAAAGTTTTAATGAATAAAAGGAGCAAAAGAAAATGACACCCATTTAAACTGTAGGTGTTTATTCCCTGAGCCAATACGAATGGTGAAGACAAAGACTGTATTAAGAAATCGATTATGTAATAACAAACAAGTCTGTTGCTTTATTATATATATGCTGTTGAGCATCAGAGAGATAGTTCACCCTGTTGGATCACCTATTTAGATGCCTGAGGCATCAGAGGCCACAGTTTCAATTGTTGATGCCAATGTATGCCAGAGCTGAGCAAGTCTCTGGTCTCTTTCTCTCCTTTATCTCTTGTCCTGCCATGCAAATTTTTGACTGGGTACTGGGGGATCAAGATCAATAATCACAGAAGGGCATGGAGATGGGGTCTTTGTCCTGGACGGCGGACGAGAAAGTTGCCGGAGGATCTTTTCACCCTCTGTAATAAGGTTTTTAATATCAGGGTGATTATTATAGATTTTTAAGATATCATTAATTAAATTCCAGTAACAAAAGGCAGAAACAGGTACACGTTCAGGACCAAAAGACTGATAGTGATCATTAAGACAGTCACCAATTCTCCTCCATTGTTTCTCATCTATAGTGCCTTCCTGGGGGAACCAGGGGCAAATATTTCCAATATAATCTAAAAACTTCTTTAATTCTTTCTTTTTAACCCTAGTTCCTCGTGTCTTGAGTGACTCCTTGAGTCCTTTAATGAATAAATCTTGTTTGCTAAATTCATGTCCCATGGTTTTGCTTACCTCAGCCGCTGTGACACTCTTCCCCAGATGCGACTCACGGACGGGTATTTCCGTGGCGATCTCTGCGAGTCTTTGCGTTACCCCCCTCGGGCCGCGGTGACTCTGTGAATTCGGGTAGGCCTACCCCCTCGATCAGCTGAGTTTCTAGGTCCAGAAGGCTTCTTTGCCCCAGGTTGGGCACCAGAATGCCCCGGCCAGCAGGGCGGTGAGCAGGGGCTAGGAACCCAATGAGACCTGAAATGATAGGGACAAGAGACGCGAAGAACGAGAGCAAGTCAAGTTTCTGATCAAGCTCTAAATTTTATTGAGAATACAGGCATTATAAGGCTTTGGGGAAGGAGAGGGAATGCTGGAGGAGGGGAAGGGGGAGCAAACTTCAAAGAGGAATGTTCCTTGCAACAAATGGCAGGAACCAAACTGTGTGTTGACTCACTTGTGTTGACTCACTTGATTACTGATAAATGGTTTACCTAAGGGGAAATGGCCTGCCCAGGGGGTAATTAACATTTGTCTTGAGGGGTTCCGTTGTCTCAAAGCTTATCATCTATAAAGCAGAGAAATGGCTCCTGGCAGCAAATAAATACAGATACACAAATGGAAAAGGCGTTTTTTTTCTTTTTTTCTTTTTTTTTGTATGTAGGAAATAACATTGCATTAAAAAAAAAAACTAACTTTTACTTTCAAATGTGGGACATACTCTTGATATTCAAATGATACACATATACACACATAGACATAGATCGAGAACTTTATGTATTATGGAGATTGAAAAATTCGATATTCACAGAATATTTTTTGGGAGGTTGGAGACCTTCTATTGTAATTCAAGTCAAAAATCAGTCACTGACACATGTGTAAAATTTCTCAGTTTTCTATATGACACCTTCACCCTTAGTCTAGGTCCTCCTCTACCATCATGCACAGAATATGAAAGACACCCATCCCTACTATCCTTTGCTTTGGTGCCATACACCAAGCCCAGTCCAAGTTCTACTTTGTTTTTCCCCTTTCTGTTCTTATTTCTTAACTTCTGTCCATGAGTGAGATTGTCCTATGAATAGTCATCATTCACTTTTTAGCTTATCTCACTTAACATGATAATTTACCCATCTTCTTCAGTAGGTTGGTGGACTGTGGATTGTCAAATGACCCCTTCAGTGGATTTGATAGGTGAATTAAAGAGGCTTTGATTCTGACAGTGATTGGAAATACTCATTAGAATGTGTCTGTTACCTAAGTCTAGACTGTAAGACCAAAGCACAGAGCCTCTGTGACTTCAGGAAAACCTTTCCGTTTTGGGTCAGCAATGTTTGCAAATGTTTTTCCACATTATGACAGCTATGTTAAACTTGGGAAAAGACTCCTGGGAATCTGATAGTATATTTAAGATGCTGAAGATAAACAAAAGTGAAGTCATGATCACTTAACAAATACTTTTATCAGTTCAACTATTAACCCTTACTACATGGGATCAATTTTAGTGGTATAATGGACAGCATCAAGGGTTCTTTATGTAGAGTGATATGGTGCTTTAGTGATTCTAAATGTCTCCTCCCTCACCTCCTTAAGTAAAGAATGAGATAAGAGGGCCAGGTAAATTACTCAACAGTGTCCTGCTTCCAGATAGAACTACGTTTGACTCCTAAGTGCTCCCAGCATTCTTGTGGTATTATTTGGTGCTTTCATAAGAACGAATATCACACTGTATATTGACTCCTTGTTTATATACTTTTGCTATTAATTTACTGGTCTTTATAGATAAGTGTGCTGATGTCATCATTCAATTTAATTCACCAGGTCCTTATAAGTCCTTAGTTAAACCCAAGGTCTTTTTTTTTTTTTTTTTGGCTATTGGTATTTTAGATGTCAGGTCTGCATACAATCTTGACTGAGGTGTTAGTTATTTTAAGATAGGCTGATCCACCTATTAATACATTTTTATGTAAATACACCCTCATATATTGTTAAAATAACATTGGGCCTAAAAAAAAAAACAGAGAGAGAACAACTACAACAAAGGGAAACAGATGTATTGAATAAAGCATGGGACTCTCAAGCATAGGGTCCCAACTTTGATCCCCACCTTGCATGTGTTAGAGCAGTACTCTGGTTCAATAAATAAATGAACAAATAAATAAATGAATGAAAATCTTTAGGGTGAAATCCTGCGTAGATTTAGACTTGGTTACCACAATTCATAGTTTTGGTCAGGTTTTATTTATTTATTTTTTAAAGACTTATTTATTTATTAATGAGAAAGATAGGAGGAGAGAGAAAGAACCAGACATCACTCTGGCACATGTGCTGCCGGGGATCGAACTCAGGACACCATGCTTGAAAGTCCAAAACCTTATCACTGTGCCACCTCCTGGACCACGGTGTTTTATTTTTATAAGAAATATTTACTACCATGATACCAGCCTGCGGTCCCTAGGCAGACAACCTCTCTAATATGTCATGGAACCCCACTTCCCCAAAGCCATGCCCCACTAGAGAAAGGCAGAGACAGGCTGGGGGTATCAATTCAACCTGTCAAGGCCCATGCCCTGTGGAGAAGCAATGACAGAAACCAGAAGTTCTACCTTCTCCACCCCTTAGAGATCTTTGGTTCATAATCCCAGAGGGATAAAGGATACAGAAATTTCTAATGAAGGGGATGGCACACTGGAGGTGGGAACTGTATGATTGTACCTCCCTTATTCCACAACCTTGTTGATCATTATTAGACCACTAATAATAAATTCTAAAAAAGAAGTTGAAAAATAAGAAAATACAAATCAGAACTTGAACTGCGTTAGGTGTATTGCACCAAAATAAAGGACTCTGGGGCTGGGGGGAGGAGAGTTCAGGTCCTGGAACATAATGTCAGAGGACCTAGAGGGGGTTGGTTATGTGGAAAACTGAAAAATGTTATACATGTACAAACTACTGTATTTTTGTCACTGTATTTTATTGTAGACTGTAAACCATCCCAATTAAAAAACATAAATATTGTACTTTGGTCCCTTCTATAAAATATGACCTTTTCATACACTTAATTCAAATTTGCAGTTGCTCAAGGAAAGCACTTAATGAAATCAACTTCCTCATCAACTAATACCTAATAGGAGAGCAAACACACCAGAGTAAACCCTAGTCTATACGTAGTTGAGCTTTTCGTTAAAATGATTCCATTATACACATAATTCATGAGGCTATTTTCATTGAGATAGCCTTACACATGCTAATAAAGACAGAGGAATTTATTTCCTTACCTTCCCCCCCTCACTAAATACTCTTCTCAAAGTACTCATCTCCAAGAAGTGAATGCCATGCTTTGTTGTATATCTGTCATCCGCCCAGTGTTTTTCTCTGTGTATGCTCATATGTTTATAAATATTTGGAAAATGTAAAATGTTCAGGATCTTTTCTTCTTCCTTTCTCATATACAATCTGCAGTGTCTGTATTTATTTTTTTATTTTTATTTTTGCCACATGCTTTTGTTTATCTACTAGCAATATGTGTTAAAGGTCATTTCTCATCATTATGCATGGGATTTCAACTTTTTCATTAATATGGATATTATTGTACAACATGGTTGTATTACAAATGAACTCATTGGTGAGTTTTAGAGAGTAGGAAGACAGACCATATTTTTTTTCTTATTTTATGATATATTCTTAACATTGATCTTTGCAAAATCCCTTTTGTTTGAATTGATTTATCTATCTTCCATCCTGATTTCTTTAAAAAGTACATGATTCACATTGTTGTTTTTTTTTTTGGGGGGGGGTCAGGGGACAAATGATCATCCTTAAAGGACAGTAGGACAAATTGTTTAATAAACAGAAACCTGAATGTATAAATAGTGCACATGGAATTTGAGGTTTTCAGGTGGGAAGAAGCTAGGGAGTCTAAGGTATGTTCCAAGAGGTCCATAGCTTTAGCAATTTTTGCCTGAGCTTGATAGCTAAGATGTAGGTAGACTAAAACTATTGTCTAGGAAGGTAGTGCCAGAGTTTAGACCTAGAAAGCTGAATTGGGGCATAGAGTAGCTCCCAGACATGAGGCCAGAACATAAACACAACCAACTGTTTACTCCGTTGATCTGACACAGGGCCCGTCAATACTCATATTTAGCACAGGAGCCAGTGTGACCTCTCTAAGCCCCTGTCAGTCTGAGCTCGCAGGCCATGGTCACAGCTGGGAACATTTTAGGCTGCACTCATTTCAGGACAAGTCTTCTCTGAGTGGTGGAGTAAGCTGACCCACCTAATGTTTCACCTAATAGAACTCACAATTTGCTATGTTCGCGTACTTGAGTTTAAGTCCCCGTTCACCACATGATAGCACCATGGCGGAAGTTTCTTGGGCAGTGAAGTGATGTTTTGTGTCTCTGTTTCTCTCTCTGCCTCTCTTGTTCTCTCCCTGTCTCTCAACCTTTATCCAAAGAACCAAATAAATCAGTTTACCAGGAGCATTGAAATTGTTCAGGCACAGAGCCCTGGGCAAAAATAAATAAACAAATATAAAATACTATCAACTTAATGCCTATCAAGTGTTTCTCTCAGTCTTTTGTTTTTATAAATTCATTGGGAGGTTAAAAAGTTTTTATTGATGCTGGAAAAGTTTTAGTCACTGAATTCTTCAGAACATTGACCTGAATGAATGAATACTGAGCTTGAAAGAGAATACAGAGCGTTATTCTAGTCAATTATTTTATAAATGAAGAACAAAATTGTCTGATATTTCAGATGATTTCTATGAATTTCCACTCAGAGTCTGTGGCAAGGTTTAGAAAAAATTTGATCATATGACTCTTTTTTTATGCTGGTCATCTGGTAATTAATACTGCCTCCAATATGCTGGTAATCACACTCATTCTAGAACTCCAAGTTGATTACTCCATAGTTACACCAAGAGTTGGAGTAGATAATCAGAAGAACTGGATTGTCTTTTGGCCCACAAGCTGGACATAGACAACTAGAGAATTCTCAGACATTGATTATGTGATTATATTAGACCTCTTGTCCTAATGTGTGTTTCCAGAAACTACTCCAAACATACAGGCTTAAGAAAATAAGTGGCAATGTACAATGCATTCTTAAGACTGTCTGGGGAATACATATAACTAGATCCAGTTACAACAGCATCTATACAATGTTTGAGATTTGGAGACAGGTGAGGGCAGAAAGCTTCTGGTTTTCAAGCTGTGGAAATCAATTCCTAAAATCATTATGATTGCTCCCAACCCCACCCCTACTTTGGAATGTCCTGCCTATTTCTTCTTTCTCTACTGGCCCATTGGGTTTCAAATTACTTTCATGAATGCCCAAGGTTGAGGTCCAATGAAAGATACTTTGCTGACCTCCCTACAGTTTACTGAAAGAAAAAGAATAGAAGGCAGATATTATCCAAGATAATATCTCTATTTTCTTACTTCTGATATCATCACCATGAAAAATAAAAGAGCAATAAAACAGAGATTCAAGGACAAGCCTCTACCTAGAATCAGTCAACATACTTTTAGCTATTTGAACACCATTATTTTGGCTTTTGTTTAAGTTGGAGATTTCATGAAAACAAAACCATTCAGTTTACTCACTGAATAACAATCATGGAGAATCATAGCATTCACTGGTACAACTAGAATGAACTTCAGAATCAATTTAATGTTAAGCTGGCTTGATTCAGGGTCCTGGAGTGAGCCTGAAATGAACGAGCCTCAAACATAATCATGACGGTGTATGAGGAATTCAGAGGGACAACACTGCCATATGTCCTGGGCATTGGGATGTCACAATGTCATACGTCAGAACCTCACTAGGCAGTCAGGCAGTGGCACAGCAGGTTAAGCGCACGTGATGCAAAGCACAAAGACTGGTGTAAGGATCCTGGTTCGAGCCTCAGCTCCCCACCTGCAGGGCAGTCACTTCACAAGCAGTGAAGCAGGTCTGCAGGTGTCTCTCTTTCTCTCCCCCTCTCTGTCTTCCCCTCCTCTCTCCATTTCTCTCTGTCCTATCCAACAACAACAACATCAGTAGCCACAACAATGTTAAACAACAAGGGCAACAAAAGGGAAAATAAATAAATAAATAACCTCACTCTTGGTATTTTTATTGAATTTATGGAGACATTTAAGCTAAAACAGAATGTTGAAGTAACTGTATCAGATCTGAACATTTTAGGGAATTACATGTTTGGGGAACTTTTCCCCCAGCTTCAAGACCACTCTTTTTTAGACTTATTATTTCCAGTTTTAATCATTACATCAATGTTTATGTCTAATCAGAAATTCCTAACCCCACCCCAAGGATGTAGACATGCTCAGAGGCATCAGATAAAGCTCTTTGCCTATGGGGGACCTTCCGCATACATTTGTGCTCACCCTGACTTTAGCTAATCATTTCTGAAGGATAGGGACAGAAAGAGCAAAATCATTTCTTCTTTTTCTTCTTCTCCTTCTTCTTCTTCTTCTTCTTCTTCTTCTTCTTCTTCTTCTTCTTCTTCTTCTTCTTCTTCTTCTTCTTTCTCCTTCTCCTTCTCCTTCTCCTTCTCCTCCTTCTCCTTCTTCTCCTCCTGTATTTACTTATTTATTTATTTTTCCTGGAGCACAGTTCATCTCTGTTTCATGGAAGTGCAGGGAAGTGAACTTGGAATATCGTTGAACTCTCAGGCATGAGTATCTTTTTGCATAACCATCATGTTATATCCCCCACCTTCAGCAAAAGTATTTCTGGCATGATTAACGACATGCAAGTAGAGTTCTGCTTAGATCAGGAGATATCTATAGATTACAGAGCATTAAATTTCAGGACAACTTAGTGCATAAACAAGAGGCATTTGATATATTACCAATACTAGGCTTATAACTCCAGAAAACAGGTAAGTAAGTGACTAAGATCCAGAGTCAGCAAATGACTTGTCCCAAATCACACTGCTTACTACCATGAGACCAGAATTTGAATTGATGCTTGCCAGATATAAATTTATAAGAGTTAACTATTTCAACTCATTAAACAAGTGTTTATCAAGGTATTGTTAATTGTCAAACATGGATGCAGCTCACTGAAGATTTGATGGCAAGACTGACTTGCATCATCTCTATAAAATCTTTGTTTAGTGGAAGAAGAGAATGCAGACAAATCCCCTTCCATACTCATTGCTTACTTTCACGTCATGGGAATTTCTCGAGGGTAAATCTTCTCGCCTTTCTTTGCCCATTAGGTAGGCAGAGAGAGGATTTCTTGCTTGGTTTGTGAGTTTGGATAAATAATTAGGCATTCCATATGAAGCATCTCTCACCACTTCTTTTCAGAAAGCTTTCATTATTCTCTGCTTCTCTTCTACAGATAATTAGATCTCCAGTGGTCTACTTCTGTCTGTTTTACTATGAATTTAATATTGTAAATGATATTTATCTTCAGTTAGATTCCCCCCACCTCTTGTTTCAAGAGTAGTAGTAGTAAAGCCAGCAGGTTTCTTTCGTTTTTAAATTGATTCAGAAGTTGTTGAGGAAGATTGATGTTATATTTTAGACCATCGTTGAATCCTAATGAATAAATCTGAATCAATTCCTATGACTACAAACATCTAAGATTGCACAGAAAAAGATAATATAGATTCAGAAATTGGGAGTTTTGTACCAGAGCTAGTTTTAGGCATCTGAGTTTTGATTTTCCTAGAGTTAATACCTTTGTTTGTTCTAATGACTAACATTCTATACTTTGCTTTTGGAATTGAGAATCTGAAAACTATGATTGCCTTTCTTTTTTTTTTTTAATTCTTATTTTTTGTATTAACTTTACTTTTTTATTCAATAGTGGCAGCCAGAAATAGATATTAAAAGAGGATATACATATATATCTGCAGGTAGAGGATGGGGCCTTAAACCTGAGTCCTTGCATATTGTAACATGTGGGATCAACCAGGTGCCCCTGATTCCCTTTCATCAAATGTTAACAGTTGATTCTGTCCACAGGAGGCAATAGAAGTTAACCACAAGCTGGAGGAAGAAGAAATTACACTCCAATTTTTTCCTCTTGTAAACATCACCCTCAAATCTTGTTCCAGTCTCCTGCCATGTTTTATTTTGAAGATTTCTCACTGAACCCTAACTGCTCACCCTCCAAAGACAAACTCTGAGCAGAAACATATCTTCTCAGATGCCATGTTCTGTGGGAATCCTCCAAGCTCCTTTCATTATTCTGTCTCCAAAGTTCTTGGGACTCACTACATAAAGCTGTTAGATTCTAACACCCTAATTTCTTTTCCTTGTCCCTCCAACCCTGGAACAGGACTGCTTCTTGCTTTTACTAACCTTGTAGTTTGACTTTCTCTTTTGCCTTCTACCAGTATTTACTATTTATTTAAACACATCTCCATAGTAAGTTGTTACGCTTTATTTTCTGCATGTACTCTGAGCAGTCACCAAACGCAAGCCACACCTGGTGCGTTCTGGGGTAGATTTGATCTCCCAAAATTCTGTCTCCAATTATTCAGGGCTTACAGTTTGTAGGTGATAATGAATTCAGTGTCCCCAGTTAGAACTGAAACATGTCTGCATTGTTCTTTCATCAAATCAATTAATCATATGAACAGAATAATGTTCAATATACCAGTTTTTTTTTTTCAAATAGTATCTTTGGGATTTCCTTTTTTATTTTTTTTATTTTTTAAGTCATAGAGAATATTATTTAATTTAATAATGATCTATAAGACCATAGGATAAGAGGGGTACAATGCCACACAATTGCCAAGAATATTGGAAGCTTTCCTAGTCTTTTTGTTTGTTTGTTTGTTTAATTTTTAATTTATAAAAAGGAAACATTAACAAAACCATAGGATAAGAGGGGTACACCTCCACACAATTCCCACCACCAGCTCTCCGTATCCCAAAACCTCTGCTGATAGCTTTCCTATTCTTTATGTTTTTATTTATTAAAAAATTAAAAAGTAGACATTAACAAAACCATAGGATAAGAAGGGTACAACTCCACCCAATTCCCACCACCAGAATTCTGTATCCCATCCCTTCCCCTGATAGCTTTCCTATTCTTTATCCCTCTGGGAGTATGGACCCAAGGTCATTGTGGGATGCGGAAGGTGGAAGGTCTGGCTTCTGGTAATCGCTTCCCCACTGAACATGGGTGTTGACAGGTCGATTCATACTCCCAGACTGCCTCTCTCTTTCCCTAGTAAGGTGGGGCTTTAGGGAATCAGAACTCTAGGACACATTGGTGAGATCGTCTGTCCAAGGATGTCTGGTCGGCATCCTGCTAGCATCTGGAACCTGGTGGCTGAAGAGAGAGTTAACATGCAAAACCAAACAAATTGTTGAACAGTCATGGACCTAAAGTCTGGAATAGTGCAGATGAAAAGTTGGGAGGGTCCTCCATTTTGTAGATAGCTAGTAGGCATATTTTAGTTATATTAAAGGGCCTATGGCTATACTAGTTTTTTGGTTTTTTTCCCTGAGCTTGAAATCTGATATGCAGGTGAATCCTAGTTATTGTCTGGAGATATGATGTCATGGCTGGAAAAGGACCAGAAAGCTGGATAAGCGAAGAGAGTAGCTTCCTAATGTGGTAAACGGGTATAAATATTGTTGACTGTAAACCCCATAAATTTGATTTAGTCTGGGACTCATAATTAGCTTAGGAGCCTGTGTGTCCAAATAAGGGAAAGTTATATAAATGTTGCTGACTGTAAACTCCATCAATTTGATCTGATTTGGGGTCCATATTCAGCTTAAGAGCCTATGTGACCTCTGTATCCCTGTAGATCTGAGCTCACATTCTGTGGTCATGAGTAGGAACACTCCAACCTTCCCCAATATCAGGACCCATCTTCCTCAGGTGTAGCATAGAGTATGCTGTGCATCCTCCTTTCTGAGGATGGAACATTCTCTACCATTGTTGAGCCAAGTTGAGGGCAAGGTCCTATGGGGAGCCCACAAAGGCATCTATTTCATTGTTCCTGATAAGAGATGACCGGTAACAATGAAGAGGGATTTATGAGGCCCATCATGTCTGTTTGGGAATCTCAGGACTCCCCAAATAGGCCTTATAGTGACTAAAGAGTCATCATTAAAGTATGCCAGTGTCTTGCCCTTATTCAACTTTTGCAGTCCTTACTTTGAGAAGGTTAGCTTTGGAGTGAGTGAGAGAACTTTAATAGGAAGTAGGTGAGGAGGGTATCTAAGTCTAATAAGATACTATTTCATTATGAACTTTATACTGACTCACTGCAGACTATTCTGTATTTTTGCTTTCAGGTATATATTTTGCCCTAGTTTATGGATATATGTGAACATATGCTCTATCTCAAGGGACCTGGTCTATATCTACGTTTTGGGACTTTATTAGAAGTGAACCACCTGGAATGGAACTAGAGAATACTATGAAAGGAAAGGTTTCACCTGAGTAATGAAGCTGAAGGGCTGTCATTCCACACCTGAAGTCTCTGGACACAGTCTGAAGTGAAGCATGCTGGGGTGGTACTCATTGTGTTGATTAGGTTGGGATCAGTGGATGCAATATTATTTGGTATGAATTGAGAGAAGCATGCAGGAAAATGAGCCCTAGCCTAGAAGTTCCAGGACTGGGGGAAATATAGGCTCTATAGTGGAAATGTGAGGTTCCTGCTGTCTTAGAATTAAGAAGGCAATAGACAGTTATTGTTATAATCACATTATTTGGTAATTGGGTTAACTTTGAAAAATCCCTTTTTAGGATTTGCTGTATAATATACAACATCACCATGATTTATGTCCTTTGACATTATTTATATATAGCTGTGCCACTAGTTGCTTCTTTTCTCCCTGGTCTAGGCTTTTGAGAGAATCAACATATCAAAGACTCAGCCTATGTACTAAAAAGACTCAGTCTGTGCTTTAGAAAGTTTGAGACATACAATCAATTTTCCCCTCCATATGAATTAAATAGTGATTTACATGACTACAAATTAATAGGAGTGTACATAAACACCATTCCCACCACCAAAAGACTGTGTCCCATCCCACCCACTCCACTGCTGCCACCCTGGAAAGCAAAATATCCACCCTTACCCTCAACCCAGGGTTTTTACTTTGGTGCCCTATTCCAAATTCAGTTAAATCCTGCTTTTGGTTTCCAATATACCAGTTTTAAAAGTAAAGTGATTAATATTTTTATCTATTCATTTATTGTATAAAGACAGAGAGAAACTGAGATGAAAGGGGGGATAGAGAGAGAGAGAGAGAGAGCAGTACTAGCAGCATTGCTTTATCTCTTCACTGTCTATGAACCTTCAACCTTGTAGGTAGAGACTGGACAAAGGGCTTGAATCTGGGTCCATGTGCATGGTAACAGATGTGCTCAACCAAGTACATTACTACCCAGCCCCTAGAAGTAAAAATCTTACAAAGTAACAAGCATGTCTGTTTCAGTAATTAGAGAGGGTCAAAAATTGGAATGTTGGCAGTAGGGACTAATTACAGAGAAACTAGCTGAAAGAAATTATGCACTAATAAAGATAGTTTCTCATATACATTATTTTACAACTAATGTTGCTTCCAGGTATAATTCCATGAGAGAGAGAGAATGGAGAGAACTATTTTGACTTCGCATTGTCATACTGCTTAAAGCGATTTAGCAACCAAAACTTGTAAAGCAATCTTAGAAATGAAATACAATTTCTTCTTATTCCTCTCTCTCTGCAAGATTGCACTGTTTGAAGATAATCTGTTCCTGAATTGTCGAAACAATTCCCCTACCAGCACCTGCTGAAAGGTTATATTTGGTGCCTGGTTACAGTAAACATATCATCTTGGCATTCCCAGAGTTTCTGAGTGTGATGACTGTATCAATCAATGTGATTGTCCTTTTTTTCTTTTATATTAAGGTTTTTTAAAAATAAACAGATACTCTCTCTGCATCTTACATGAGATCACAATATATGAGTTTTTAATGCTTTTCGCCAATCGTTGAAACAAGTCCAACTGCCAACTCAACCGTTCCCAAATTAATGGGCTGCTTGGGAAAAAAAAAATGCCAGACTTTATTTGATTTCACTCTCTTAAAAGGTTAATAAATACTGGAGATTAAATAGTCCACATTGGCATTACCTTAGGATTACCTTATTGTGACATTAGTGTCTTCAAGTTGTGAAATGCAACTCATCAGACATCAGGAACTGGTGTCTGGTAAAAAGCTTGAACAATCCTGCCCCAGGGCCTGGGCAAGTTTTACTGCTGCACTTAGGTGTACATGTTTTACAAGAGGGGTGGAGTCTGTGTACTAAAATAACTACAGGTTGCACCTGTAGCTCTGAAAATCAGCCCATGGAGGACGTTCAGATCTCCTGTGGGATACTTCCTTTGTTTCCTTCCCCCTCAAACATAATTTAGTATTAGTAGAAATGGGCTGTCTCCAGGGACTCTATAAGTCACATGCAAAGCCCTTATTGGTAACCTTTGGTAACTGAATTATTAAGGTGTACTGGAGCAAAATACACCTCTGGTGATTTAATGGTTTATCAGGCAGCGGTAATTAAATTAAGCCTGTATTATTATTAGAAAATATTGGTTAGGCTTCAGTGAATCCTGATAAGCACTTTGAGAAGAGAACTTAGGGAAGGAAGGCACAGTCAAACGCCATCTTTTTTTAATTTTTTTTTTTTTGCCTCCAGGGTTAATGCTGGGGCTTAGTGCCTGCACCATGAATCCATTGCTCCTGGAGGCCATTTTTCCCCCCTTTTTGTTGCCCTTGTTGTGGTTATTATTGTTATTGTTGATGTCCTTCGTTGTTGGATAGGACAGAGAGAAATGGAGAGAGGAGGGGAAGACAGAGGGGGAGCGAAAGAAAGACACCTGCAAACCTGCTTCACCAACTGTGACGCGACTTCCCTGCAGGTGGGGGACCTGGGCTCGAACCCAGATCTTTCTGCCGGTCCTTGCGCTTTGTGCCATGTGCGCTTAACCCACTGCTCTACCACCTGACTCCCAGCCAACACACTTCTAAGACCCTTGGAGAACCATGGTGGTTATCCAGGGGGAAAGAGGGACAACATAATTTTGGTGGAAGGAGTGGTGTGGAACTATACCCCTATTATAAAATCTTGGAAATTACAACTTAATTGCTATATATATGTTTTACTTTTTAATTTTTATTTATGAAAAGGAAACATTGACAAAAATCATAGGATAAGAGGGGTACAACTCCACACAATCTCTACTACCAGGACTCCGTATCCCATCCCATCCCCTGATAGCTTTCCTATTCTTTATCCCTCTGGGAGTGTGGGCCTAGGATCATCATGGGGTGCAGAAGGTGGAAGGTCTGGCTTCTGTAATTGCTTCCCTGATGAACATGAGTGTTGACAGGTCGATCCATACTCCCAGCCTGTCTCTCTCTTTCCCTAGTGGGATGGGGCTCTGAGGAATAGAGCTCCAGGACACACTAGTGAGATTATCTGTCTGGGAACATCTGGTTGGCATCACGATTGAATCTGGAACCTGCTGGCTGAAAAAAAAGAGTTAACTTATAGAGCCAAACAAATTGTTGATTAATCATGAACCTAAAGGCTAGAATAGTGCAGATGAAGAGTTGGGGGACCTCCATTTCGTAGATAAATAGTAGGCATGTTTTAGTTATATTCCAAAGGGCTCATGACTATACTAGTTTATTTATTTATTTATTTATTTTTCCTGAGCCTGACATCTTATGTGCAGGGGCATTCAAGTTATTGTATGGGGAGATGATATCATGGCCGAAAAAAGGACCAAAAAGCTGGATCAGGGACAGATATATGTATATATAATTTAAAGAAATGATAACAGCATCAATTTTTTAGGGGTCAGAGGTTAATTGCATAAAACCTACTCATTTTACTGCTAAGAAAACTGAGCCCTGGAGAGATAATGCAGTTTGATCTTAATCTCATAACAACTGAGAGAGTGGTCAGCTCAAAATTGAAGAAAGCTCTTCTGCCTTCAAACCCAGTATTTTTGGGTGACTGTGAGTTCCTTCCTTTGTCCATGGCCATCTTTCAGACTGTGCTACACTGAGAGATCACACATTCTCTATTTTTTAAAAAATGTTTAGATAGAAAAGTTGAGGGTAGGGACATAGCATAATAGTTACGCAAACAAAATCTCTTGCCTGAGCTTATGAAAGGACCCAAGTCCTGTGCCACCATAAGCCAGAGCTGAACACCGCTCTGATAATAAATAAGTAAATAATAAAAAGTTGAAGAACTAGACTTTAAAAAAAATCAATGGGTTTGTAATTTAAATATATATACATACATGAGTTTGCCAAAATCACGTCTTGGTTTCCTTTTCTCTTTTTTTTTTAATATTTATTTTATTTATTTATTCCCTTTTGTTGCCCTTGTTGCTTTATTATTGTAGTTATTATTGTTGTTGTCGTTGTTGGATAGGACAGAGAGAAATGGAGAGAGGAGGGGAAGACAGAGAGGAGGAGAGAAAGATAGACACCTGCAGACCTGCTTCACCGCCTGTGAAGCGACTCCCCTGCAGGTGGGGAGCCAGGGTTCAAACCGGGATCCTTATGCCGGTCCTTGTGCTTTGCGCCACCTGCGCTTAACCCGCTGCGCTACAGCCCGACTCCCCGGTTTCCTTTTCTCTTACAGGATGGTATAAGAGATAGGAACGTGAGGACTTTCATGTGATCACACACACAATTTTAGGTTTATCTGAGATTTATTTTTCATTTAATTTTTTATTTATAAAAAGGAAACATTGACTAAAGCATAGGATAAGAGGAATATTTTTAAAAGAGGGAAGGGGAAAGGGAGGGGGAGGGAAGAAAGGGAGGGGGGAGAGGAAAAGGAAGGGGAGGGAGAAGGAGTGATAGAGAAAGGAAAGGGAGAGGGAGAAGGCTGGAAGAAGGAGGAAGGGAAAGGAGAGAGGGGAAACAGTAGCTGTCATCTCTGACATATATTAATAGTATTGACAGGTTCACAGTTATGTCTGGAATATATTAAGAGTTATAGCAGGAAGTGAACCTGGGATCTAGATATCCAAATACTCCAACACTGAGAGTCCTCTGCTAACCACAGAAACATACATTTTCAAATCAGAAGTCTATATCTAAATCTTTGTCAATTCACTCTGTTACTCCACTGGGCATTAATTATGAAAACCCTCTATTTTTAATAGCTTATGTTAAAAAAAAATGTGTTGAGCTCACCAAAATGGCAAGGGGACAACGGCTAATATTTTAGAAAGTTTCTGTGTAGACAAAGTTATAAAGCTTGCTAAGTGAATGGTGGTTGTTGTGGCAAATGTTGTATTTCAACCCCATGGAAATAATAGATCTTTTTTGTCTTTAAGTTTGAGGTCTCCTTATTATCTTCATTTGCACAGAGTATTGGTGACAACAGAAGCAAAGCATTGCATCAGATCTAGGGCTAAGAAGACAGAATAAAAGTTGTGCAAAAAGCCTTTCACAGTTGAGGTTCTTAGTTCACAGGTTCAGTCCCCAGCATGACATAAACCAGAGTTGAGCAGCACTCAGAAACCACGCCCCTCTCTTCCTCCCTCTCCCTTCTGCCTCCATCTCTCCTTCCCATGCCTCACTATTTCCCTCACTCCCTGTATATTTCTCTCTGAATCTTTTCATATATATATTTAGAGAGGGGAGGAGGGAAAGAGAGAGAGGAAGGGGGGGAGAGTCAAGTCTAATATGTAGATTAGACCAGAGTAGAAGCATTTGGGCTTATATTGTGTCTGGTTTTCTTGTGGTCACCTAAAGTCCTCATTCTGCATGTTGTTTCTGGAAATTGTTCTTCCTGGAAATTGTAAACATGAATTTTTCCTTCCATGGTTGAACTATAGTGGGAATTAGTATCATTAAACCTTAACATCCAGGATGGCAAGGAGCTTTTTAGACTAATGAGTTTATGCTTCTTTTGGAAGAAGCTGAGACAACTTACCTGAAAACCATTTCAACTATTTTGTGTCAAATAGATCTGTCATACAGGTTCAATGGGATACTTGTACTTTTATATTATGTTTCTATTAGTATTTTATAATAGCACAATATTTTACCTGGGAGCAACAGGAAATGTAGATGTTTTTATGCCTGAGGCTGGATTGTACTGTTATGCTTAAAATATCTACCACAATGTTTCAAGAGAAACAAGGAGAAATGGAAACATTCCAGTTAAATCCTTACCTTTTGTCAACAGTTTTCTATATAATGGAAATGACATTCTTTCTGTGATTATTATCCCCAAGTCTTTAATCATACTAAGTAGTAAATGTGTATTTTCAAAGCAGGACTATGACTTCTGGAAATATACAGATTGGGGAACCATGATAAAGTGGAATATGTGTATATATGTTTACACACATCTGAAGGCATCCGCACATACACACCTTATTTATGAAGTTATCACAGCTATTACCTTCATCTTGAACATAAGGAGAAGAAATAAAAAATCTGTAATGTTGGTTTGAGGACCTCTGCTTTATAACATAATAAAAATAACTTCCATTTGTTGAGTATAGTTTCAGGGAATTTTGTGCATTAACTCAACTAAATGTTAACCCCTTACTTCATAATACTTAGAGGGTTTGGGATCAGAAAATAACTCACCCTGAGGTACTCACACAATACTATGAATAAAGGTCAGATTTCTAGGCTCTGGCTACCACATGGGAGAGATTACAGGAAGGAAGCTTTATGAACTGCCAAGTGTCAAATTGTCTTTCCTTCTTTCTCTATCTCTGTCTCTCCATCTCTTCTCTCTACCTGTGTTACAGTAATGTAGTAAGAAAAAAATATGGTAGTCAGATGAGGCAGAATCTTGGAGTTGCAGAGTCCAGAAACAACCCTAGCATCAAGAAAACAGATAAGCATCAAACAAACAAACAAACAAAAAAAAAAAACCAACACGAAAAACAACAATAAGAAAACATAAAAATAGGATTAGGGTGAGGGAAGTTCAATCTGTAATTGGCAGATTCAGGATTCTCCCTCTTCTAGTAACTCTACTACATTTATGATGACTAATGCTGATGCCACATGTAATGAAAACATGATGAAAGAACAGTTAAAGATATGGTTTAGTCTGTCAGCTATCAAATTTTTCTTAAAGTGGTTCATACGATGCTGATTCTTGAAGTAAAACTTAGAAATACACTTTGTACATTAGTCTGAGAGAAAAGTACTTTATTTCATTGAGATATTTGAGAGAATATAAGGTTCATAAAAGGAAGCAGACAAGATGCTGGACTGTAATTTTAAATACCCTAACTTGGGATGCCAGCATACCAGATGAGAAATGCTTCTCAGTAACGAAACAATAATAATGACAACATACTAATATTTACCATAATTGTTTTTTAAAGGATGTTTTAAAGATATTTATTTATTCATTCATTTATTTCTTTATTTTCTAGGACAAAGAGAAATGGAGAAGGGTGAGACACTGCTTCACCACACATGAAGTTTTCCCCTGCAGCTAAGGACTTGGGGCTTGAACCCAGGTCCTGATGCTTGATAATGTATGTATTCAATGATGTGTACCACCACCCAACCCCCTGTCATAATTGTTTCTAGAAAACAAGGCTTCTAGACTTAATATCTTTATTATTTAATTCTTGAAATAATTTTGGATTCAGTGATTTTTGTTATGTAGATAAACTTCAGCATCATTCTTTCAGGTAACAAAACCTAAATTCAAAGCATAGATATTTTTGAGTTAAAATAATGAAAATCTCCCCGCTTTTGAATAGTGTTCTTTTTAAATACATGTGACTCTGGAATGAGAACTACCAGCAGTAGAATCTCCTAGAGTTTTAAGGACTGAAGATTGAAAGGTACAGAAAATAAAGGAAAGATCTGAGCACCCCGTTCTCTTCTGATCTGTTAGTGTCCTGACTACAGATACACAGCTTAGTGATTGACTGAATTTTACCTGCCAATCACAGTCAAAGAACAAACAAAGAGAACAAGTGCGGCCAAGCATAGTGAGTAGCTGAAGAAAGAATATCATGAACGCGGAGAGAATACACATGCACAACTGAGCAGGAGTCCACTCGTATCCTGATTCGCTGCTGAATTAAACCTAGGAACTGGGATTTCAGCAGACTCTGTAGGTGGAAATTTTAGCATAGATAGAATGGGATTGGTGCTTCTGAATAAATAAAGAATTGCACGGTTGAAAATATTCTTTCATGAATTTGGAGTGACAACACAGTTAATTGAACTGTCAGATGGAACTGTTTGCTCGTCAAGGGCCTCCTGGTAGAAAAGATCCATTTCCCTTAAGCAAATCATGTGTGGTACAATAACTCTACCTTGAGATATTTTATAGGCATCACATGCAGAACCCTGAGAGAAAGACATAATTAAGAAACTCAGTGGAATGAATAATTTAAAGATAGGTTAGTGTTTGCATTGTGCTTGAAAATCATGTCGAATTGTCTCTTAGCCATCAGAAAAGAGAATACTTAAGTGAAGGATTATAAAAGATGCCAGCTAATAGTCCAATTTCTAGATAGTAGACAGAACTAAGCATAGTCAGGCCTTCGATACAATATTAAATGTAGCAGTATTATCAATGCTTTACAGATTATATATATTTTAATTTCTTTGTTGGGGGATTAATGGTTTACAGTCAATAGTAAAAGATAATAGTTTGTACATGCATAGCATTTCCCAGTTTTCCACATAATTATTCAACCTGCTTTAAACATTATTATTATAAAGTAAATTGCTAGTCACTTAAACATAAAATTTCAAGCATGTGAATACAGAGAGTCATTAATCTTTCACTAGTTGGATTGTGTATCGAAAGAATTCCAGGGTAGATTTTTTTTTTATTTATAGTATGCAGGATTGCTGAGGTATAAATGCTAATGCAGCATATTATTTTATATTTCTACTGTGCATAAAAGAGGGTCTGCATAAAAAAACCTGAATATTTATATTTAGATATGTAAATATTTCATGGCTTCAGAGTAGAATAGTATAACTCTGTAAGCAGTTAATGTTTTCTTTTTCTAAAAACTGAAAAATAGAAGCATTCTTTTTACTTGAGACTCAGAAAGAGTACTTTTTTTTTAGTGTAAATGCACAAATATCTTATTTGGGCTCTAAAACTTAGCTGACATTGTATCTGTAGACATATTGAATTGTATATCAAGTATATTCTTTGCCTAACTGAAATCAAGTAGGACACACATATATGAATGTTCACATTCTGCGGTTTCCTAGAAAGTAAATCTATGCCTCTTTGACTTTTCCAGTTAGTGACTTAAATATTAACAACACAGAAAAATTTGCTAATTATTTATCAATTCATAAATGGAGGTACAAACTTTATTTTTCAATACTTCTATTTTTTGTGTTTAATTATATGATTACATAGGGAGGTAAAGCATCACTGTTATTTCTAAAAAAAAAAAGTGCTAATCTAAAATTCACCAAAGTAAACACAAATAAGTTTTTTCTCACATGTTTTTAATAATTAGTTATACATATATAATATATAATGATGTGATTTATTCTAACACCCATTCAACACAATTGTATTATTGCCCACAAGAAAATATGTATTATAAATAGAAATGGTTAGATTTAATGTGTTCAGTGATATATGAACTACCCTATGAATTTGTGTATCTTAATTTTATAAATCTCAATTTTTGTTATTTTATTTAATTTTTATTTATTCATTCACTTATTTATTTATTGGATAGAGATAGCCAGAAATCATAAGGGAGGGGTTGATAGAGAGGGAGAAAGACAGAGACACCTGCAGCTCTCATGAAGCTTTCCCTGCAGGTGGGGATGAGGGATTTGAACCCAGGTCCTTGTGCATGGTTACCTGTGTGCTCAACCTGGCCCTAAACTTCAAATTTTGTAGCATGCCTTAAATAAAATAATTCATATGAATTGGATGGAGAGATGCCCTCATGGTGATGCAAAAAGGATTCCATGCCTGAAGCTTCATGGTCCAGGGTTCAATCTTCAGCACCACCATATGCCAGAGTAGAGTAGTACTCTGGTAAAAGAATATATATATATATATCTTTCAAAATTCTTATAGAATTTGTATGTGTATGACTACAGTAAATTGGTTTTTAAAAGTCTTCCACTGATAGATTTTATTCTGTTTCCACTATTTCAATATCTAAGCAGTATTGAAATTAATACTATAAATCATAACATAATGTTTCTGAAGTGGGATATTGAAAAGTAGAATACCTGGTTAAGCAATATATGCATTTTAGATACTCTATATACAGTGATTATCAAAATTCACTACTGCTTTCATTATGCGATATAAGTTTTTAGTTGTCATAATAATATGTTTTTAAATCGCTGTCTTACATTCACATTAATTCAAACTTGAACACTGTTTGGTGTGATTATTGACCACTTATATTAACCTGATTGGTAATGTTATATATTTTTAAGATTTTGAGTCATCTTTCAGTTTAGTTTGTGATCACAGTAAAAACAAGTTGGCAGTGATTCTATGATGCACGTTGCATATGTATCTATTCCCTTTTGTTGCACTGGTTGTTTTATTATTATAGTTATTCTTGTTGTTGGATGGGACAAAGAGAGAGATGGAGAGAGGAGGGGAAGACAGAGAGGAGGAGAGAAAGACAGACAGACACCTGCAGAACTGCTTCACTGCCTGTGAAGTGACTCCCCTGCAGGTGGAGAGCCGGGGGCTCGAACTGTGATCCTTATGCCAGTCCTTGTGCTTTCCACCACGTGCGCTTAACCGCTGCACTACCTCCTGACTCCCTTTTTCCTGTTTTTCTACACTTCTGCTTCAGTTACCTCAGTAAGCATCACTGCAATGTCATTTCTTCCACCAAATACACTCTCATTCTCTCAGATACATCCCCTCCTCTGACTCCTTTTATATTGCATTTAAAACGGTTAGGGCAGAATTATATTTGTGTATTTAATCCTCTGATCAGTTGCTGCAAATATTATTGATCTTTTTTTCTGATTTTTTAAATTTTATTTACTAAAAGGAAACTCTAACAAAACCATAGGATAAGAGGGGTACAACTCCACACAATTTCCACCACCAGACCTCCATATCCCATCCCCTCCCCTGATAGCTTTCCTACTCCTTAACCCTTTGTTATTATGGACCCAAGGTTATTGTGGGGTGCAGAAGGTAGAAGGTCTGCCCTCTGTAATTGCTTCCCTGCTGAACATTGGAGTTGAAACCAGCCTGCCTCTCTCTTTCCCTAGTAGGGCGTGCTTCTGGGGAATCAGAGCTCCAGGACACATTGGTAAGGTCAAGAATATTTATACACCTTTCCTATATTTGGAAATTACTCTCTTCCCTGATCCAGATTTCTGGTCCCTTTTCCATCCATGACATCATCTCCTCAGACAATAACTAACATGTACCTGAATATCAGATATCAGGCTCAGGGAAAAAAAAAACTAGAATATATAGGATATACAGAACTGGAATATACCTACTAGCTCTCTACAAAACAGAGACCCACCCCACTCTTCATCTGCACTATTCCAGCCTTTAGGTTCATGATTGGTTAATAATTTGTTTGACTTTGTAATTTAACTTTCTTTTCAGCCACTAGGTTCCAAATAGTATCAATCTTAATACCCTCAAATAATCTTATTCAGTGTTTCAAAGAGTACATTTCCTTGTATTATTTGTAAAGATGTAAAAATAAAGAGTTTAAATGTATTGCTAATAACCATCTAGGACAATAGGACACAGAGAAAGAGATTAAAGGCAGAATATCACTCCAGTATATTCAATTTAAGGGATTGTAGCAGTGTCTTACAGATATAAGCCTTGCTCTCTAAAACTTGTATATTTCTCCAGCTGCTCATATAATAATAACTATTTTTAATTTTATTCTTAAAGTTAAGTTTAAGTACCTGGCCTATGTTACTGGAATGAAATTGGTCTTCTGTAGTCAATAGATGTCTTCTAAGAATGCCATACATTCTTTCTCAATATGAAGAAAACATTTTTAACAATTAACATCTTCTGCTAACTAACTACATGCACTCACAAGAAAGTGACTTTATTGTCCCTCAAATTGTTCAAGCAGTAACAATGCACTGACACTCCTACAAAAGTTTCATATATGTCACAGACCTACTGAATGAATAAATTAAATGGAAGCACCACTGTTGTGCTTCATGAGTTGTATTTAATTATTGATCTGGTATTGCTATTGATGATCTTTTCCTGTTTTTATCTCTTTTAACATTAATTTCCAGAAGTCATTTATTTTAACTTTGAAGAGCTATTTGACTTGTATTAATTATAAGTATATTATTATTGATAATATTTTACTGGGGATATACATAATCTTATTTTCAGTTTTAGACAAATTTTTAAAGGTTAAACCATTTATCAGAGGACCAAGTATTAAAACTATTACTAATATCAAACTTTATCTTCAACACCAATAAATGCACATATTGTCCAGGTAAATTTCCATATGTTTATAATATATATGTATATATAAACTAAGTTGGATACATTATATAACTATTTTACATAAACATAGCCATAGACACATTAAGAGGAATACTGCTGAGCTTAAGTTAAAGCAATAAACTGAAGTTCTGGGAATTATACATACATATATATTTAGTTTAGACTATAAATGACTGGGATTAAGTCTTCAACAATGCTATGCACATTACTGGTAATAAAGTTGAAAGTTTGGTAAGTGTGAAATAAAACAACAAAAATCATTTTTTCAAGTACACATTTGTTTATTGACCATGAACCAGGACCTTGTCCAGAAGCAGGAAGAAATAATTAATGAAGGAATACTGTAACAGCACCATGAAAATAGATTCTTATTTATCACAGAGTGTACAAGGATTTTTTTTTAATTCTTTAAATCACTATTTTGTATGCTTTTGTTACTTCTAAGGTTTTTTCCTACTCACTAAGAACAAATGCTGAGTACAAGACAATCTTGTTTTATAGTTTCTTTGGGAAAGACAGTCTTTGCTGAAATACTTTAAATCTAGTTTGACATAACTCTTCTTATATGCTAAGTTAATAGGGGAAGGAAAAGGCAGTCAACTCAGTCTTCTTGGGATAAAATTCATTTTTGATTATTAGAAAGACTCTAGCTAGAAAGTCAGCAAAAGTAGCAATAGAGAGCAAGTCACTCTAAAAGAATATGCTGGAATCATCAGTCAAATCAAGGAGGTCCCACTTCAGAGGTAGGTGATAATCTGGCATATAATCACTGAAGACGGCCAAAATAAGAAAGTTGATGATGGTTCTAGATATTTCACATGGAGTCTCTTTAGCATGTCCAACATACGATGGTTTCATATATAACGAAACTGTGTTCAGGATCAGTCTTCAACACAAAGGACATTAACATAGCAACAGGGAACCAAATGTGACTAGTAGGTAATGATGGTTATTGTTGATTTCTGGAGTTATATCTGAGACTGACTAATTCACCAGAATATGAGAGCAAGTGACTACTGAGTAGAGTCTTCCCCACTGACCAGACATCTAGCAGCTAATAAATGAAATCAGCTGATCAATAACAGCTCAGTGGTCTGCAGCCACTGCATAGATATCTCAGAGGAGGAAAGCTACTTGGTATACAATGTGGAGATCGAAAGCATCTAGAATGATAACTCAGAGGCCCATAATTTGGATATTGGACATTTCTCCATGAGTACGTTTGAGAGTGGCATCTGTTGGCAATATAACTCGATGGTGACAAACCAAAGTGTTGATAATTTCTGTACTCAAAACCACCCAGTCTGCATGAGTTTAGTGGTCGAAAACTTTTGGATAAGCAATTAAGTTGCTCAAAGCATCTGGAGCTACTACTTGGGGTTTTGTAGACTTTAGATGCATCTTTTCTGGATAGATAACTATCAGATACATACCCTTTGCTTTCAGGGCATGGACTGCAGCTGGGTTTGGGTCCAACGTTGGTCGTTTCACACTCAATGCACCCTTTTCCTACAGCTGGAGAGCTGAAGGGCGTACATAAGTTTGATGGGTCACAGTTGGTAGTGTAGTTCTTGGGTTCACAGCTGGGAGATTCACTCCTTGGCACTTCACAATAGAAGTCTTGGCAATTATCCAGGAGCCAGAGATTTCCTTGGTAACTGCTGGGTAAGCAGAGCCCAAAGGTAGGGCTTACATCACTGGAACAAAGAGCAGCAGAAGTCACTGGAATATAACAGTAAGTTTTATAGGATGAACCACTGCAGACACCAGGAGAGGCCAGGAAAGACATGGAACCTGAATGCATGCTCAGTGGTGGTCAAGAAATTATGGTGTGATTGTAAGCCTAGGACTCTTTATATCCTCCCTTGTGACTACCTGCTTCCTCTCCAAACTCTCTTCCTGCTCAATACCAATAATATAGCAACATCTCATTAGCTTGGTGTTTTGCTAGGACTGTTGATATCTTTAACTTCATATAAAAACAAGTTTATTTTGATTCTTCAAAGTATCTATAATCGCCACTTTGAGCATCAGCCTTCACTCATAATCTGTAGATGATAGCTTTGGTGAACAGTACTTTTAATATTAACAGGCAAACTCTTGTCTGTCAATAAGTGGTTAACAAGAGTTCATCTGACTTAGGGCTTCCGTGGTTTGGTTATTAAAAGATTAACGAGGATACAAGTAAAGCGAACAGACCTATACTTTTCCACTCTGGGCAACTGAGGAGTACAGCAGTACTCAACCTATATATAGTGTGAAAAGAAGCTGAATACTTTAGTTGTTGATACATTGTTGTTAAAAGTAGAGTAAGGCATTAAACTATCAAGACAAAAGAACTGGTCCACCTCAAATACATGTTCTGTTGTTAGCTTTGCCAGACAATGCACTGGTGACAACTTCTCATCTGGTGGGTTTAGAGAATTCCAGCTGTAGGACTTAACAGGGATTCCAAGGAAACTGTGACTTATACAGGGCTAGAAATGAACTTGGCCCCATGGGCTAGTGGTTGCTAAGTAACCAAGATTTCTATAATGTCCCTTAAAGAACTTGGGCAGTATGTAATATAAAAGAAAAATAAGTCAGTTTCTCTACAATGTACCTTCCTAATTAATTAAGTTTCTATATTATACATCCTGTTGTCTCTGTTGGAAAATGCAGTAGCTGTCAGATGACTATTTTCTCTTTTTCTCCTTAAATACTTGCACTTCTTTAGTGTGTTTTATTTTGGGGCACAATTTCACGTCAGTATTAAGGAATGTCATTATTGTCTTGCTTTATGTATATAAAAAGGGTATGATAATGTTTTAAAACTTAGTGTAAAATCCTGTCTAATTACTGTGTACACTGTACTTGCTAATACTTTTCACTTCTTGTGGCGAAGACTGAAGGGATTTTTATAAAAGTTTTATTTACATTGAAGAATTTTACAAAAAAATGAAGTTGGTTGAAAATACACAATAAGTCAGACTTGCAATCTTCAATGGAATGGAAATGACAACATATGTATTAACACATAACTTCAGGAATAGGATAACTGCTACAGGGATAGTTTTTAAAAGAGCATTCTTAGGAGAGTCAATTTGATTTCTATGCATGCTTTATGCTTCTCAGCTAGATACTTTTAAATGAACTCCAATTTAAAGTAATAGATATTCTCCAAACATTTTTTCTTCTTATTTATTTGTTATTGGATAGAGATAGAGAGAAACTGAGATGGGAGGAGAGATAGAGATAGGGAAAGAGACAGAGACACCTGCAAACCTGTTTCACCACTCACGAAGTTTTTGCCTTCCTACATTCTTTTTTTTTTTCATTCAGAGTTTGCTCAGGGTTTCTTTGTGTATCTATTCTTTAAGATGGCAAGAAGCAAATGCTTACTAATTTATTACCTTCTATAGTGATTCTCAGCTAAAAAGTGCCAAATTCAGGGAACCATATTTTCCATAAACTACTTGACTATAGAGTATTTTTTGGTATTGTCCCAGAATTTCCAGTATGAAAGCAAGCAAAACAGAAAATACAATGCACATGGCAGTTAATCAACTTCACATTAAGTTACTGGACCCTAATGATATATAGAAAAGCCCAGCAGTTGACAGAGTTGTATTTCTGTCTCTATCATAAAATATCTTGAACCTGATTCAGATGCTTTCTTATTTCAGATTTGAAGGGTGAAACACAGGATGAACAAATTAACTTAAAGGCCACATATGCTTGCTTCTCAGCATGACAATAAATAGTAAAACAGAGTAATGTAAATTATTCATATGGCAAACTTAACAAATTAAGTGAAGCATCATCTAGCATAAACAACACTCAAAAACATGAAACTTCACAACCTATTAACATTTATTTTGGTATATGCTGTTGTAAACAAATATTGAAGTTATCAAAGACATAAATGACTCAGTTATTCTTTTTTTGTAGTTATTCATTTTATCTTCTACCTTCTTATACACATACTGGGCTCACACATTGCCACCCTGCGTCACTTATCCACCATAGATTATAAAGTATAAATTTATAGAAATATCTTCCATTTTATTATCTACTCTAGACTCTTATCTTGTCCACAGATGGATCAGACATCATGTATGACAGATAAAACATTAAGATCATCACAATGGTTTTACTTTATCAGAAACTTAAAAAGGCATTATGAAAAAAACATTAAAAATCATTGTCACGAGAATATAAATTCCCTTTGAAGACTTTGAAAAATCTTAAGTGTCAGTGTGTTTTTGTTTCACTGCTAAGGATTTTCTTTCCTTCTGTGAATTCTACTTTTGTGTAATTTAATTCTCCTTCTGTTGATGTATACCTGTAAAGTTGACAAGACATCCCCCCCTTCCAGATGCCTACCTTCTAACCTCTGGAACATGTGAATGTCCTATTCTGTGGCTAAAAGACTTTGCTAAGGTGATTTGGTTGAAGAGCTTGTGAAAGAGTATCTGAGTGAGCCCTTTGCACTTACTGGGATCCTCATCAGAGACAGTAAATCATAGCTAAGGCACTGCCATAGAAGCAAAGATTGGAACTGTGCTGCTATTCCTAGAATAATGATAGAAATTTCCAGAAACTGAAAGAACAGAGAATGGATTCTGCACATCCCTCCTTTCCCCCAGAGATCCCAGAAAGAATCAGTCTTGGGGACACCAAGACTTTACCTCATGAAAATGATTTTGCACTCTTGACTTCCAGAACTGTAAAACATTAATTGCTATGGTTTAATGTCATCAAGCTTATAAGAATTTTTATAGCAGCCACAAGAAACTAATATACTATGTCAGAAAAATATAGGTAACTGTAATAGTATTTATTAAATGTGAAAAGGTCTGTACTTTGTACCCAAGACATGTTTAAGACTCAAGCTTTAAGAATATAAGCTTTCAGGAGTCGGGCAGTAGCATAGCAGGTTAAGCACATGTGGTGCAAAGCGCAAGGGCCTGCTTAAGGATCCCAGTTCAAGCCCCCTGCTACCCACCTGCAGGAGGTCACTTCACAAGTGATGAAGCAGGTCTGCAGGTGTCTATCTTTCTCTCCTCCTCTCTGTATCCCCCTCCTCTCTCCATTTCTCTCTGTTCTATCCAACAACAACAGCTATGACAATAATAACAACTACAACAAGTACAACAAGGGCAACAAAATGAGGAAAAAATAGCTTCAACAAGGGCAACAAAATGAGGAAAAAATAGGAGCAATGGATTCGTAGTGCAGGCACTGAGCCCCAGCAATAACCCTGGAGGCAAAAAGAAAGAAAGAAAAAGAATATAAGCTTCCTAGCCATTACATAATTCACAGAAATCCCTTAAACCTTCTGAGGAAAGATGAACAAACTCCCTTTATTGAATGAAGAAACAGATCCTTTGTAACTTATTAAAAAGAGCTATGAAACTATTTCTACTTTTCTCTCAGAAGTTAAAAAGACTTTAGAGTAAACACAGAAGATCAAAAAAAGTTAAATTGTCCAGTAAATAAATCTTCAAGAAAATAATATTTTCTTCTAGCCTTCTAGTTCATGCTGTTTGTTTAAATTATTCTATTTATTTTTGTTTTAATGAGAGAGAGAGAGAGAGAGAGAGAGAGAGAGAGAGATGGAGAGACCGACTGACCAGAGCACTCTACTCAGTTCTAGATTATGGTCATATGGGGATTGAAATTGAAACCTTAAAATCTCAGGAATGAAAGGTTTTTTGCATGATTTTTATGCTGTCTCCCCAGCCCAATTATAAGATATTACCTCCCCTTTTGTATGATTGTGTTCTAATTCCACTTTCCAGAGTACAGCTGTATGATACAAACATGATTCCATGACTTTAAAAAGTAAAGTATGTTTAAATCTGTAGTTACATAACAGTTATATTTTTAAGTACTGAGTCAAAATTATTCTTGAATGCTGCAGTGATAACATGAAGGTGAACATCAGCTGTGTTTATATTGTTAGAATCACAGATCATTGGTGGCTTCAAAACCTCAAAGACAGGTGAGTAAAATGAAAATGGTTAGGAACAAGAGTAAGTGAAGATAAAGCATTTATAAATGACAACCCAGGTGGGTGTAAACAGAGGAACAGACGTTTAATTCGCACTTGGCTTTGTGGCAATTATGGTGTGAATATAATAGGATACAGGTATAATAAGAGTAAAACATTTTGCAATGGGGCTATCAAGACTGGCATTTAATTAACTATGAATCATCATTTTACTGTATCCCATTAAAATATATTTATTAACATGCAACCAAGGGACGTATCTTCTCTCTCTCTCTCTCTCTCTCTCTCTCTGTGTGTGTGTGTGTGTGTGTGTGTGTGTGTGTGTGTGTGCGTGTCTTCTTATTTAAGACTAGTAATAGCAACTTTGCAGGACTGTATTGAAACTGGATTGTGATGAGAAATGTAGAATCACCTAAGAAGATAGATGATAAATAAGAAAATTCTACTTTCCACTATTTTCTTTCTTTTCCTTTTTTTAATTTTTAAAATTTATTTATAAAACAGAAACACTGACAAAACCATAGGGTAAGAGGGGTACAACTCCACACAATTCCCACCACCAGAAGTCCGTATCCCATCCCCTCCCCTGATAGCTTTCCTATTCTTTAACCCTCTGAGAGTATGGTCCCAAGGTCATTGTGGGATACAGAAGGTGGAAGGTTTGGCTTCTGTAATTGCTTCCCCACTGAACATGGGCATTGAAAGGTTGATCCAGCCTGACTCTCTCTTCCCCTAGTGGGTCGAGGTTCTGGAGAATCAGAGTTCCAGGACATATTGGTGGGGTTGCCTGTCCAGGGAAGTCTGGTTGGCATCATGCTAGCATCTGGAACCTGGTGGCTGAAAAGAGAGTTAACATATAAAGCCAAACAAATTGTTGGCTAATCATGACCCTAAAGGCTGGAATAGTAAAGATGAAGAGTGGGGGAGGGCTCTCTGTTCTGTAGATAGCTAGTAGGCATATTTTAGTTATATTCCAAAGGGTCTGTGGCTATACTATGTTTTTTTTTGCCTGAGCCTGAAATCTGATATGCAGGTGGATCCTAGTTATTGTCTGGGGAGATGATGTCATGGCTGGAAAAACCAGAAAGCTGGATTAAGGAAGAGAGGAGCTCCCAAATATGGGAAAGGTGTATAAATACTGTTGATTGTAAACCACATCGATTTGACGTGATCTGGGGCCCATATTCAGCTTAGCAGCCCATGTGACCTCTGCATCCCTGTAGATCTGAGCTCACATTCTGTGGTCAGTAGGAGCATTCGAAGATGCCCCAATATCAAGACCCATCTTCCTCTAGTGTAGCATAGAGTATGTTGTCCAGCCTCCATTCAGAGGATGGAACATTCTCTACCATTGTTAATCTAAGTTGAGGGCAAGGTCCTATGGGGGCCCACAGGTGGGTCTGTTTTGTTGTTAACAATATAGTTGACTGGTAACAATGGAAGAGGGATTTATTTGAGGTCTAGGTCCATCATGTCGGTTTGGGAATCTCAGGACTGCCCGAATAGGGCCGAAGCTGATGTGGTGGCAAGTCTAATTTACATATTTCCATTCATCCATGAGACTGAAGTGTATCATTACTCTTAATTTTAAAATTTCAAATAAACAACCTTGGGACAACTATGTCAAAAATCCTAGTAGTTAGGGACAGAGAGAGGCAGACTGGGATATGGATTACCGGTCAACGCCCATGTTCAGAGGGGAAGCAATTACAGAAGCCAGACCTTCTACCTTCTGCAACCCACAATAACCCTGGGTCCATGCTCCCAGAGGGATAGAGAGAGTGGGAAAGCTATTGAGGAGGGGATGGGATATGGAGATTGGGTGGTGGGAATTGTGTGGAGTTGTATCCCTCCTATCCTATGGTTTTTTTAATGTCTCTTTTCTTAAATAAATAATTATAAAATAGTTATCAAGACTGTTTTAGGTAATAAACCAAGTATAAACATCACTTTGAATTTTATCAGGTAAAAATAGCATAGGTTAACACAACAACTGAACTGAAGGAACAAATGACTCATTAGTCTGAAGAAAAACCCTTCAACATAATAATAAATTTTCTTTACAAAACTATCTGTAATTATTCCAGGATAATTCAGCATGGACTTTCAATATATTGAGATTGCTAAGTCCCAAAGGGAGAACAATCTTGTTTGGAAACTTTTGTAAATAGGAAATGGCTTGAAAGTTATTAGATCCATAATTCTTGCATCTGAAGGTGCTAAATATACACTAGACTTTGATAGTCACAGAACTGGCATCTCAAAAACAAAACAAAACAAAACAAAAACAGGACAAACATTCATTGGTGGAAGCCCATAGGAAATGAAGTCCTACTGTTGACAGCAATAAGGGAGGTGGTCTGTGTACAGTGATGATTTACAGAAATTGCTGCAGAAAGAACCAAGGGGGAAAAATTGATAACTTAGAAGGCTCTGAAGACACACTCACTGGTGGGAGGTTAGCAAGAGAGTTCATAGGTTCTGGTGGGTGCACTCCAGGATGACTGGTTGCTAAAATGTTTGGCACACATCTCCAGGAAATCATTCAGATTCTATGTTCTGCTTAGGCTAGGCAAACAGACCACCACCACAAGTCACACAGGTTGTGTTTGTAACCGATCAGTACAGGTAGGAATTAGAAAAGATTTTTGACTCTCATCAAAAAAAAAAAGAAAAAAGAAAAATGAAAAGTGATTTACCTGAGCTGAGCTGGAACTTTTTTTTTTTTTTAGTTTTGCTCCCCCTCCTTTTTGCTGTCCTTGTTGTTTTCACTGTGGTTATAGCTATTATTATTATTATTGCTATTGATGTCATCATTGTTGGCTAGGACAGAGAGAAATGGAGAGAGGAGGGGAAAACAGGGGGAGAGAAAGATAGACACCTGCAGACCTGCTTCATCACCTGTGAAGTGACGCCCCTGCAGGTGGGGAGCCGGGGACTCGGACCGAGACTTTTAATCTCAAATCAGCATAGGGAAAAGCAATAGGTGACTGATTCACAGGAGATGAGCCTTCCAGGCAATAGCCCTGAAAATGAACACTTGCAAGAAATAATAGAGACCCTGCAGGCTTAAAAATGAATATTTGCAAGAAGGAATTAAAAGAACTTCTTGCTTCAAGAGCTTTCAACCCTAGCCTCCAACCTGAAAACAAAATTTCTATTCATTTTTACTATTTTCTAAGTTTTTTTGATAAAACGTTTTTCTTAGCACAAATGAATTTATGGGGCCCTGATGGACCAAGGCCAAGAGAAACCAGAGGTGCATATATATGTTTGTTATTTCATGTTGAAAGCAGGGGATGAGATAATAGGCAAATGACAAGGACTAGCAAGAGAGCAGAAACTCTGGTTTAGAGAACAGAGGAGGTGGACCAGGTGCACATGTTATAAGGCACAAGGACCCAAGTTCGAGGCCCTGGCCCCCATCTGTGGGGAGGGGGAGCTTTGCAAGTGGTGAAGCAGGGCTGCAGGTGTCTCTCTGTCTCTCTTCCTCTCTTTCTCCCCATCCCTCTCGATTTCTGACTGTCTCTATCCAATAAATAAATAAAGATTTAAAAAGAGAGAGAGAACAGCAGTGATAGAACGGTAGCATCTGAAGTGAGGGTTTCAGATAAGTAGCAGAGAGTAACTGTTTTAAGTCTCACTGAAGCCAGATCATTTCGCTTATATACTTAATGCTTGATACATAGAGTCTCCTTCATTTACTTTAAATCGATTTGTCTCATAACATCTCATGAGTTCATCTCTGTCTATACAGACCAAATTCTGCCTTCAAATATTTGTCCTATTTACCAGGCATAATGTTGTACAATACCGTTGCAGATGAGATGGAAACAACAAGAGCCTTTCAGGCTCTTCTGGTAGGGTTCTTTTGGGGGAGGAAAGTTTAACTGGAATCCTTTCCAGCTCCCCATAAGCCTGTTAAATTCCATTTTCAAGGTCCACATTGATGACTTAATATTTGCCAAATTTCTATGTCAAGTTAGATTCTCAAAGACTTGAGAAAATATATGTGTTGCATCCCACATTGATATATTTATACTTACTTCTACGAGCGAAATTATCACGGGTCCGGTGGTAGGCCACCAGGTTAAGTGCACATGGGATGAAGCACAAGGATCTAGGTTCGAATCCCCAAACTCCCACTCCCCACAAAAGGTGAAACAAGTCTTCAGATGTCTCTCTGTCTCTCTCCCTCTCTATTTCCTCCCCGCTCTCAATTTCGCTCTCTGTTCTACTCAATAAAATGGAAAATGGCTGCCAGGAGCAGTGGATTTGTAGTGTAAGTGCGAGGCCTCAGCGATAACCCTGGAGGAAAAAATTAAAACAAGCAAAATTCTCATATATTCCCCCTGATTACATGCAAGTGAGGAGAAACATGTCTCAAAAGATATCAGTTTGTTTCCCAACGTTCCAAAATTACAGGGCATCTTCATTTAAGTTTATCACTAAAACATTTTAATTTTCAGGAAATCAAACTGAACAGAATTTTAATATCATATGAAGAATGATGTCTAAGTCAATTTTTTTATTATTTATTTTCCCTTTTGTTGCCCTTTTTTTTTTTTTTTTTCATTATTGGACAGGAAAGAGAAACGGAGAGAGGAAGGAGGAGGGGAAGACGAGGGGGATAAAAGACGCCCTTGCAGGTGGAGAGCCTGGGGCTCGAACCCGGATCTTTAGTCAGTTCTTGAGCTTTGCATCACGTGCGCTGAACCCGCTGCACTACCGCCCAAACCCCTTAAGTCATTCTTATTGGCACACTTATTTTTTTGTCTTTTGTCAGAACACAGTAAAGTTTTAATTCATAGCGCTGTCAGAAAATTGAACCTGGGACACGGAGTATGAATATCTCTCACATAACCATTATGATGTCTTTCTAGTCTCATTTGCATACTTTAAGAACTCTTTTTTGATGGAGGATATAACATAATGATTATGCAAAAAAAATAAAATCATGCCTGAGGCCCAAAAATCTCAGGTCCAAGCATCATGGAAGTTGGAGTTATCAAACTGAGCTAATCATTAATCACCAATAATTAAAATGGAAGTTGGATGCAGGAGAAATAACTGAAAAAATTTCAGTATTATCAACAAATATATCACATCTTAATGACAAGTATGGAAAGATCCAATAAGCATGTCTTCTAGCTGACATGAATCCGAATTTATTATCTGCAATTCCATGTGTACTTTCTACCAATATCTACAGAGACCACTGGTTCTGTAAGTTTGTTATTTTTCCATATGGTTGCCTCATTCAGAAAACTGAGATCTTAAAAAAAAAAAAAACCACGTAAAATCCTAAACACTATTATTATTACATCCCTTATTAGAGATGATTGGTTGAGGATATGACAAAATGAATACAAATAATAAAGATCACATCTGAGAGGATGCGATATTTCCATTATCAACTAATAATTAGAACTTTTAATTGTCAAGCTAAATCTTCTTTAGGATTTAACATAAGTCTACTATATTCTCCATATTTTCTTACATAACTAAGATTTCTTCCCCCTCCTTGCCTACATAATAAAGTCTACACTAAGAATAATGTTCAAAGGTCATCAAAACCTGGCACCAACACATAGTTTTTTAGTCTCTCTCCTGTATTCTTCTCCAAAATACTTGTATTTATTTTTCATTTAATTATTTTAAATGTCTGAAAATCTTTCTTTTATTAATTTACGACACTTTGCACAAGCTTCCCCCTTTGTACAATACCCTTCCTTTGTACCTTTTGAAAATAACCATATGCTCTTTCCAGCACTTTAGAAATCATCATTTCAGATAAATTTCCTTCATGCCTTTGCCGACATCCCCGTACGATGCTGTAAATAGTTCATTTGATATGAACCTCGGCAATAAATGTACTGGAGTCATTTCTATGCTGGACATCTTGTCCTGAGAATATGTGGAGATGATAAGGACACCTATTTCATATTTTTTCCCTTCCTTTCTCTATTCTATTTCTATTTTTCATTTTGTTTTAGTTTTGATGGATCACAAGAGACAGATGGAGAGAGAGAGAGACGTCTTTAGCACTTATTCAACACTCAGGAAACTCCCTCCCTGCAGATGGGGATGAGGAGATTTAACCTAGGTCTTCACATAGGATCTCTAGTGCTCTCCTACTGGTTGCACCACCACCCAGTGGCCTAAATCTTTAATTTCATGGCCATCCTTTCTTAGAAACAATATTTGCATGACTCTTTATCTGACCATAACACTGAAATATAAGACTTGTTATTGCAATATGTATAAAATCTGCTTCAGAACAAACAGATCATCCATGGACTTAGTGACACTATACAATATATAATCGTATTTTAACTATCTAATAGTCCTAATGCATACAATGTGTATATACACAGATTCCAATTGTAAAGTATTGATTTCATTAATCATTATATAATATGTGCTTGTTTCTTCTTTAATGTTTAATGTATTGTTTCTATTCAGATATCTGATGTGTATGCTTCCTTTGTTCAAAAATATCATATAAGTGGGGGTCGGGCGGTGGCGCAGTGGGTTAAGCGCATGTGGCGCAGAGCGCAAGGTCCGGCGTAAGGATTCCTGTTCAAGCCCCCGGCTCCCCACCTGCAGGGGAGTCCCTTCACAGGCGGTGAAGCAGGTCTGCAGGTGTCTATCTTTCTCTTCCCCTCTGTCTTCCCCTCCTCTCTCCATTTCTCTCTGTCCTATCCAACAACGAACAACAACATGGCAATAATAATAACCACAACAAGGCTACAACAACAAGGGCAACAAAAAGGGGGAAAAAATGGCCTCCAGGAGCGGTGGATTCATGGTGCAGGCATGCAGCCCAGCAATAACCCTGGAGGAAAGAAAAAAAAAGAAAAAGAAAATATCATATAAGTAAATCTATTAACAAGTCACTTTTTTTATCTGAGAAAATATTTGACTACTTTCATTTGTTTATTTATTGCTCTGGGAGTTGATGTATATAGGGCTCCACTGCTCTTGGTAACGAGTTTTCTCTCTTCCTCTTTTTTCCTTCTTCTCCTCTTTCTTTCCATTATTTAATTCTTCCCTTTATACCCTTTCTTCTTCCTTTCATTCCTTCCCTTTCTTTTTTCCTTATTTTCTTTCTGTACTTACTTCCATCTTTATTTTTTATGAAGAATGAAAGGTAGGGAGGGAGAGAGAAAGAAAGATATGATAGCATTGCTCTAGCATTTGTGAGGCTTCCCCCATGCAGAAACTGTCATATGATGAACAGAGGCACAGAAGCTGGAACTAAGGGCCTCATGCATGTTAACTTACTCTACCATATGGGCCTTTTCCTAGTTTTAACACTTGGCTTCTTTGCTGAACACGAAAACAATAATTTTTACTCCATTTTCTTCATTATATCATGTTTGAAGAGAAGTCATATAAACTTTTTATCATTCTTTCCCCATTTATTGGCGGGGGTTGGTTAATAATTTATAGCACAGTTATTGACATATGGGTAAAGTTTCTCATGATAGGTGTTTATAAAATAAAGGCTCTCATACTCAGCCTCTGTTTTTTGTTTTGTTTTTGTTTGTTTGTTTGTTTGTTTTTTACAACTATGCACCAGGACACCAAACTCCCTCCCTCAATCTCCTCTACCCCAAAGTTCTTTGCTTTGGTGCAATCCCAGTCCTTTGTGTCTCCTACTTCTGCTCTTGCTTCTCAACTTCTTCCCATGAATGAAAACAGCTCATATTCATCTTTCTCTTTCTGGTTTATCACTTAACATGATTCCTTCAAGCTCCATCCAATATGAAGTAAAGAAAGTGACTTCATCATCATTCTTAATAACTTGAGTTGTATTCCATTGTGTATATATACCACACATTTCTTAGCTACTTCTCTGTTGCTGGCTACCTATGTTAATTCCAATTTTAGTTTATTAAAAATTGTGCTGCTGTGAACATAGATATACAAAGATCTCTTGGTTGGGTATGTTTGTTTGTTGCTCCTGCATAGCTGTTTTCTTTCATCCTTATGGCCTCTTTCATTTTTTTTCTCCTTGACTTTCTGCATTTTGATTACTATATGCCTATTTGTAGTTGGTTGTCTAACATTAATTCTAATTATGTTTCCTGAACTTGTTTTTTCTGTGATTTTGTATTTATTGTTGATTTTTGAATAGTCACAGTTATAATTGTTGCATATGTTTCTTCTGTTCCTTCCTCTTTCCTGGTGTCCCATTTTCTGCATTCTATATTTTTCATAATTATTTCACAATGACTGATCCCAAGACACACACCACACTAGAAACGGGTAGTCCACAATATCATTTATATAACTCTGCTGGAGCTGTAGAGAAATCTCATGACCTAGGGTGAATGTTTTGCTGTATGTGGTGCCCAAGTTGGAATCTTAGCATAATATGGGAGGTGCTACAGAGGAATGTGCTGGGGCTTCAGTTTCCACACACACCCCTTTTGCCTCCAAGGTTATTGATGGAGCTTTGTGCCTGCACTAGAAATACACTGCTCCATTTTTGTTTTCCGTTTTATTGGATAGGACAGAGAAAAAAAAGAAAAAGGACAGGAGAGAAAGAGGGAGAGAGAAAGACACCTACAGACACAATTTATTGATTATGAGGCATACATAATCTTCCTACAGGTGGGCAGCCAGGGGCCCTAGACTGGGTCCTTGCACAGGTCCTTGTGCTTAGTACTGTGAGTGCTTAACCAGCTGCAACATCACTCAGCCCCCATTTTAGTTCCCCTCTCTCTCAGTCTTTCTCTCTCTCTCTTTGCCCATCTCAATAAAAATGCAGACTGATTTTTCTAAATTAAGTTCAGTGAAATAGAGATAAACTTGGTAGAAAACAGTAGAAATGAGAATTAACATGGTAATGTACAGAAGTGACTATTGTTCATGGTCTCCATATGTTTATGAGTTAGGAGTCAACAACAGAGAAAAATCGTGTCGTCTGGTATAAAACTGACTTGGAAAGGTCCTACTAAGGAGGTATGGTAGGGGTTTTTGTTGTACTTTTGCTGATGTTTTTGTTTTGCCACCAGAGTTAATACTGGGATTGGGCGCCTACAGGACAAAACCACTGCTCCTGGTGGCCATTTATGTTTTTGTTTTTTTTTTTCCTTTTGTCAGTAGTGACATATCGACACTGAGAGGGAAGTAGGAGACAGAGAGGGAGAGAGAAAGAGAGGCATCTGTAGAACTTCTTCACCTCTTGTGAAGATTTCTCTTTGCAGGCAGGGCCCAGGGACTCGATCCCTGGCTTTTGAGCACAGACATGTGTGCTTTTAGCCAAGTATGTCACAGCCCAGTCTAAGATGTGAAAGTTTTAATTTGAGTTGAAAGATTGATAAAGTGGAACTGAAAAACTTTAAGCAACTAGTACTGCTACTAAAATAAATAAATGCCTACCTTGGTAAGATTAGAAATTGTACTAATGTACCAACAAGTATGTTGTAAAGCATAGCCTCCCAATAAAAAAAAAATAAAGAAAAAGAATTAAACAATTATCTGAGGTGGCAGGTGCTAGCATACCTGGTTGAGCATGTATGTTACCATGTGCAAAGCCCTGGGTTCAAACCCTAGGTCCCCACTTGCATGACCAGTGATGCAGTGTTGCAGGTATCTCTCTCTCTATCTCCTTCTTTTATCTGAGTATCTATTTGTCTCTATTAAATGAATAAATAAAGTATTTTTCAGTTGATATATTTTATTTATTTGTTAATGGATAGAGACAGAGAAAATTGATAGGGGAGAGATAGAGAAGGAAAGAGACAGAGAGACAGACACCTGCAACCTTGTTTCACCATTTTCTCCCTGCAGGTGGGGACCAGGAGATTTAACGTGAGTCCTTGAACACAGTGATGGGTGCTCTTAACCAGGTGTGCCACCACCTTGCCCTAATAAAAAAGCTTCTTAAAAGCTACATGTAGAATCTTAATTTCAATCCAAATGTGGCATGAAAAGTTTAGTCAGTGACCAAATCATATCATACTGTTCTGTGTACCTTAAAATTTATATAGAACTCTTTTACTCAGCAGGCCTTTTTTTTTTTTTTTAGCACTGAATGTTTCCAGTACTCTCCATGATTAAACCACTGTACAATACTTAGCAATGCTGGATAAAGAAATCAACACAAAGAGTCCAGGCAATGGCTCACCCAGTTAAGTTCACATAGTTGTAAGCACAAACACCTACATATGGATTCTAGTTTGAACCCCTGCCTCCTCCCCTCCAAGGGGGAAGCTTCACAAGTGATGAAGCAGGTCTGTAGGTGTTTCTCGTTCTTTCTCCCTTTCTACTTCTCTTCTGTCTCCCCTCCCTTCTCAATTTTCTCTCTGTCCAAAAATAAATAAATAGATAAATAAGTCTGGTTGCCAGTAGCAGTGGATTCCTGCTGGCACACCAATTACCAGTGATAACCCTGGAGGCAAAAAATAAAATAACATAAAAAGTAACACAACCTATGCAAAAATATGATAAATAAAGTGCTTATAAATGACAACACGATGAAAGCATAAATTCAATGCCAGGCTGTGCTTTAATAGGAAGAAATTAATGGGGAATAATTCAATAGTCTGAAACACATCAAACTTCCTTTTTAAAAAAAGGCACAATAACTCCCAAAGCAAAGTCGTATTGAATAACTTCAGCATAGAATTAAAAGAAATAACATTGCCCATACAGAAGCATTAGAAGAGCCATTAATATGAAGCTGAGTGGTCTATCAAAGCATGTATGCTGAGCTTTTTGCCATCTGTTCAAGATAATCTTTAAATGGGATTCTACCAGCCACCTAAGGAAGAGGATTATGGCTGAAAATTGCTGTAAGTATAATTCACAGGTCTGTATCAATCAGACATGTGACTAAAAGGTTGGCATCCATACTGCAGTTAGCCCAGTGGTTGGCGGTGATAGGGCAGATCACTGTTCTAAACATTTATTTAAGGAGTCTGGGGAAGCAACTACAGAAGTCAGACCTTCCACCTTCTGCTCCCCATAATGATCCTGGGTCCATACTCCCAGAGAGATAAAGAATAGGGAAGCTATCAAGGGAAGGGATTGGATATGGAGTTCTGGTGGTGGTAATTGGGTGGAAATGTACCCCTCTTATCCTATAGTCTTGTCAATATTTCCATTTTATAAATAAAAATATTAAAAATACTTTTAAAAAGGAAAAAAGAATGAAAGAAAGAAAGAAAGAAAGAAAGAAAGAAAGAAAGAAAGAAAGGAAAGACAATCTCACCTTTAAAAAAAAAAAGGGAAGGGGGGCAGGAACAGCATAGGGATCCCAGGTAAAGCCCCCGGCTCCCCACCTGCAGGGTGGTCACTTCACAGGTGGTGAAGCAGGTCTTGAGGCATCTGTGTTTCTCTCCCCTTCTCTGTCTTCCCCTCCTTTCTCAATTTCTCTCTGTCCTATCCAACAACAACAGCAATGGCAACAATAGTGATAACAACAACTTGAACAACAAGGGCAACAAAAGGGAGAAAATGGCCTCCGGGAGCAGTGGATTCATAGTGCAGCCACTGAGCCCCACCCAGCAATAACCCTAATGGGGAAAAAAAAAAGAGTAAAAATTCTGAACCATGGTCAATAGACATATTAAAAATACTCATTGTAACTTATTATCAGGAGTTGCTGTATCACTGTACTCTGCAAAAAATAACGGATATCTAAGTGTTGGAGAAAAACAAGTTGGAAAGGTGTGGCTCCTTGTAGATGCTTGATGAGAATGTAAGCTGGTCAACTTCCTTTGGAAAACAGTACAGTGATTTCTCCAAGTGGTACAAGTTGATCTACCATATGATCCACAGCACTGGGCTAACTGCAGTATGGATGCCAACCTTTTAGTCACATGTCTGATTGCTACAGACCTGTGAATTATACTTACAGCAATTTTCAGCCATAATCCTCTTCCTTAGGTGGCTGGTAGAATCCCATTTAAAGATTATCTTGAACAGATGGCAAAAAACTCAGCATACATGCTTTGTCCACCGCAGCACCATTCACAGTAGACAAGTGGTAGCAGGTGCTTCGGAAAGGACACATCCTCCAGGATGACCAGACACGTAGGTCAGGTGTCTAACATTCCTGGACACTGAGGTTAGCCATTGACAAGTTTCTGTTGCAACCACAGGAATCAGAGACCAAAAGGAAATCAGTATCAGGCATGTGTCTGAAGGACTAGAAGGCACTAGAAGGAGGTTGGTCAGTGGTGGCAGACATTAATAGAAAACATGACATGCGCATCTAGTGAGTGTTAGTAGGCAGCCTGAACTGTAGGCATAGGAAGTAGCAGGAGTAAAAGTCAGTCTTACCAGTCTTGGCACATGTCATTTGGGGAGACCTGCAGTGAAGGGTTTCATATTTGCTGAGTCCCAGTACCTTATTGGGAGGTGGTGAGTCTACCAAAATGCCCTTGGCAGAAGTCCAGGGGTCAGACTGGCAATTCCTCATTAGGCACAGGGCATCTTTATAGATAATTGTTTCATAGCAAAGAGTAATACATAATAAGGAAAACTATATCTATATATATAGAAGTGGTTATCCAAAAGATAATGTGCTATGATTCCATAGCACGAGTAGCTGAAAGACATGATGCTTTAACAGAGTAAAATATGATAAGCATTGTAGAGGCATATTTTTAATATATATATATATATATGGCACCAAAATATTGAAGCTTCCTTTAGTGCACTGAAAGTCAGTCTCATACCTGTGCTGTGCACATAGCAAAGAAACACACTATCCAAATGTGCTATTTCTCCAGCCATAAAGAAACTCTTATATTGGTGGGATCGGACTGTAGCGCAGTGGTTTAAAGGCACATGGCACAAAGTACAAGGACCTGCTTCGAGCCACGGCTTTTTACCTGCAAGGTGGTCACTTCATGAACTGTGAAGTAGATATGCAGGTGTCTGTCTTTCCCCCTTTTTGTCTTCCCCTCCTCTCAATTTCTCTCTGTCCTATCCAACAACAATGACAACAATGGCAACAGTAACAACAACAAGGGCAATAACAAGAGCAACAAGATGGGGAAAATGGCCTCCAGGAGCAGTGGATTTACGGTAGTGCAGGCACCTAACCCCAGCAATAACCCTGGAGGCAAAAAAAAATTCTTATCTTGGAGCCAGGTGTTGGTACACCTGGTTAAGCGCACGCATTACAGTGCAAACGGCCTGGTTTTAAGCCCCTACTTCCCATGTTCAGGAGTGGTAAAGCAGGGCCGCAGGTGTCTCTCTGTCTCCTTCCCTCTCTATTCCCCACACCCCTTCAATTTCTGTCTCTAATCAATAATAAATAAATTAAAAGATTTAAAAAAAAAAGAAATTCTGGGGGGTCAGCTGGTAGCACAGCAGGTTAAGTGCACATGGCACAAAGCATAAGAACTGGCATAAGGATCCCAGTTAGAGCACCCCAACTCCTCACCTGCAGGGTGGTCACTTCACAAGTGGTGAAGCAGGTCTGCCAGTGTCTTAACTTTCTCTCCCCCTTTCTGTATCCCCTCCTCTCTCGATTTCTCTCTGTCTTATCCAACAATAACAGCAGCAATGACAATAATAATAGTAATGACAACAAAGGTAACAACAAAGGCAGCAATAAATGGGAAAAATGGCCTCCAAGAGCAGTGGATTTGTAGTGCAGGCACAGAGACCCAAGAATAACCCTGGAGGCAAAAAAAAAAAAAAAGAAATTCTTATATTTGCCTTGTTCAAATGGTATTGTCTCCTTTTAAGCAAATTCTCATTGTTTCCTGGCACACATTCTTTTAATTTTAATTTAATTTCATTTTTATAGGGAAGAGATCATTTGAGAGGGGAGTTAGAGACAGAACGAGAGAAGTACCTGCAACACTGCTTCACCATTCTTGAAGCTTTCTCTGGGCAGCTGGGGAGTGGGGACTTGAACCTTGGTCCTTATGCATGGTATGTATCATGTGCGCTTAACTACATGGACCATGGCCCAACTTCCCTGTCTACTGGCACTTCTTTGCACAGTTACTTTTGTCTGTCTTTAATCTAATCATACTTAATTCCCAGTTATTTTTATTTTCTAAGTGATAGATATAACACACCAAAGAATAGATCAGTAGTTCACAAAACAAGAATGGCTTCTTAACCTTAGAATAGTCTCAGTCCTGGACATCAGTAATTTTTTTCACAGTATACACAGTATGGTGAAGTAAAAGAGACTCTTGCAAAATAAAATATTGTACTTATTCTAAAATTTATGTCTATCACAAACACATGTAAATCCCCACTGTAGCACTGGCATGCGGAATTGAATTTAACTGGAATGCACTCTACCTGAGAAAAAAAGGATTCGGAGTTCAGAGATTTTGCAGATCTAATAATATTTCATTCCCAGCGTTTAGGTGCCAATTAAATACCATTCAAATATCTCATAAAGTTTACTTTCATGTTTCAACTACTTCTTTTTTAAAGTATTTTTGTTTCTTATTCCCATTTGTGGTCCTTGTTGTTTTATTTTTGCAGTTATTGATGTCGTCATTGTTGGATAGGACAGAAATTAATGGAGAGAGGAGGGTAAGACAGAGACAGTGAGAGAAGACACCAGCAGACCTGCTTCAGCACCTGTGAAACAACTCCCCTGCAGGTGGGGAGCTGAGGGCTCAAACCCGGATCATTATGCTGGTCCTTGCGCTTTGTGCCACCTGTGCTTAACCAGCTGCGCTACCACCCAACTCCCCGTTTCAACTACTTCTATCCCATATGTCCTCTGTTTTGATGTTGTTGTCGTTGTTTTTAGTTTCAGCAAAATACCAGAGTTATGACTAGCTGAGGTGAAATTATTTCTTCTGGATCCCAGAATAAATCCCCCAACACAAATTATTGGATTTACCTAGGTTACTTTAGAGGTCATCCTGCTGCTTTAGTCCTGTACAGTTGATTACTACACACACATGTTCCTCCTCTCTCTCTCTCTCTCTCTCTCTCTCTCACACACACACACACACACATACTTCTACTCACATCACCATAAATGGAATTTTCATCTTTATGATTAACAATTTCAAATTGGTTTACATACTGTATTATTTTAGGGCTATGCCTTCACATCCAAATATGTGTGTTCAATTTCACTACACTAACCACCATTTCCATTCAGTCCATTGTAGTTAATGGTGATATACACTTTATATAGTTTTGAGAATCCACACAGTCAATAAGTATCTAATTCACCAAATCCTCTGTCATTGAATACTGTGCTATTATTTACTTTTGCCTGTTTCACATGGAAATGGTATCTTTTTGCAAATCAGAGTCATTGTTGTACCAGAGAAATCGATCACCAGGTAGGCACTAGTGAGGCCCAATTTTGAGCCTCAGCACCACCTGGCAGGTGCTATGATGAGAGAAGTTCTGGTACTGGAATACTTATCCCTTTCTTTGTCTCTGTATATCTGAAAAAACACAAGCCTAATGAGACAAAACTGTAAACATAAGAAGTCCCAGTTAAGTGCAGGTGGCACAAAGCGCAAGGACCAGCATAAGGATCCAGGTTCGAGCCCTAGGCTCCACACCTGCAGGGGAGTCACTTTACAGGAGGTGAAGCAGGTCTGCAGGTGTCTGTCTTTCTCTCCCCCTCTCTGTCTTCCCCTCCTCTCTCCATTTCTCTCTGACCTATCCAACAATGATGAAAACAATAACAACAATAATAACTACAACAATAAAACAACAAGGGCAACAAAAAGGGATAAATAAATAAACAAGTCCCAGTTTCACACAAAAGCTATTATTGATGAAACAGTTATGTAATTTCAGATTGGAGATACAATTTGAAACAAGAATGTTTAATTGTAGTCTAACTAACATATTTGCAAAAATCTTGGGCAAGTTTTGCCTTCCAAGCTCTCTCCCTTCCTTCAATTATTTTGTCTTTTTTGTTCAAATTTTACTTATCTCAAAAAATTATTACCTTTATTGATTTGTTGGGTAGAGACAGCCAGAAATCGAGAGAGAAGTGGAAGATAGAGGGGGAAGAGAGACAGAGAGACACCTGCAGCACTGTTTCAATACTCATGAAGCTTTCCCCTTGCAGGTGGGGATCGAAGGCTTGAACCCAGGTCCTCTGGCATTGTAACATGTGTGCTCAACCAGGAGCACCACCACCCTTTAATTCTGTTTTCAAACCCTTCCTCACTACTGGAAAAATAAATAGAAGAATTGAGTGCTACTGTTCTGCTTCTTTCTACTAATACATAGAATAATGGAGAGTAAGTGTTTATAAAAGGAAAAAAAAGATGGGATGAGTGCCTCAAAATATTGCAGTCATTTTTTTTTTTTTACTAGACTGTGGAAAGTGCCCTGTAATCAATTCGTGAATTTGTATTACAGATATATATATTGCAGGCCATCATCACCGCCAGAGATGCAGCTCGTGTTGACTTGACAGTGTCAGATATTTATCAGCCAATAAGAATTTCATAAAGAAAATGGGAAGTGCTCTTCTATTTTAATGGAGAATGAAGGCTCATCGATATAATCACTGTGCAAACAGGAACAAGCAATGTGTTATCTCCTGGCCTCACAGCATTTCCTTGTGTTGTTCTTTCTTCTGTATTGTGGAGTTCTATTTGATAGCGGTCTATTTATATTGGGAGCCGGTGCCGGTTTGCAATTGTGAATGCAATTAAAAAGAACAGAGAGTGGAGGGGGAAAAATATTTCCATTGTGTCCTCTCAATTTATATTCAAAAGCATCTCCTTTGCCCCCTACTCTATTGGGGGTTGATGGTTTAATGTGCAATTGTTGACACAAAAGATAGACTGTCATCTTCTCATACACACTCTCCCCAAACTCAGATACTTTTCCACTGTTACACAGGAGAAGCCCAGATATCCTCCATCATTTCCTTCTCCATTCTTCCTCAGAGTCCTTTGCTTTGGTGCAATACACCAAACCCAGTCCAAGTCTCATCTTTTTTTTTTTCCTGTCCTGCTGCTTAAGTTCCAACTTCTAGTGAGATTATTTGTATTCACCCTTCTATTTCTGAATTAGCTCACTCAATATTTACCTTAAGGGGAACTAGGTGAAACTGTCACTCTGAGGCTTGGTTGAGTGCAAGCACTACTATGTGTAAAGATCTGGGTTCAAGCTCCTGGCCCCCACCTACAGGAGGGAGAACTCACAAGTAGTGGAACAGTACTGCAGATGTCTCTTTCTTCTCTTCTCTGTCTTCACAGTCCCTCTTAATTTCTCTCTGTTTCCATTTTCAAAAGGAAAAAATGGCTTCCAGGATTAGCAGACTATTACTGGCAACAAAAATAAAAATAAAATATGCAAAGCCCTGTTACTCTGAAGGTTCTTTGAACAATTCCTCAATGGAAGGAAAGATTTGTGAATCATGAAAATATTTTATTTTACATGTACTTCTTTTCTGAAGACAGAGAGAGAGAGAGAGAATCAGTGCACCACTCTTACACATACAGTGCCAGGGATCAGACTCAAGTCCTCATGCACGTGAACTTTTTGTGACCTTCCCCACTGCTAAACAATATTTTAATATTTTCTTAACACTCTGGTTTGAGCTTAGAATATGTATTTAATGGTTATTGTTGCTGCTGGTCCTTCACTCTTACATGATTCTGTCATTCCTAGTGGAGCCCCCCACCTTCTCTTTATCTCCATTATCATTGCAATGTCTATACTCAAGTACTGTTTTGTCTTCTTCCCTTGTTGGGCTATACACTTGTTAATCCTATAAGTTCTCATTAGTAACATTTTTCTTTTTTATATATTGCCACTGTACCAGCACCATGAATCCACTACTCTCAGTGGATCTTTTTTTTTTTCATTTTGCTTTTTACTTTGTATTTGATAGGAAGATAGAAATTGGGAAGAGAGAAGCAGATAGGGAAAAAGGCAGACACCTTCAGACCTGCTTCCTCACTCCTGAAGCATCCCCCTGTTCTAACTCAGGTCCTTGCATATGGTGATGTGTGCTCTCAGCTAGATTTTGCAGCCACCTGGATCATGGACACTTACTCAATAAGAATGACATAGCATGCTGTATTGGTATCTGCTTTGCAAGAAACTGCCCTATCCTGACACTCCGGAAGTCCAATGTAACATTTCGAGGAGAAAGGGCCACAGTTTTGCAAAATATGGACATCCTAGAACATGCATAGCACCTGGATATAAATCTATAGAGATATTCTAAATAATCCTAGGTCTTAGGGCAATTGATCAATTTCCCAGGGTTTAAGAAAGTTGATGCAGCCTGTTGTTTATTTGCTTGTTTTCTTTTTCTTTTTTTTTTTTTCAGATAGAAAGAGCAAAAGGCAGAGATGGTGCAGCGCTGAATCTTTCCCCTCGTGTTTTGTCAACTGGGAACTCAAACCTGGAGAATCTACACACAAGGCAGGTGCCCCCCCACACACACACACAAGTGAGTTACTGCTGGGGCTCACGTGGAGTGGCTCCAACCCTCCAACCCTCCCTCACCAGCTGTAGTGGCTGCGTGAATTAGAAAGAGGCATGGGGAGATATTCTGGTACAAACATCTGTTTATTTGGAGATGGGTACAGGATTTTATAATGAGTTAAACAAAGAACATTTTTCACATGTGTCAGAAATTACAGGTTTCTTAAAGGTCAGCTTGCCTCCATAGTAGGGGGTTGGTATGACAAGAATTGATGAGATACATAAAGGTCAAGACAATTAGTTTCCATGACGCAGGCAAGTTAATTATCCAAAGGCATTTGAGAGAAGCATAGGGGTTAAACCAGTAAGGTGAGGTAGAGAAGAAGAAAAACAAAACTTGATGTAAATCACAGACTTGAAAGGGCAGAAGGAAATACAATATGGGTTCTTACTGCCTGGTACTAGCAGGGGTGTATGATAGAGTGTGCTCTCCTATATGATCAAAAGGTGAGGTTATAGTGGATGTGTGAACTTTGAGTGACTATCGTGAACTCTGAGTGAACCCTCAAGCAGGTAGCCATTTGGCCTGCTAGCCGGGGTAACTGAGTGTGAGAGGCTTGTAGGCTTTCTGTGGGCTTGAGAGACTAACAAGGGGAAACTGAGTCTGGGAGTCTTTTCACTCTTAGCTCATCCCTACAGGGAGAGGCCAACAAGTGAGGTGTCTTTCCAGACCTCCATCCAAGAAAGGGAGAGCTCCCCTAAGCTCTACTAAGCCTTCACATAGTCCCACAAGTTACCTCACAGATGTTGAGAGACAGTTTAAATAGGTCTCTAGTTGTTCATTGCTAGATATCTCCCACCATTTCTTTATTTTTAAATTGATTTTATTACCCACAACGTTCTTACTGGAGCTTGGTGCTGCACTAAGAATCCACCACCCCCGGCAGCCTATTTTTTTTTCTTTCAATTTTTATTTGATAAGATAGAGAGAAATTGCAAAGGAAAGGGGAGACAGAGAGCAAGAGAGAAAGACACCTGTTGAATTGCTTCACCAGTTGTGAAGTGTCTCCCCTTCAGGTAGAGCTCAGGTCCTTGTGTGTGGCTACCTCTATGCTCAACCAGTTGTGTCACTGCCAGGGCCCCATCTGCCAGCATTTCTAACTGGAGGCTCAGATAGCTGGCTTTATTCTGAGACATGTCTGAGACCTACCTGATAGAGATGACAACCTAGTTATAAGGAGTGTCTTTCATATAGAACATAGTGGCAAATCCAGACACTCCTTCCATCTCACTTCTTTCTGTTGAATCACACTAACCTCCTTTTGATCTGGATACTTCCCCAAGTTTATACATTTGACCTTTATACTCCCCAAAATTTACACATTTGACTGACTTATCTGCAAGTAAAAAAAAAAAAAGTCTCCTTCAGTCATTCACAGGCTACTCTTTTTTTCCAAGGTTTCTACCTCCTCTGGTTATACAATTTTATTTACCTTTGTGCTATTTTCTTCTGTTCTCATTTTCGAAACAATACTGGGGCTGTGGACATAGCAGAACATAGTTAGGCAGAAAAGTTTTTCATGTTTGAGGCACCAAAGGTCCCAGGTTCAATCCCCAGTATTACCACAAGACGGAACTGAGAAGTATTCTGGGGGAGAAAGAAGAAACAATATTGGATCATAAACTTATCCAAGCTTCAGATGCACAACATTAATTAATCTGTGGGGGCAAAGATAAGACTCACTTGGTAGAACACACACTTTTTGAAAGCATTTTTTTCCTTTTGTTGCCCTTGTTTTCCTTGTTGTTGTTATTATTATTGTCATTGCTATCATTGTCCTATCCAGGACAGAGAAAAATCGAGAGAGAAGGAGAAGATAGAGAGGGGGAGAGAAATATAGACACCTACACACCTGCTTCACCACCTGTGAAGCCACTGCCCTGCAGGTGGGGAGCTGGGGGCTCGAACCGGGATCCTTGTACCTGTCCTTGCACTTTGCTCCATGTGCACTTAACCCATTGCACTACCACCCGACTGACCCAGGACATATATTTTTATATGTACAAGGACCCTGGCTGGAATTCATAGCCACCACATAGAAGCACCATGTAAAATAGAAAATATCACTATTGGTAGAGTACAGCTGTGGTATTTCTTTTCTCTCTCTCTCTCTTTCCCCTTTTACTCTAATTTTATAACTTAAAAAAAAAGGAATTCACTGGAAATAATAGAATTATTCTGGCAGAAAGTCCCAGAGAGAGGGGGAAAAATTCAGTGTGTGTGTGTATCACATTAAAGTGCACCACTTAAAGTGCATTTTTATGCTATATCCTATGATTGATGGCTTATCTAAAGTATCCTCTTTTTCCCTTCTATTTTGGTAACCAATTATTCCTCCTATAGTTCAAAGTTTATTTACTTAATTTTAATATATTCTTCTAACTGTGTTAGCTACATAACACCTGCAAATGAAATCAAACATTCCTTGTCAGTATTCAATGTTGAATTCATGTTACCTCTTCTATTATGGAAGGAATAGTATTTGTTTATCTTCAGCCCCAGTAATTGACTTCAACACATTTTAGGAATTTCTTACGTATCAACAGAATTCCAAATGATACAAACATGTTAATTAAATAATCTCATGAATTATTAATCAAGTTACAAATCTGATAGTGTTCTTAGATGCAAGCAAGTTTTCTCAACTACATCAGGGAAAGAATCTAAATCAAACTAAGGAAGACAGGTTTAATAATTCAAGTGATGAGTAGAAAAATGACTGCATTACTGAAGGATTGGTATGTGTTTATCCTCAGCACAATGAATAGACTTCAACATATTTCAGGAATTTCTTACATACCAATGGAATTCCAAATGACACAAGCATATTAATTAAGTGATCTAGTGAAGTATTAACCAACTTGCAAATCACCACCACTGTTATTGTGACCAGGCTCATGACAAACTATGCAAATGAGTTATTTTACTGGTCCTGAAAGGGTTCTTCCATTTATTGATTTATGAGAGGTTTAGGAGTAGATAAAGAAAGAACCAGATATCCCTCTGGTATGTGTACTACCATTGATTGAACTTAGGACATCACAGCTGAGAGTCCAAGGCTTTATCCAGTGTGCCAGCCCTGGAACAACTTGAAAAGTTTCTGTTGACTCATTTTCAAACTAGGTGATTTTCTTTTTATCAAAGTCATTCTCCTTTTCTGTTAACAGTTTTTTTTATAGCAATTGTTATTGAAATTGACCTTTAAACTCTAGTTGGTGACCCATGGGAGTCCCAGAATCTCTTATTTGCTAGAAAAAAATGCTTTACTAAAAATAAACTAAGAGCTGGGTTTATGCAAAATACTTTCATGCCTGAGACTCTGTGGTCCTAGGCTCAAGTCCCAGCACCAACATAAGCCAGAATTAAGCAGTGCTTTAGTTGGTCTCGCTCCCTATTTTTTCTATGTTCAATGATGAAATTAATTAATTAAATAAAAAGAGTAAACAAAGGAAACAAATAAAATATTTTGAAACACAGAAAGAAAAAAAATACATTGTACAATGGGAATGTGGAAACCTCATCCCATGTCCACCTCCCCAGTGTAATTTTCCTCCTCCTTCTGTTATTCTTTATTTGTATCCCATTCTATTAGAGGGTTAATGACTTACAAGATAGAGAGCTGGGTAGATAGCATAATAGTTGTGGGAAAAAATTAATTTTAATATTTTTATTTGTAAAAAGGAAACACTGCAAAAAGCTTTTTATGCCTGAGACAGTAATAGTTCCAGGTTCAACCCCTAGCACCACCATAAGCCAGAGATGAGCAGTGTTTTTGTAAAAAAAAAAAAAAAAAAAAATACAAGCAAGCAAGCAAGCAAGCCACCAGGTTCCAGATGTTACCATGATGTCAACCGGTCTTCCCTGGGCAGAGGACCCCACCAATGTGTCCTGGAGCCCAGCTTCTCCAGAGCCCCACCCCACTAGGGGAAAGAAAGAGACAGGCTGGGAGTATGGATCAACCTGCTGACGCTCATGTTCTGCAAAGAAGCCAGACCTTCCACCTTCTGTACCCCATAATGACCCTGGGTCCATGCTCCCAGAGGGATAAAAAACAGGAAAGCTGTCAAAGAAGGGGATATGGAGTTCTGGGGGTGGGAAGTGTATGGAACTGTACCTCTTTTATCCTATTGCCTTGTCAATATTTCCATTTTATAAATAAAAATTTAAAAACATCAAAATACAATGCAGATGTTGTTTACAGCTACTCATCTTCCCATAATTGGTGTCTGCCAGGTACCAGGACTCCAGTGTCCTTCCATTTCTACTTTTTCCCTTCTTCCCCAGAATCCTTTACTTTGGTCCAATACATCACACCTAGTTTCACATAATATTTCCCCTTTCTATCCTCCCTATTGCTCCTTTTACTTCTCCTTCCTCTTCCCCTTCCCCTTCCCCAGAAAGAAAAAAAATGTTCAATGGAAATGTGAAAACCTTATCCCACATCCACCTCCCCCAGTGTAATTTTCCTCCTCCTATTTATTTTTTACTTGTTTCCCATTCTATTAGAGGGTTAATGATTTATAATATAGACAGCTGGGGAGATACCACAATAGTTCTTCCCTTCCCCTTCCCCTTCCCTTCCTCTCCCCCTTCCCCTTCCTCTTCCTCTTCCCCTTCCCCTTCCCCTTCCCCTTCCCCTTCCCCTTCCCCTTCCCCTT